>NW_027397069.1:7852613-7997566 GCF_003265705.2 Callorhinus ursinus
AAAATATTCCTTATAATATCTGTTTCTGTTTCTAATAATATTACTGAAAACCATGCGTGAGTTGGGGGAGGGCAGAGGGAGAGAATCTCCAGCAGACTCCCTGCTGAGTGCAGAGCCCTACAGGGGGCTGGATCCCACGACTCTGCGATCATGACCTGAGCCAAAAGCCAATCAGGACGCTCAACTGACTGAGCCGCCCAGGTGCCGCTAGTTCTACTTTTGAAACCAGTTTTGCTGTTTCCTGGGAAGCCAGTGAATTTGTTCATACAAGCCGTGAAGGATTCTGCCTATCATTGTCTTACTTAAGAACAGTTTGGTAGCTTGTCTTCCAAACTGGTTTTAACTTTTGTGGAACTGAGATCCCATTATTGTTTCTCATTTCAGATAGTGGCTTGGCTTCCAAAATATGCATGTAACGTAACTAATTAGAATCAGGACTTTTAAAACTTGCTTGATTTCAGGAGTAAGACGGGCAGGCGATGTGTGACGGCAGGACGGTGTCACCTGTCGGAGCCGTGGTCAGGCCAGGCGCAGGTGCGCTTCTGTTTCTCTTCCTGCTGGCGCTTGCGGCGCGTTGACGGTGGAGCTGGGCCCACCCCGGGGTCTTGTCTCCTACCTGGCCTGGGCCTGCCGTGCCCGTCCATGTGTGAGCTAGTGGAAGCTAGTGAGGGGCTGACCTCAGAGGCCATAGTCTGCAGCTTGCTGCTCTTGGTAAAATGTGGCCACATGTTGGCTTCCGGCCAGATGCTTACAAATAACCAGTGAATCATGAGCATTGCTTAAGTTGTCCTAGAAGCACAGTATATGCAGAAGAAAGTTTTAAAAACTCACACTGTTGTTTAGCAGTTGACATCTTGTCCCCACGGTGGTTAAACAGTGAAATCAGTGTACTCAGCCCTCTTCCTACCTATCCTGGTAGGGCTGGCTTTGGGGTGAGTGGTGGTTTCTGGGACAGGCCTCGTCTGTCACTTTCGTGTTAGAATGGCCCAGCAGACCATTGTCAGGATGATGGGCCTGCAGTTTTCACTGTTCCTCAGAGTGGTTCCTAGAAGCAGCCCATGTGTTTTAGTGGTTGTAGTCTTAACACAGATTTTATCCACTAAGGAAAGAAGTGTCCTTTGGTTAAAAGGAGATTCCTTTCTCACAGTGGGAGTAGCAGTTAGTAGTTTTTTTGGGGGGAAGGTAAACCTCTAAAACCTTACGTATCTCTAAAAGTATTACGTACCCAATTTTAAAATAGCACGTAATGTTATAAACCATAAAAGCAATTAGTCAAAGTAGTGTTCAAAAGGAAATTTCAAGAAAAAATTTAATACAGTATTAACAATTGTATTAAAATGAGAAGAGCAACAGAACAGCTGGATAAATTTTATGACTTGCTTTCCATCTTTTCCATAAAAATACACATGACACAAAGAGCTTTTCATTTTTGACTGTTTTGGGAAATGCTACAGGAATGTAGAAAATAATCTGATTTTGGGTAATTAGATTTACTGTCATCCTGAGTGCATCTCCCTGTGGCACACATGAAGTTGTTTGCCGGGACGCTCTCCTCCAACACTGAGCCCTTCAGAGAAGAAGCTGTAGTCTCTCAGTGCTCTGGTTTATTCATTCCTAATGCCACAGTAATTTATGTAGTGGCAACTGTCGTTGGAGCTTTGAAGTCTGTGAAATTTTAGACATTACAATTGGAAGGAGGTATAGAACTCTCCACTTAAAAAAAAAAAAAAAAATCTTGTATCAGTCCGAGCAAACTGCCATCCACCGTCCACATTAATGGCTCTGCTGATAAGAACCAGGCATCCTTCTTTGGACATCCCTAAGCATCTCATTTTAATTGAGGAGCAGACGGAGGCGCTCAGAGGTTGGGTGTCCCAGCTAGCAAATAGAGCTGGACCTTGGACCTCGTTGTGCCCAGCTGCAAAGCCGACGGCCTTCCGTGGCCCCACACTGTCCTTCCCGTCCCTCTGACTTGACTTCATTGTATCTTATGTCCCCTTGCTGTTGGCCTGTCCCCAACCTGCAAAGATGAGGACGCATTTAATAATAGGAGACAAGAATTACTTTTTGAATGTTGAAAACTATTAGGATTGTTTTGCGCGAGTCTATTACTTACAAAAGATTTTAAGAATGAGAATATTGTTGCATGTAAAAACTTGTGTAACCATGTAATTGAATATATGGATTTGGGGCATTTTTCTGAAAAATTAACCTTGCTTTTATTAAATATCTCTCTGGTAAGACGCATGGTGCTAATAATGTGTATGTGTGACTTTGGAGGAGCCCCACATGTCAGGGCCCATGGAGGGAAAGGTGACCAGGGGTGCCTTGTTCAAAGAGAGGGCCATGCCGTCCCCTTGAGCATGTCAATCTTGCTGGCCCTTGCTTCATCTTTTCCTCTCTAGGTTCATCGTTTCTCTTCATGTACTCAGTCACTGACACAGGTTGGACTACCGTGGCAAATTACTGTGGACTGGGGGCTTAACCAACAAACACTTATTTCTCACAGTCCTGGAGCCTGGGAAGTCCAAGGTCAAGGCACGGGCAGATCTGGTGTCTTGTGAGGCTCACTTCCTGTAGGTGGCGTCTTGTATCCTTGCATGAGGGAGAGCAGAGAGCCCCAGAGCAAGCTCCCTGGCCTCTCCTTGATACGGGCACTAACCCTGTTCGTGAGAACTCCACACACACGATCTGATCACCATCCGGAGGCTGCACCTCCTAAAACCATCGCATTGGGTGGTAGGTTTTCAACATTGGCATTTTCAGTGGTGGGGTCGGCACAGCAGTTCAGTCCTGAACAGAATGAAACCTGTCTAAAGTTCCAGTCTGTTCAGAGGTAGTCGGCTGTCTCTGTAACCCCTCCGCGTTCTTGGCCATAAGCATGTTGAAGTATGGTGTGCAGATTTTGTTTTTTTGCTTTTTCACTCTGCATTATGGTTATCAGGTCTTTTTACTTAGGCTCTTAGACAGTGGTCGAATTCCTCACATTGAATCTTAAGGACACCGTGGCCTGGGACAGGAAGATGGCCACCCTCCTTCGGCTGACGTTGCCTTTTGGCCATGTCTGGTAGTTAATTTGGGGGGGCTTGCTTTTCATTCTGGAATCGAGGTTCCACATGGAGGCCGGCTCCAGGTGGGGATGGGAGACAAAGATAGAATTGCCTGGATTTTCTCTGGTGGGAAGCGGGGTGTGGTGGTTGCAGGCAGTAGGGAGCTGTCTGGGCGTGAGAGTGCCTTCTCAGGCCTCTGCCGCCGAGCCCTCTCAGGTAGCAGCGGTGTCCGGGTCGGAGCTCAGGAGAACTGCAAGCCTGATCCCCTCTTGCTGTTTTATACATTTGGAGGTGGCCCAAGAGAGGAAAGTGACTTTGCTACAGGGTGAAGATGGTTGGCTTCCAGACCAGCTCGAGAATCCTAGTCTGCAGCATGGCATATAGGTAAATCTTGGGCTCCGAGGATAAGACAGATCGAAGGACACAACTGAAAGGCTTCATTAACTTCATCTGTGGAATTCACATAAATTTGCTTTTTGTGACTCACTGAGGGGCTGTCCCACGCGTGGACTTCCCAGTCCTGTTGTCTGGGCATGAGCCTGTCTCTCTCTGGAGGAAGATAGACTAATGCTGTTGCAGGGTGTGTCCCTTGGAGCTTTCTCTTCCTCTTTCCTGGTGTTGCATCCTTTTTGACTTAAAAAAAAAAAAATGCAATCGATACCTTTAATCTACCATGTGAGCAGCAAAAGATGGGATCTGGTGTGAAGAATAGTATTAGACATTATACAGCTTAGTTTTTTTTTGTTTGTTTTTTTAGTTTCTACACCCAACATGGGGTTTGAACCCACAGCCCCAAGATCAAGAGTCACATGCTCTTGGCGACTGAGCCAGCCAGGCACCCCTAGTATAGCTGAGTTATTAAGAGCCATGAATGTTAGAGTAAAATAGGCATATATTTTATTTTGAATGCATACGTGTGAGTGTGCTTGATCTGTTGGTTTTTTGTTTTTGTTTTTGTTTTTTTTTAGTTTGAAAGATAATACATTGAAATAAAATGTTCCTAGGATCCCCATGGAAGCCCTAGCAGGCGCTGTGAGGAAACGCTGGGTTCTGGTGTGAAAACCACGTGTGTAAATAATTTCTCAAGTTCTCTCTGCTTCCAGGGTGCCCTGACTTAGGAATGTAACAGGTATCGTGCAGTTGAAGACTCGATAACTTAAAACGTGATAGATTTCAGGTGAATTCATTTTTCATTCAGAAAATATTTGTTGTGTGTCTGCGACGTGTCAGGCGCTGTTCCAGCCACTGGAAGTTTCTGCAGTGAACAAGGCAGAAGGAAATCCCCCTGGCATGGAGCCATATTCTGCTGAGAGAAGAGAGTCCATTAAACTGTGTGTCAGAGAGTGCTAGAAGGAGAAGAAAGCCAACTGGGGTGGATTGGGAGGCTCGCAGTGCAGCAGCAGACAGCCAGAGTCGGAACGATCTGTAGGGACTAGCTCAGTCCGTTCTGCAGGAGAGCGTCAGGGATGGCCTTGGAATCTCGCTAAGAAGGAACCGTGCGCCCTGAAGCAGTCAACTCGATCAGGCGGAGGTGTCTGACAGACTTCAAAATGAATATGCAACGTGATTTAAAGCAGTGAGATGGCCTGTTGATTACTATTAGGCCATGCTGCAATTGTAGCGGCCCCCACTGTCTCGGTGGGCCCTGGAACAAAGACTTCTGCCAAGTCTTTCCCTGCTGCTTTCTTTACTTGGGCAGGGGCGCGTCCTTTCAGTCCCTTCAATATGTTTTAATTGTTCAGGCAAAATGTCTCTTCTGGACTGAAGAAGTTTTTAGGTTTTAATCTTGACTGTGTAACGTGCCTTTGTTCTGTCATCTCAGACTACTTCTAAGATGATCCTTTAAGGGGCGCCTGGGTGACTCAGTCGGTTAAGCATCTGCCTTTGGCTCGGGTCACGATCTCAGGGTCCTGGGATCGAGTCCTGCATTGGGCTCCCTGCTCAGCGGGGAGCCTGCTTCTCCCTCTCCCTCTGCCCCTCCCCCAGCTCATGCTCTCTCTGTCTCTCTCTCTCTCTCAAATAAGATCTTTTTTAAAAATTAATATGACCATTTAAGTAACACTAATCATTCTTTTCTTATTAGTTAGAACCTGGCCCTTTAGACGAAACTCAGATCGCTACCATATTAAGAGAAATACTGAAAGGACTTGATTATTTGCATTCAGAGAAGAAGATTCATAGAGATATTAAAGGTAAGAAAACCTCTTGCTCGTATTCCTCTGAAGTCCTAAGGCTTCATTGTTCTTGGGAACGTGCAGTGGAATTTAGCTGGTACGTCTCTCCTCGAGGGAGGTTCTCCTGCGTGTGTTTGGAGAGATCCTTCAACATGCCTCGGGTTGGGGGTGGCTTTCAGGGGGATCTCCCCAAAAGCGTACCTTTGGTGCCTGCTCTTGGCGAGCATGTGATCTCCTGGCGAGAGCAGGACGCGCGTGCTCCCGGAGCGAGAACAGGTGGAGCCACACCGCGAATAACGTCAGGAGGCGTCTTGGGTTTTATTTCACAGCTGCCAATGTTCTGCTCTCTGAGCACGGCGAGGTGAAGCTGGCTGATTTCGGGGTGGCGGGCCAGCTGACGGATACCCAGATAAAAAGGAATACCTTCGTGGGCACCCCTTTCTGGATGGCGCCCGAGGTCATTAAACAGTCAGCCTACGACTCAAAGGTAAGGCCCGGCTCTTCATGTCCGCTGGCTCTAGGGGCTTGTCCTCTTTTGCTTCAGCCTTACAGCTTTTCCAGTGCAGCCAGGCGAGTTCCTTGAAGTAGGACATAACGGTAGTTCTCTCAGACCTTGGTTAAAAACGGGCTTCAGCTCTCCCTGCAGCATCATTTAATGTCCTTTATCTATCCAGCCCACAATTGATGAGGTTTGTAGCCTAAACACTGTGTGCCTGATGGCGGTGGGCAACACTGGGAAGGAGCACGTTGGGAGGTGGGTGTGGAGGAACAGAGGACCACGTGGCCAGACAGGAACGGGTTCGGGCCTGCCGAGACGTCTGGGTGGGGGCACGTGGGCACATGGGTCCGCAGAGAGGTTGTGGGAGGTTGTCCCGGGTAGAGGTGGTGCTCGGAGCCTGAGCGGTGTGGATGACGCCAGGGGACCCTGGGCAGAAGTCTGAGCAATATTTCGGGGACAGGCAGAGAAAGGGGGTCCCACAAAAGAAATGAAGAGTCCACAAAAATACAAGACCAGAATCTGGAAAGAATATGCTTTTATTGATTGCTACAGATTGTTCCTCTCATTATTTTTAAATCTCAGGGTCGTTATTCTGAGAGGCTCCTTCCCAACGTGAGGCAAACCATAATTCCTCTCTTCTAGCCTTTTTACCTGTCATACATTGTACTCTCCCAATTTTTCCTGGGTTCTGTTTTCCCCGGTGCCTTCACCTTTTTTCGTCTTTGTCTTCATCTTCATTTTTTTTTTTAAGATTTATTTATTTTAAAGATTTTATTTATCTGAGAGAGAGAGAAGATAGTGACAGCGCCCAGGTGGGGAGGAGAGGGAGAAGCAGACTCCCCGCCAAGCAGGGACATGGGGCTCAATCCCAGGACCCCGGGATCATGACCTGAGCTGAAGGCAGACGCTTAACTGACTGAGCCACCCAGGCGCCCCTGATTTATTTACTTATTATTTACTTACTTATTTAGAGAGAGCGCACAGCACACTCACGCACTCAGGGACGGGGGGCGGGGAGAGGGAGAGAGAATCCTCAAGCAGACTTCCCGCTGAGCATGGAGCCCAGCATGGGGCTCGGTCTCATGACCCTGAGATCGTGACCTGAACCGAAACCAAGAGTCGGACACTCAACCAAGTGAGCCACCCAGGCGCCCCTTCAGCTTCTTAAACTAATTAGTATTAGACTAAAAAACCTAAGGACCCTGCCTCAGGGATCTCTGATTTAACTCCCCTCTCCCTGCAGACTGCGCGTTCTCAGATTGTACCCAGAATAATCTTCACACGGTCCACAGAGAATTGGCTCTTCTGAACCAGCAGTTTCTAGGCAAACAAATATTTAACTCACATACATATACAGGCCAGGCGTTGTTTCCTCTTTTTAAAGGGAAATCTTCTCCATCTGCAGCAGACTTCCCACCTTGTTAAGCACAGCACCCGGAGCACAGAGTAGCCTTGCCTCCCGCCCGCAGGGCACGCAGCTGTTGAGCGATCCCATGTGGTACCAGAGTCGCAGGCGTCCCTGGGCTAGCATGGCAGAGACGGTCCTGGCTCTCTCACTTTCGAGTTGTCGTGGCGGCCGTGACTGCCCTCGTCCTCCCCATGGCCTTGGTGGCCGTGGCCCGAAGGTGACTGTTGAGTCCTCAGCCCCCAGTGTGATAGAGCTGTGTAGTCTTCATTTGCTTGTTGCTTGTTAGCGTGCTGCCCTGTGTGAGGGGTCACCTCCAGAACAATCTCTGCAGCCACTTCTGTTGGGGTGCTGTCATTTTAGGACTTGACAGGAACTTTTGTGTTCAGTCCTTTCTCTTTATTTTAGGCTGAGGCCCGTTTATCAGAGTTTGTAGATCGAGATTTTGGTAGGCACTAGAATCTACATTTCTGAACTCCTCTGATGACCTTGCACTGATTACTCTCTTCTCTTCTAGTAAATGAGCTGCTCAACCACGGTGCTTGTGAATCCGGATTCAGATCTTCTATTTTCAGGATTAAACGGCTCACTTGACCTTCCCCTTCCCGTCTATCTTCCTCCTTCGGGGCCACTCTGGACGTTTGCCCAAGATGTGACCTCTAGCAGGGGAGATTTTCCTGCATCATAAGGCTTGGCCACCTTTTTCCCTGGAGTTTTTGTCAAGATCAGAACACTCGAATCCTATTAGTAGGTGTTGCAGTGTTTTTCTAGGTAAATTTAAAGGCGCTGTCTCCAGCTTAGGGGGTGCACACATGGTCGGGGAGCATGAAAAGGTATGCCACTCTTCTCGCTGACCTTTAACTATACCTTTTACTCTGGCCTATGTCAAAAGCTAAATCTTTCATTTGCCTGCGTCACATTCAGCACCTCTCAACTGGAAATCATGTGCAAAAATTATGTTGATGTGAAGTTTGCTTCCCAGATTTGTTGACCCAGGAGGTGTGGAAAGTGCAGATAAGGCTGATGTCTAGTCTGAGTCTGGGGCCTTGGGGATGAAGTGACATTAGTTCCCTCCCATTAGGTGTGGCTCTGGGCTAGCAGCTTTTATCACAAAGGGGCTTTTTCTGCGTTTGTTTTGTGGATATCCTTCTAGAGACTGCCTCCCTTCTCAGAGGCTTGCCTGGCAGGGCCGTAGGTGCTCTTGGAGGGGGGCATTGTAGTTACTCTGGTCTCCTGATACACAGACGTATTTGGTTTCTTTCCAGTTGCCCTTTCCATTCTTTTCCTTAGGTGTCCATCCAGACGTTTGCCCCATTAGTCTGTGGCAGGATTCTGTTACCATTGTTAGGACCCCTTGCTCCCATCATACTCATTTTTGGTATACTCACTGATTTTCAAAGGAAGGTCAGGTTGGGATAAGGCTAGAATGCACCTGCCTCACTAGCATCCTCATCTTACTGACCAAAGGGAATGTAAGCCTTAGTTTTATGTACGTCTAGAACCTTGTTTAATGTAATGACCTCTTAAAGCAGTATCTTTGACCCCTTGTCATTTGTCTAGACTCCTTAGGTGTCCTGAAGTGTTTGTACATAAAGGGCATCTTATGTTGGTTGGTTTCAGTTCTTAATCTAAACACAGCATTACTAGATCATGATTGCCCATATGTCTTAAGAGCCTTCATTATTGCTATTATTTTTAAGGTGAAGCAGGATAGCTTGGTTTATTTTAAGAAGTCTTGAGACTCTGAAGATGGTGCCACAGGAGATAACTGCTCGCCCACAAAGGAGCGTTTGCTTTCCACGCCTGAGCAGGGTCTTGGCTGAAGAATGTTAATCTTTCCCCCCTCCCTCTTCATTCTTTGCAAGGTTATTATGTGGTGTGTTAGCAAATGGATTGGAATTGTCCCTGTTCGGTGTCTCTTTCTCTGTATTCATTCATTTGGTTATTGCTGTAGTTGTGCCCGATGCTCAGGAATTTACATCTTCAGTGAGTGATGGCAGTACTGGGTGGCTCTAGCAGGGAGCGGGGAGGGCAGGGGAGCTGAGTGTGGAATGTCAGAGCGAGCTGGGGAAGGCTGCACAGACATAGGGCTTTGCAGTTTGCGGCCCCTCCAAGATGAGGGAGGGATGGATGTTCAGACCCCAGCCTGGCATGGGAATGCAGTGACATTTGTATTTGGATTGTAGATTGTGGTGAAGAACGTGGAAGGAGATGAGGCCAGAGAAATTGACTTGCCTGGTAACTGAAATACCCCATAGACACTGAGAAGCCAGTGTCAGTGTTCTCTTGTAAATAACTTTTTTCCCTTTTTTGGTCTCAAAAGCCGTACATACTCTTTAATCTGGAAAATGCTGGAAAAAAGGAGATAAAAAAAGAAAAACATCTATAGACCTACCACCCCAGCACAGGCTAAGTGTTTTGGTGTCCAGTCATCTCTGAAGTAACTGTTTGCAGTCTAAACCATGGTGAAAAATGGAAATAGGTGATATGTTGATGGAAAAAAATGAGATTGTTAAAGGTAAATGAAGACCGGCAGTATTAGCCTGCCAGTTTTTGGAATCTGTGTGGTTAGCCTGTCCATGGCAGCCTGTGACTGGCCTCCCTGTCCCCCGGGCTGAGCCCACTGCCCAACCCCTTCCCCCATTCCCCCTGGTCCCTGCACAGGATCAGGAATTACCCACAGACCCAGCTGTGAGTGATGAGCCCTGGGGGTTGCGGCAGGATGTGAGTGGGAAAAACATGCAGCTAGGAGATTAACGGTAGGCTTTATTTTAGCACGTAGTAAGGATTGGGACTTTCTGATCAACCACGTATTGCAGTTTAGTGCTGAAATTATATTTATACCTCTGTGTGCTGCTTATAAACGTGTTTTTCAGTACTGCATTTAATTAAGTAAATAGTTTCCATTTTGAGCCATGTTCTGACTAGATATAACTGATTTGGGATTCTTGTTTCTTTTCTTCCTTCTTTTTAAAGAAAATATTTTCTTTTATTAACCATCTATAACACTTTCATCCAGGTCACTACAGCTTAAAATAGATCACTACCCTTTCCCAGCTATTTAGTAACTAAGAGCAGTGGATAAAATCCATACGCTAGTTCAGAAAGGTTCACATCCCCATCAGTTCAGAACATTTGATTCACCAAGCTTAGATTATTTAAAAAAGAAGGATTAGAAATTAAACATCACAAATGGAATTTTTTTAATTTGTCACCATTAAATGTCTGAATTTTAAACAGATTCTTGGATTGGTGGTTCATATCCATTGGCTCATTCAACTTGAGCATGGTCTCCTCCCCAGTAGCTTTTCCAGAATTACTGCCTTCACCACGAAGCACCATGAGCTTTCCTAATTCAAAGTTGGGCTTTTTCAGCATTTTTACTTTCCTAACATAGACATCATGGAGTGGATAAGTGGACTGACAAGCCTTTTCTAATGTCTTTTGTGATGCTGTCTGGAATCAATACATTGACCACTTCTTTCAGGTCATTTGTCTGCACATCTTGGGCCATGATTTCTATCATCGTTTTCTGAATTTAGCGGACTTGTTGGTGATGAGCATAAGAGGTCTTCTGAGTCTGATTGTTGCATTTTTTAGCAAAACCAACACAAAATAGACAAGGCAGATAACCATCGGTAGTCTTGACATCGACATGAGCTTCGAGCGTGGTCTGCCATGTTTTTTGACCTTGGAGCACATTTTGTCACGGGTAAGATCCATGCCATGGAAATTAGGCAGTTTTTGTCTTGAATGTCCTCGGTAATTAGCTTGAATTTTCCAAATTCACCTTCGTCATTCTGCAGATCAGCAAGGCTCACTTCAAAAACACAACCCTTGGGGAATCGGATGTGACTTTGATTCCTTTGAGTTCCCATGAGTAGTGTTTTTCCAGTATTTTTTATGTTGAACAAAGCTGGTGCTTTCACATCATATCAATCTTCCTTAGAAAATGGATTGACCACTTTCTTCTTGGCTCCCTTTTTGCCACCTTTCCTAAGGCACTGGTTCTTCCCAGCCTCCGTGGTGCTGCTTAGGGAGCCAAAAGGCAGATTCTTGGGTTTTTTTCTCTCCTCCTCCTCTTGATTAGAGAGCCTTGACTGTGGTTCCTTTTAGAATATTTTCTGCACGTAAATTTTTTATACCGCTTACATTGTGTTGTATCTGCAGATTTGTAGCCAGCTTACTTTTACTTTAATTAACAGGATATTGCAAGGATCTAGAATGTTGTCTATTAGTAGCAACCCCCTCCCCGAGAAGAGTCCCTGATCATCAGTACCAGAGAACTCCGTGTTGTCACTTAGGAGCATGCTACTAGAACTGTCCATGTAGGAAACAAAGTGCGGACGTATATCTATAGTAGAGAGATAGAGGATTATATCTCTAACCTTATATGAGGGCAGGTGCCCTTGAAGCTTTTGACTTGGGCTTATATTGAAAACCACTGTTTTCTATCAATATCTAATTTCATGGTTTTCCCAGATGGCATAAAACAGGTCTCTTCTTCTTCCTCAATTTTAATTGCTTTGGAAAATAACTGCCCTTCCCCCATATAACTTTTATTTTAAAACCTAGACACGTGTTTCCATCTGATGCCATATTTACTAAGTATAGTAATAAACCCCATTATATCTGTGATTCTCTACCAATGTCATTGAATATGCGGGATTTCAGTAAATGTGTTAGTGCAGCTTCATCATTCTTCTAAGCTTTAGCGGAAGTAATGCGGTGGAATATTTTTGGCAGCATATGCCATTTTCTAAATCTAAAATGATTTATTTAGGATAGATTCCTAGAAGAGGAATTTACTGGTTTTAACAAGCTTGGATGTTTTTATGGCTTTTGACATTGCATCCATGAAGTTTTCCACATTAGGCAGCAGGATGTGAGATGTCTCGAGAGGGAGTCTCCAGGCAGGAAGACACTTAGGAGCCCCCCCGAGAAGCCCCAGGGAGAGAGGATAGCTCTCAACTCAGCCACGGGCAGGTGGGACAGGGGGTGACCAGGTGCCGAGAGGCCAGGAGCCACACACCTGGCCCTGGCTGATGTTGGAGGATCCAGAGAGGAACTCAGGAGCTGGTGCGGCACACAGGCTCCTGGCAGGATGGCACATGTTTTGCCGTGACGAGGCCGTACTGGCCGACCCTCCCCAGGGGAAGCAGGAGGGCGATGTCTGAGCCTCTCCTCTGAAGACCGTGGCCATGTCTTGGGGGTGGGGCTGGGAAGGCTGCTTCGTGTTTCGGCTGCTGGCCCATACTGGCATGTGGAAGCAGGTGCAGGTCCTTGAAATCTTGGGCCTGTCTGCTGCTTGTCCAGCGGGGGGAGCCTGGTCCACAGCCCTTGGAGCTCTGAGGGAAATGAGCATATGCACATCTGGAGAGAGGCTGCCAGCAAACACCTCGTGGGCCTGGCTTTCTAATTGTGGAGTTTGTAAGTGCTTGTGGGATGCTTGGGGGTCGAGAGGTTGTCCGTCAGGGGTCCGTGGGACTAAGGCCCTGTTGGTGCCCAGCAGCAGGCTCTGCATAGAGCAGGGGTTCTCGGGAAGTCCGGGAAGGCCGGAGCAGGCCGCCGGAAGGGAGGAGAACCTGTTGTGTAAAGAGCCACTGACACAGGAGGGCTGCACATTCTCTGTCCCTGCATCCCTCCCTCCCTGTGACCACACCCCTGCTCCCAACCTCCTGCTCCTGCCGAGCATCCCACCTTCCTCCTCTTCGGCACACGGGCTCCGGGATCGGTCACGTTTTTACTGATTCTAAAAGTAATACACACGTAAGCTAAAGCAGAGTCCCAGCTGCCAAGGGAAGGAAAATGGGAACAGGACTCCTGATGCTGGTTCTTCTAGTCTGATCCCTTTCGTGCAAAGAATTCAGAACAAGGCTTGCTGACAGACCTGTTTTCCCTGAGAACAGAAGAAGCTGTGGTAGGCACCGACCGCATAGGCTGCCGGGCAGGGAGATGGCAGCGAGCGTCTCTCCCACTCACTGGGGTTGTGAGACCACAGCAAGTGTTGAAGGTCCGAAAGGCCTGGGTCCCGCCGTGACCTGAACGGTGTCTCAGCCTTTCATTGCTTTGCCGTAGAGTGAATGTGAGGGATCGAGTAGGTTCTGACTTTCGACAGGTTTCCTGTGCACAGTGACCAGAGCAGAAAAGTTGTGTGAGGCGGGCTTCCTGTGGATCCTGATTCCAATAAACCGACCATGACAATATTTTTTTGAAGAGTTGAGAAAATTTAAGTATTACAACATATTAAATTATTATTAAATTAAAACTTATTGATTTTAGGTCTTGCTAGGT
Source organism: Callorhinus ursinus (assembly GCF_003265705.2). Taxonomy (NCBI): domain Eukaryota; kingdom Metazoa; phylum Chordata; class Mammalia; order Carnivora; family Otariidae; genus Callorhinus; species Callorhinus ursinus. The sequence goes on from NW_027397069.1 coordinate 7,866,036, forward strand.
AGTACGAAAACCCTACTGACAAGCTGAGGTGGTTGGGAAAATGTCACGATGTCTTTGACTTACTTTTAAATACACCGTGGCAAAGAGTAGACAAAACCCATATGGCAGATTGTTAGTGATCATTAACTTCGTGTTAATTCTCTTAATATTCTCCTCTATTAATATTCTGTTACTATTCTCCACTTCTGTGTGTGTTTGAACATTTCTGTAAGAAACCCGTTTTAAGTTCTGGGCACTCTTATGAGGCACCTTGCTCAACCACCCTGGTATTATTCCCATTTTGCAGATGAGGGAACTAGGCTCACAGGTTAGATAATTTTTTTTTTTTTAAAGATTTTATTTACTTATTTACTTTAGAGCACATGCGAGAGAGCATGGGTCAGGGGAGGGTGGGGGGGAGGGGCTGGATCTCACAACCCCGAGACCACGACCTGGGCTGAAACCAAGAGTTGGACCCCTAACTGACTGAGCCACCTAGGCACCCCGGTGAGATACTTTGTCTAATGTCATAAGACTTTGGTCGTAGAACTGGCATTTAAACCCAAGTCCCTGAGACCAGTGTGCCTGCTCTCAGCCTCGCAGCTGGGCTTGTTGTAAGCTGGCTTGATGGGATGAGTCCCAAACACCTCTCTATTCCAGACGTGCCCTCTCTGCTCACTTCTAGTTAACTGTCCCATCGCTCCAGGGATTTAAATTACCGTGGAGGGTGCCTGGGTGGCTCAGATGGTTAAGCGTCTGCCTTCAGCTCAGGTCATGATCCCGGGGTCCTGGGATCGAGTCCTGCATCGGGCTCCCTGCTCCTTGGGAGCCTGCTTCTCCCTCTGCTTCTCTCTCTCTCTCTCTCTCTCTCTCCCCCCCCCCCCCCCCATCTCCCTCTGTCTCTCATGAATAAATAAAATCTTTTAAATAAATAAATAAATAAATAAATTACCGTGGAGTGCCTCATACTTCCAGTGGTAAATGGAAGATGAGTAATTTTAAAAGCCGTCTTCAGTGCAGAGCTAGAGGATGTTCTGTATATTAAATTTTCTCCTATATGTTTCCTATTTTGAAATCATACCAAATCCTTTTTTGTTTTCACTTAAAAATAATTATCTTTTTAAAACCTTAGAAGTACGTGGAGATGTATTTCTTTTTTCTAAGAAGTACATTTATTTGAATTTATTCCTTCTTGGTATCTCTAAAAATGCTTTGTTGTTGCAGGCAGACATCTGGTCCCTGGGCATAACAGCCATCGAGCTTGCAAAAGGGGAGCCCCCTCATTCCGAGCTGCATCCCATGAAGGTTTTATTCCTCATTCCAAAGAACAACCCCCCCACGCTGGAAGGAAACTACAGCAAACCCCTCAAGGAGTTTGTTGAAGCCTGTTTGAATAAGGAGCCAAGCTTTGTGAGTTTCTCGAGCTCGGGGTGGGCGTCTCTTTCTGTGTGGCCAGACTCGGTCTAGACCCATCTTATTGGAACTTCTTTAGTCACTCTTGCCGTAGTCACCATTGTCTTCAAGATCTCGTTATTTTTTTTTTTAAATGGATGCTGTTGATTTGAGTTGCAAATTTTTTTTTTTTAAGATTTTATTTATTTGGGATAGAGAGCGTGCGCGCAAGCGGTGGGGGGATGGCTGGGGGCAAAGGGAGAGGGAGAAGCAGATTCCGTGCTGAGTGGGGAGCCTGACCTGGGGCTCCATCCCAGGACCCTGGGATCATGACCCGAGCCGAAGGCAGACGCTTAACGACTGAGCCACCCAGGCGCCCCTGTTTTCTCTTTTAAGAAACAGAAATCTACTTATTTTCTTTTAGATTTTCTAGCATCTCATACCTCATTGAGCCTGAAGACTGTTCTCCTTAATATTATATGTGGAATCATAAATTTTTAATATTTATAGTGAAAGGTCAGGCTTTTTTTAGCCATTAGTAGTAATTGCAAAGTCTGGCCAGAAAAATAATGGCTGAATGTGTCTTTAAAGTAGATGTTTTCGAATTCTTCTTGGCATGTGTTAGGAAAGAAAAGACAAATAAAAAAATATAAATGAACCACCCATCTTGCCCTCCTACCCCTTCCTTTTACTCTTGTTTGTGTGTAATTGATCCCGGCAGAGCCATGTGGCAGGAGCCCCGTAGAGCTTGAGCCGAATCCCCTCTGAATCAGGACACATCTTTGAAAGTTATCTCTGTATTTTGGTGTTACGTATAGCACTGTATGTCCTTGGTTTGTTTCTGAATCTTCTAGCAGCGTTGGCTGAAGCCCAAGCTGAATCCCCTTTTTAATGAACTCTTATCTAAATGTGGGTGACTAATTTTACGAGAACACCATGGTTTTCTAATATGCCAGTTTTGGTTAAGTTTTGGTACAGGAATGAAATGGGTGATGCAGCATTTTCTGCGAACCTCTAGGGAATGTAGCCTGAGATCACCAAGTCCGCGCTTTATTAACGCATCAGGCCTCAGGGGGTGAGGGCTGTTGTTCTGTCTACGACGCTCTGAACTTTGTGTTATGATGTGAGTTCCTGGCTGCGGTGCGTAGGCTAGAACCACCCAAAAAGATCCACCCAGACGTGTACACATGTTCCCATTAAAAATGGATTTCTAGTATCCGCATCCTTGCCCAGTGTACACATCTCCACCCCTACCCTGACCCCAAGCACACTGAGGAAAAGGAGGAGAAGTGGAGAATTTGAGCACTTCTGAGACGCTTGGAGTTTCACGGGGAGTGAGACATCATCTGAGGTGACCCAGGTTTTCTTTAAGCTTGAATTTGAGAAACATGGCTGGCTCTCGTGAATAAAGCTTTAGTAAGTGGGAACTTAGTCTCTCTGGGGGTGGTTGTGTGTTCCTGTCTGCCCTCGTTTGGGCGCTACCCTTAGTCTCCTTGGGAAGTTGCTCCCTGTAACTGGACTTGCCATCCTCGAGGGGAAGGCAGTTGCCAACTTCAGAGTACGCTGTGTGGCTGTGGCCATGAGGAGCCCAGGACCTGGGTGAGGTCCTCACCGCAATCCCAGGGAAAGACACTGGGGAAGCCCGCATTTTTAAATGGGGGAAGCTGATGAGTAAGAGCACTTGGGTACTCTTTAAGCATCAAAGAAAAGGGTATTTCTTGGCTTCTTTCTAGTTTCCTCTAGATGTATCCCAATTAACATCGAACTATCTTGGGTGGTGGAGCCAAGTAGTAAATGTAGAAAATTAACAAGGTAACAAGGGACATGTTTTCTCCCTTGTCAGCATTTGTAATAAAATGTTTTTTAAAAAACCAGGAGGTATAGTCTAGCTGTCTTGAATGATCTCTGAAATTCTCTGACACGTTTTCTGTGTCAATGCCTCTCTCTAGGGAAAGGTTTTTTGCTTTTGTTGGGTGGTTACCTGTAATGTGTCACGGACCACGTTAGATACTAAATGCCACGTCCACACGGTACGCTGGTTCCCACCCATGGGTGCTGGATGACTACTGTTTGAATCATGGCTTTTGTTAGGGAAACAGACTTTGAAGTAGAACTCAATCTTTACGTCTTAGCGTGGGTGTTTGACTTTTTGAGGCCAAAGTGTTTCCTTTGGGGTAGAATCAGGTAGAACGCAGGGAACTTCATCTCTTGCTTTCTTGTTTGTTTTGTTTGGCGGTTTGTTTTCCAGAGACCCACCGCTAAGGAGTTACTGAAGCACAAGTTTATAATACGCAATGCAAAGAAAACATCCTACTTGACTGAGCTCATCGACAGGTACAAGAGATGGAAGGCCGAGCAGAGCCACGAAGACTCCGGCTCTGAAGACTCAGACACGTAAGTCCGCCCCGCCTGGGCGTGCAGGACGCGCGTGAGCTGGGCCGGGCGCCCATGGGCGGGCAGGCGGGTGGCCTGGGAGCCCTGTGCACGGGGCACGTTCGCGTTTGTTCTCTCTTATTTTGGGGGGGGGGTTGTTACTTGTGGATTTGTTAATTTGTTTTTAGATAATCCAGGTTGATGGTGATTTTTGTGTCAGTATGGGACAATTTGGGGGCCTTTTTAGTCTCTTTTTGTTGCTAGTGGAGTCTCCAAGAAAAATCTTTGTGGTGGAATAGTCCATAAAGAACTAGACCTGGTCTCCTTTTCCTTTTCTTTTTCCTGCCCTTAAAATCTCGGTCAGATGTAAGTGATTTAAATGTATTTTTTTTAAAGCTACAAATGTATGTTTTTGCGATTCTGTGTTGTGCTGTGGTCGATTCTAAGGTTGTAACAGAACAGTAACAGCAGTTATTTGCTAAAAACTGGTATCAAGTTAAGCATCTTGAAATTCCGTTAGCCAAAGAGATGGATGGGGTCTCGGAGCTGCCTTGGTGTGTTGGGGTGGGGGAAATGGGGCCAGCTGCTCTGGCGTGGAGGATGGTGTCCTGAATAGAAGTGTTCCAGTCTGTGTAGCACCTCTTCTGTTCTCCCTCACACTCGGCTAGAAGTCCCAAGTTGACCGCCAGGCCGGTTGAATCAGAATTTCTGGGGCTGAGACCCAAGTGTTTTGGGGTCCCCAGGAGCCAAGAGTGAGATCATGGCATGGAGAGATGAGGGTGGTAGCAGTGGGGACGAGAGATGTACAGGCAGCCTGGAGGAGCAGCTGGTCGGGGCGGGGAGGAGGCTGAGTTTGGGGTGGGACATGTTTGAGTTGCAGACAAGACATCCGGGACGGTGTGTCCAGTGTAGAGTGGCACCGAGGTTTGCAGTTCAGGCGAGGCACTTGGGCAGCTGTCGGGGATTTCGAGTCGTCACGCTGTAAACGGTCATTGGAGCCGTGAGAATGAATGCTGTCACCCAGAGCGTCTCTGCAGAGCGCGAAGGACCGAATGCCGGGAAATGCCAGCGTCGGGGATGGACCTGTGGAGGGCCCGCGTCAGGGCCGATCTGGGTGCAGAGACTGGAGGGGAGGAGCAAGAACATCGAGCTCAGGGCTCAAGTGGGTGAAGGACTGCGCAGGAACCCCCTGTCCGGTGGTGTGCAGGGGGTCGGCGGCCTTGGTCATAGCAGTTCCAGAGCCAGGGTCAGCTTTGGGGTGAGGGGAAGGTAGGTGGAGGCAGTGAGTGTGGCTGGCACACCAAGAAACGAGACTGGGGGGATGGCTGTAGCTGGAGGGGCTGTCGTGTTACGGGAGCAAAAGGGACGCGTGTCGGAGTGTTGGGAAGGAGCCTAAGGGGAGGAGAGATGACATCTGAGAGTGGGGCTGTCACTGGAGTGGAGGACGGCCGTGCTCTCCGGAGAGATGCCTGTCCGCGTTCGAGGCGGCGGGGCGGGGCTGCTGGATGCTGGCACCGAGGGACGTTAGGGAGCCTCATAGTGATGGTGCCGGGGGCAGGGTCCTCTTCTGAACACCCGAGAGGGACTGGAGGGGGTGATGGGTGGGGAACGGGGATGGGAGGTAGGTGTGGGGTATAGGGGTGGCCACGCAGGCCTGCGGAATGCGGGTCTCCTCGGGCGCCGGGCTGTGCACTCGTTCACGGAGTTCGCCTGCTTTCTCTCCAAAGGGAAACGGATACGGACAGCCAGGCCTCTGGAGGCAGCGACTCTGGGGACTGGATCTTCACTATCCGAGAGAAAGATCCGAAGAGTCTTGAGAATGGAGCTCTTCAGCCTTCGGACTTAGAAAGAAATAAGGTAACGCGGGCTCGTTCCTGTCATCCGTTGGTCCCCGGTCACTTGTGTGCGGAGCCTGCTGTTAGGGGGCGGGGCTCCCTTGGGCAGCCTGTTGTGGGATTTCGCTGTCCAGGACAGATAAGAGATTGGTCGTCTGATGACCCAGAGAGTCAGATCCGTGAATCTGGCCTCGGGTCTGTACCACAGGGCTGCTTCCGGCTCTGCAGAGCCTGCTGTGTCGTCGTCCCCCGCCCCGTGGCATCGGCCTTTCCTGATGCTTGCACGTGGAGCGGGGGAGACCTCACCCATGAAGTGACATTCAGTCTCTCTGGACAGAACTCTGTCTGTCTTATATATTGGGGTTACTCATAAAAGATACCAGAATTTGGGGATTAAGTTTTTGTTTAAGGTTCTTAAAAGCAAATGTAGTGCCTTTAGTACTTACATGGAACTTTGATTAATTGGTTTTATGCCTATTTAAGTTGATGAAAAAGAGTCGCTTTAAAGCACCGTGGTATAGTTTCTCTCAGGCAGTGTGGATCAGTGGCTGTCCCCTGGTGATCCTGTAAGTCTTGCTTTGACAAGCAGATGAGAGTCATTACGGAGATTGCGAAAGTAGAAAGTAGGCCCCTGTCCTATCATAGTCTCTTGCAATGGCCAGCTTCGAGCTGATTCCATTTCCAGAGTTTCGGTAGTCAAGTCCTGCTACGTAGACAGCGCTGGGGTGCAATTCAGCATCACCTGCACCCACACAAGGGCCACTCCCAGGACCTCCCGGGACCTCCTGGGCCTTGGCACCTGGAGTCCAGACACTGGTTTCGCCCAGCTGCGTGAGTTTGGCACATCACTGTGAAGGAAACGTTGCAGGCTAGTGAAGGACCGTGAGACAGTCCCATTTAGTGATCACAGCAAATGGGCAGGTACCTGGCTGGCTCAGTCAGTGGAGCATCGACTCTTGATCTCGGGCTTGTGAGTTCGAGTCCCACGCTGGGTGTAGAGAGTACTTAGAAAACTAAAATCTTAAAAAAAAGAAATCACAGCAAATAGCGTTTCAGACTTTATGCTAGCTAGCATGGTGCATGTCTGAAGTTGACTGAATTGTTGCAATGTGAGTATTAAATACTTAACTTCTGATTTCCTTTTTTTCTTCCTTAAGATGAAAGACATCCCAAAGAGGCCTTTCTCTCAGTGTTTATCTACAATTATTTCTCCTCTGTTTGCAGAGGTAAGATAACCCAGTTGACGTTTGAGGGGGCGGGGCATGATAGGGATGTAGTGGGGGGCACGGTCCTCTTTCTGTGACATGTTGCCAGTCGAATGGGGGAGGTTAGAACACGCCGGCACGGGTACTTGGAGAGCCGGCGTCGTGGTCCTGCGAGGCCAGCTGGGATCGGGCACTGCCTTCCTGGCGCCCCTCCTGCTCCCCCGGGCACCGCCTGCTGCCCAGGCCCTCCTGGGAAAGGTCATTGTGTCGCCTCCTTGAGTGCACGGGCCCCGCCCAAGTCCGCCCGTCATCAGGGTGATTTTTAGCTTCCGTTGTACTGCTTTCTACAAAATCTGTTTAGGTGCAGCCTGATTGCTTTGTCTCAGACAAATTTATGCCAATATAAAAAGTAGAACTTAATTTTAAAAGAGAAGTGGGATTCTCTGGAGACCTTCTTTGCCTCATTGTGCTCCCAAAGTTCACTGTAATCCCAGAGAAGTCCCCTTACCAGAGGGCCACCCGTTTCGCAGGTGAGCAGCCTAGGGGTCACTTCCTCATTCGTGTCACCCACGTGCTGGTCCGCCGCTCCTTCTCGGGGGAGCCCGCCCTGCCTCCTGGAGGTACCACTAGGCGTGCTGCATTGTGCGATGTTTTCGAGAATAAATTTTATAAGAATGAAGATGATTCTTTGGTTAGTAGGTGATTTAAAGAGAAGTTGGAGACACCCTTTCTTTTTTTTGAGCCCCCCCCCCCCCGCCAGGCTGCCTTTAAGGTAATTCAGAATGAGCCACACTGGTCCCTACTGTTTGTGTGGTGACTCGGAGCTCTCCAGGGGAGGGGCTGTATCAGGGGATCCTCCTGTTTGAGGTCGGTGGTCTCAGGTGGGAGGTGCCATACGCACAGGCCCCCGCCTCCTCACTCCGTGGGGCCCAGACCTCGGTCTTTCCTTCGGCAGCGCCCCGGGGTGTCCAGGCCGGCTTCATCCGGCTCTTGGTCCTTCCCCTGCTCGGCGTCGGCCCTCATGAGCTAGCCTGAGGGCCCTGCCTTCCCATCTGGCAGCCGGGGGAGCCCGGGGTGTGGAGTGGAAGCTGCTGAACCCGTGGCTTTCTGATGGAAAATGAAGTGGTGGGTGGAGGTTCCTCTGTGTGGCTCCCTGCTGTTTCCGGGGACGTGCTCTTTTCCCCTCCTGTCCATAAGACACCGTCCTGCTTTTTATTAGTTGTTTGGGAGAGTGGTCCTTCGGGTTTTTGAGATGCTCCCTTGCTTTACTGTGATCCTACCATGGGCGCTCCACGAGGGTCAGTGGGCCCTTAGGGAAAATGACGTAGATGTTTATTTTTCTGAAGCCGTGTATTTTTTATTGGGCATATGAAGAAACTGTGCCGAAATCGTTATCTAGAATTAGTGAATTAATCCTCAGTGTAATACTGTTCGGGTGTTTTTCAGCTAACCTAAAGGTGAACTCACGGGCGTCTTTTCTTACGTGTTTTTATTGCTTGTGCTCCACGGCCGCATGTTTGACGTGACCAGTATGCATCATTTTATGTAATTCTGATAAAACTCACTAATAAAGGATCTTTGTCCCTGTGTGTGCAAGTGAGGCTGTTCCTGACACCGGGGCGTGTGCGCGGGTGGCCCCCTCCCATGGCGGCTCATAGAGCCCATCCAGCAGCGGCTTTGGGCAGGGGGCAGGGGAGGGCCGCCGCTGTAGGAGACAAGGGAGAGTTAGGCACTCAGGACTTGAGAACACTGCCCTAGTTAGTTAAGTGATCGGGAGTCCTAGGGGGACACGGGCGGCCCCCTGCAGCTCCACCGCGACGGGGGCGGGGGGGCGCAAGGTGTGATCGCCGGCGCGCGGCCTTCCTGGTCCTCCGTGTCCCTTTTGTGGGGGGAAGGGGGCAGCACGGTCAGGTTGGGGCCGACGCCGGCAGTGATGTGTTCACAGCTGGAAAAGCCAGAGCCAAACGTGAACCATCTCCTAAAGGCGCCCGTCGAGGAGGGGCTCCTGCTCTGGGAGCCTCAGGCGCGCGCCCGGTGACGGAACAGCTGCCCTTGTCCCGCATCCCTCCCAGAGGGGGACTCAGCCATCGCCTTGCCGAGGTCGTGCCGGGGACACCGCTGTGATTCCTCATCGGGGGGGCGCTCGGTTGCAGGCAGTGGAGTATTTTGACAGCCCTCTGGCCCCAGAAGGCCGCTTGCCGGGATCGGAGGACTGACCGGCTACCGTTGGGGGCGGGGCTGCAGGCGGCCCACAGGGCAGCTCCTTGGGAAATGAGAGCCGAGTGCCCGGGAAGTTGTGCTTCTGGTGTAGATGAAGGTTGAGGCGGAAGAAGGAGGAGGGACAGATGTCACGACCAGATCTTGGAAAGGTGCACAGAAGGCCAGCCGCCGCTGTTCTTTCCTGGTGAAGGTAGTGACTTGGGCCTAATGAATGCCCTTTCCACACACAGTGTCCCCGCCAGGACTCGCACGCCCGGGGCGGCAGTGGGGGCCACACATAGCGTCCCTCCTTAAAGGAGGTGCCCCCCGATTCCTGTGCCCGTGTGGGTCATGCTGATCTGCATGTTTGTGTGTTTACAGCTGAAGGAGAAGAGCCAGGCGTGCGGAGGTAACATGGGCTCCATAGAGGAGCTGCGAGGGGCCATCTACCTGGCGGAAGAGGCCTGCCCGGGGATTTCGGACACCATGGTGGCCCAGCTCGTCCAGCGGCTGCAGAGGTAAGTGCCCTGTTTGCCCCCTGCCTTTCCCAGTTCTTCCTCGGTTGCTTTGGCGCTTTGCTCCTGGGCTCTGGCTGTTTGCTTCCCAAGCACATGGTTGAAGCAGAATCGAGTCAGAGAAGACTTCAGTTCTGAGTTCTAGAAATCACTGCGAGGGAATGCTAGGAGTCCAGAAAGCACGGGGGAGGACCACAGACTTAGTGCTCTTGGAGCTCTTGTCATGTGATGAATACCAGGACCTTAAGACCCCTGTCTGCTCCTGGTGATGCCGCCTGACTCCACCGAGAGGGGGGCTCCTCCACCACGTGTTTGTGACTCTCCGTGTGCTATTCTGCTTTCAGAGTCAGGGCTCAGTGAGTTAGGACACGGGCACGTTCTCCTCCTTGTGTGGCTGATGCGCGTCCTCGCGTCTGCCTTGCTCCTGGGAGCCTCGTCAGGACAGCCTGCAGCCCCTCCCTGCCCGGCCAGTGGCTCTGGCCTGAGGGGGAAGCTTGGGGGGGGGGGGGGGGGGCCGATCAGGCTTCCTGACCCACTCTCAAGCTTGTTCGAGGAGTCCCCTTGGGGAGGTCACTCCCGACTGCCAGGACTGAAGGGGCAGTCCTCTGGGGGTGTTGCAGAGAGTGGAGGTGTGCTGTGACCCGAGCTCTGCTCCACACCCCCAAACCTTCATCACTCCCCAAGAAGCCAGCTGTGTCATTGCTTTGAAATTCACCCTCCAGGTGAATTGTCCAGTCTCTTCCAAAGAGCGGCTGAGCCTTGATGAGAGTGAGGAGTATTTCAGGTCTTTCCGGAGCTGCTGGCTTGACAACATGGAGAGAAGTTAGGGTCGTGTTGGGTGCTTTTGCACCTTGGAAGTGATGATCGAAGGGGCTGCTCTCTTGCCTGTGAAGCGTCCTGATAAAGTAGGACATGGGGGTAAAACCTCGCTGTGGCGCTGAGGCCCCCCCCCCCCCCCCCCCGCTCAGGTGCAAATGCTGTCCCGGCTCGCCCACCCGCCCTCAGTGCTGGCCTCATGGTAGAGCGCATTGACTTGGCTGCCTTTACTTTGGCGCAAGCGAAGGGATCCGCTCTGCTCTTTGGGTTTACCCTTCTCCCAACTGTCGCTACTCACAAATGAGAGGCATAAAGGAAAAAAGAAGTCAAGTCCCCGGGATGCTCATGCACACACAGTCGTGATGGAGTTTGTGTGTATCCGTTGGGGTGCGTGCGCCATGACGTCCCTAACACAGCATCGTTGAGTGTTCCTGTTTCATTCTGGGACATCATCCTTGTTACCACGGAGGCTTTCCCCCTGGTACCAACAAATAACTTAATGGTCCGTTTTTCTCCTTTCTCAAAGCAGCTCAGAGTTTAGTTGCATTTACTCCTGGTGCCGAGAGCCAGTGAGTCACGCAGAGCGCCCCGGGAACTGGCGGCGCTGTGATGGTCTCGCTGTGCGTTTGGTTTTCTGCTTGCGTAGCGCCACTTTTAGGACTGATGTCCACCCTGTCCCGAGTTGGCCGAACTGCTCATAGTGACGCGCATACCTGACTTGATTCCCCCGCAGCTCCGGGGCATGGAGGGCAAGGGCGCGGCCGGGGGCAGGTGTCCCTTCTCCCGCCCTCTGGCGCCCGACACAGCTGGTCCGAGGCCGCGCTGTCTGGCAGCCATTGTGGGTCACACCGCACGGTTTGGGGCTTTCTAGTTTCCTCCTGAGAAAGTAGTAAAAAAGGAGCAAGTGAAATTAGTCTCCATAATACGCTGTGGAACCCACTGCATCCCAGATCTTTGTTCATGTCAGCAGCATAAACCGCCATCAGTGGGGTATTTCCCGTATGTTTCAGCAGCACGTCCTTGCGATCCGGTGTGTGTTTCACACTCAGCACATCTCTGTGTGAACCCGCCACATCTCGGGACATCGGCAAATATGCCCCCCACTGCCCGCATCATGTTGGAAGTTGTACTTTCCAGCGATGCGTTAGGACATGCCGAGTCCACATTCTTCTCGTCTCCAGACCATTCTGTCTTGTTTCTCTGCTCTGTGCTGTGTAGACCTGCTCCGGGGGGTCCTCCACTGGTCCCTGCAGGTGCCGTGCGTTCACTCCCGTGAGGCTCCCATGCTCTTCCTGTGTGTGCCCCACCCAGATGCCACCAAACCACGATGGCCACTGCCACTGCTTCATACCCATTTTGCTCCAAAAGGCATTACTTCAGTGGGTCAGTCACTTCAGAAAAAAATAAGAACTGACTTGTGTCTAAGGCGTTTCAAAGACGTGTGTATCTTAATTTGAATGAATGGGTGGGTCCTTTTGTGTGGCATCCACTCCTCCCATGGCTTAGGCATTTCTTTTCTTGGAAAATGAATCTTAGGATCTGTGGCTATAGCGCCTGCTTTTCAAGAGGATCTTACGTAATCATTTGTTCTCTGGGAGAGTGCCCAGTATTTTAAATGCCTCAAAAGAGCTGCTGTAGCTTGGAAGGTTTGCGATTGCTCCCATTCAACGTGTCCTCAGCCCTCTCCTGTGCGTTGGGGTCCGTTTTGAGGAGGCTGAGGGGATGTTGGCCATCGGGGACCCCCTGCCCTGTTTTGTCTTCTGAAGCAAGACGGTACCGTACAATGATTGAAACCAGAAGAGCGTGCCCGTGACCCGCCCACTGCGGCCCAGGCACGATCGCTGGCAGTGTTGGGTCGCTGGCTTCCGCTGTTGTAGATGGGTCATAGAGGTCATGACCTGAGCCAAAATCAAGAGTCAGACGCTCAGCCGGCTGCGCCAGCTAGCCCCCCCACCCCCATATAATTACAATTTTTAATCTGTTTTTCATTCAGTTTGCTTAATTTATTCAACCCTTTCTTTGCTCTTGGACATCAGAGTTGTTCCCTAATCTTTACAATGACAAAAAACCCCGAGAGACATCTTTGTGCAAAATACGTTGCTCCTTCTCTGGACCACATTTCTGAAACAACTCTCAGGAGTGGATCACTTGCACGAGCAGCAGTATTTTTGTGGCCAGTAGGGGTTTCCTCTGCTGATAGTCCAGTCAGCCGTGTGTGTGCCCCTGGAATCTCATGGTGTCATCGGGGGTTGCTGATTTTGTGGGTTTTAAAAGTGGACTCTAAGTGAGGCTGTACCATTTATTGTTTCAGGCACATCTTTTTTTCCTCCTGAGAGACTGAACGCGCTCTCGCTTGTTACGTACTTCCAGTTCTTCCACTGACTGAGTTTAACTTGTCTGTGAACAGTGGTGTCAAAATATGATTTTCTTACTTTTTATGAATTCTTTGTATAGTAATTAAACCATTGATATTTGCTCCACCTAATGGTTTTATGACTTGGGATCGTCTAGTAAACTAGGATTTCGGTGCTGGTTTGACTTTTTGTATGGGCATTGTTCCAGAAATGACATGCATTCACTTCCGTTTCTCTTGTTTTTTTCTTTCCTTAGATACTCTCTAAGTGGTGGAGGAACTTCAACCCACTGAAATTCCTTTGGCATTTGGGGTTTTGTTTGTTTGTTTTTTTTCTTCTTCCTCCTCCTCCTCCGAAAACGTCCACGAGAGCCTTTGCTGACCCCCGCTGCAGCGGTGTGTGCCATCCAGGGGCCCCCCACTGCCCCCACCCCGGCCGCGGGTGCCCACCGTCCTGGGGCATGCGGCCCTCCCTCGCCGGCCTCCACCCGACGGACGCGCTCGGTGGGGTGGGGAGGGTCGGCTCCTGGCAAGCGATCATTTTATTTTCTTGTTCTTGTTTTTTAATTTTAGCCATTGTGCACATATCAAGGAAAGTGTCTTTAAAAACAAAAACAAACCCTGAAATGTATATTTGGGATCATGACAAGGCAACTGAAGAAATGAAATCTCAGGTACCCTGCTTTAAGTGGGTGACTCCCCCTCCGCGGGAGACGGAGAATCGCTCTGGTGGGTCAGTGTACAGATTTGTATATAGCGTCATTTTTACGGAAACCCTTTTGGCGTGCATAAGGAATCACTGTGTACAAATTGGCCAAGTGCTTCTGTAGATAATGTCAGTGGAGTAAATATTTGACAGGCCATAACTTGAGTCTATTGCCTTGCCTTTATTACATGTAAATTTTGAATTCTGTGATCAGTGATTTGGGTTTTATTTTGTATTTGCAGGGTTTGCCATTAATACCACTTTATGCCCCTCGTACGGAACACTCCTCTGTACCTCCGCAAACACAGGTCCCCCTCTTGTTTGCCCGACGGCCCTTTGGGTACACGCACAGGTTGATTTCCTTTCATTTGATGGTACTATTTCTTAGTGTTTTGAATTGGAACATATCTTGCCTCATGAAGCTTTAAATTATTATTTTAAGTCCCTCCCCGACGAAGTGCTCTCGTCTTCATGCTCGTTTGGAATCGTGCCACTGCCGGCCCTGCGCCCGCCCCCCGTCCTTCCCGGTAGGACTTCCTGTCACGCTCGTAGTGGAACCCGCGTGCCATCTTGCCCACCTAAAAATGTCTGAATGCTTACACGAATAAATTTTATAACACACTGACTTTGCGTACTTTTCCTTGAAACTTGACTCTTCCGGGGACAGTGTACCTGTCGTGTGTGTGTGTGTGTGTGTGTGTGTGTGTGTGTGTGTGTGTGTGTGAGAGAGAGAGAGAGAGAGAGAGAGAGAGACACAGACATTCGGCACTTACAGAAAGAAGTGCCCACGTTGAAAATGCTGAGTGTCCGGGTCAGCTCCCTGTGCAACTTTCAAAAAATTGGCCATTGGGAAAACATGGCTGGATACTGCTGATTTGTGAAATTGTGCTCTCTTCCCAGGGACCTTGACTAAGGGTGGCTTTGTTTTCTTAAAGAAGCCCCGGGCTGCTCTCTGTCAGCCGGGGGTCTGTGTGTCTCTTGGCCTGTGGCATGGCCTTGCTGGCCCGGGGGAGGCAGGAGGAATCATTTTTCTGGGGTGGGGGAGAGAGTCCCTGCAGCAATTCCTGACTAAGTACATGTGGCATCATGTTCTATTTGTTGATGCGAATCATTGTCCTCTCTTGTTGGTGTAGCAATTCCTGGAGGGGAAGACAAAGGATTTTTGGAAGCAAAGAAGTTTTTGGGATGGAAGGTTCGATCGATATCTGCCGCCCCAGTGGCCTGGGTTACAGGGAGAGGACAGAGGGCCAGAGCCAGAGAGGTTCGAGTGCATGTGTGTTGTTTAGATTTGTTAATGGAGCGTCGTTTTTTTTAAAAAAAACAAATTAAGTCATTTTTTTTAGTAGAAGCTGAATGATTAATTTCTGTAAGGGATACGTTTTGATTAGGGGAAATAGAACTGAATTGCTGATCCTTACATTGTGTGTTCTTTGGCAGCAGGGACCGTTAACTTGGATGATAAAACTTGAGGATGTTTCATTCGGTGTTCCTACCAAGTGTTTTGTATGAGGGAGTGGTTTGTTTCTCTGTGCCAGGCGCAAGCCCAAGGTCAGTTTTGTTCATTGCGGGAGAATCCCATAAAGCAATGACGCAGCATTCTCCAGAGGGCGCTGCTTGTCCGATCTTCAGCCTGCCGGTGTAGACAGCAGCTTTCTTGAGAGTTGTGCACATTTGCACATGGACGGTGACCTCAAGAAGACATGCTGAGGCCGATCTCCAGTGCAAGGAACAGGCACGCTGGCGGGGAGACTGGGGTCCAATGAGGCATATTGGTACGAGAGTTACCCAGAGTCTGCAGCCACTGGATGGTCAGCACAGCGCCACCCCCCGGGGAAAGCAGCGGATCAGTCTTTCCGAGCTTACGTGGGCCTCTTCCGTTGATCAGGCTTCCCGGGGGAAGAAGTGGTTTGAGTAGCTTTGGAAAGTGGATCTCTTCCCGGGTCTCTTCTGGCCTGCCACTTTCTGTGGACACGCAAGCCGAGGTCTGGTTTCCGAGGGCACGTGGACTGGGGGCCGCTTCGTGAGCCAGGGAGGCCGGCCGCAGTGTAGCCCCGTCCGCACGGAGCTCCGGCGGAAGCTGCCGCCGCGCAGCCAGACCTGCGAGGCCAGCATCTGGGATGCGTTCGCGGGCGCCTGGAAGCCTCCTGATGCCACCGGCCCCCGGAGCTTCCCTGCTCAGACCGGAGAAGGCAGTGGTGCACCTGGCCTTGGCAGAGGCTTCCGTGGACATGGAGGCAGTGGGCTCTGGCTGGCTGGGTTTTTAGGCCTTCTAGAAATTCTCTCCTGCGTCCTAGCCGGCTGCACAAGCGAGTGGCCACTGGGGTTTGGGTGCCTCGACATTTCAGAGCTGGCCTTGTGACTGTTGTGATGTGACCATGTGCCACATGTCTTCTGAACCCAACATTGTCGGGTGAGTCTCATGGAGCATCTAGTGCAGTTCTTCATGTAGCATTTTGTACCTTTCTTTTGGCAAAACATGGTCCGTTTATAAGCATTTTTCTATTTCTGCTATCAAATACGGCAGGAAATTGGGAGTGCTGTGTGGCACGTTCATCAGCATGGGAGCTGTGTCATGCGGGGGCCAATAAAGTTCCCGGAAAACCATTTCTGTAATTCCGTCTCGTGTGTGTAGGGGGAATAGTCTGGTCCCCGCCCCCAGCCCCCAAATGCATACGTTAGAATCCTAACGCCCAGTGGGACGGTACTGGGAGGTGATGTGGTCAGGAGAGCGGGGGACCGTGATGGGATTAGGGACTTTGTAAGAACACCCCCACCCCGAGACCCTCCTCCTTCAGCCCCGTGAGGACACAGCAAGACGGCCGACCGTGACCCGGGAAGTCTCTCGCCAGACGCCAGATCTGCCGGCATCTTGATCTCGCACCTTCCTGCCTCCGGAACTGTGAGGTCCGTTTCTGGCATCTCTTACAGTCGCCAAAACGGACGGAGACACCGGGTGTCTCCGAAACTCCGGCTCAGTTCCGGCAGCTTGGGCGTGGTCTCCACGGCCCACATGGTTTGCACTTTGAAGTCACAGGGGGACCCCAGCGGTGCAAACCAGCGCCGGCACTGACATGGTTCGGACTCACTCGGAGACGAACTAGACCCCCTCATCCCCAAGCCTCATAGAACTCAGTGACTGCCTGCCTCTGTCCCATCAGCTGCTGCCTACGCCCACCCTCCCAGGGAGCTGGTCCTGCGGCTGGGGTGTGGGACAAGCCTCTGGGAAATAGCTGGACTTGGAAGGTAGTCCCCCCTCCGTCTTTACTTTCATTCCTCAGGTTTTAGTCCTTTAACAGCACGGACAGGCTCCCAGCAAGGGCCTGCCTCTCCGGTTCCACGTTGTGTGTCTCACACGTGGCTGCGTGCTCGTGGTTTCCCCCCCCCCCCCCGCCCCGGCCCCCGCAGGGACCAACCATGTCCACCCCTGGGCAGCTCCGTCCCTGCAACCCGCCCGCGTCAGACGGAAATAAAGACCAGACAAGGCGGGTGATGTTTTGCCTTAAAACTTCAGTATGCTGGATTGTGGCGTGAGGTATTTTTATTCCCTTTTGTTAGTACTTGAAACCATCTGGTACACGTCGTAAGGCAAACGATAACACATCCCGAGCTCCTCGTCCATGGGTCCAGTCCCGGCTCTGCCACGCCGGCCCGCGGGGCTGGGGTGCAGGCACCGGGAGCCACGGGTTGGATGGGCTGCCCCCTCCGGCCTGTGTCGGAAAGGGTTTAAGGACACTGGGAGTAGCAGCTCCCGATCTCCACAGAGAGGAGGCAAACGGGTTTTGACTAGTGGGCCCGGCAGGTCCTGGAGCCCCATTCCCTGTGTCGTCCGACTGTCAAGGATGCGCAAGGTCATACTGTTGATATACCCCATGCCTGGGGGGTGGGGAGGGATGAGTACAAACAGGAGAAAAGAATGTTCTTGAAGACTGGCACAATATATACTAGTGAATGTGCAGTCCCCAACCACAGTTGCAGGATATAGGTATGAGCACAGGGGCTGGGGGGCGCGGCCCCCGGAAGCTCACAGAGACCCTCCGGAACGTCACAGATCACAAATGGCCCCGATCACTGACATACAGGTTCTCATGCTTGTGAGACAGACAGCAAACACCACAGCTGAGAGCTTCCCATCATACACACCACTCCTAGGACGGCGGGAGCGCGGGCCTTGTGCTGGGTTGCTGCTGCTCCGCCCAGAACACAGCCCGCTTTGCTTTGTAAAGAGGAATCACGGAAACAATTTGGTCAACTTGTGCCAAGAACAGCATTTTGTTGGAGCCTAAACACCCCCCCCCCCCCGAGGGGAACGTACGTAGTGTGCTGCAAACTGCTTGTATTAATCAAAGAAGTAAATCCTACTAACTTGCTGCTATTATAAAAGTAGAAAGATTGAAAAAACGAAATCTGAAAATCTCATTTGCTTAAGATTGTGCCACGTGTATCACAAACATTGGAAAAATTGTTTTTAAACGCACCAGCCTAGAAATCAAAATTTTTTTTATAAGAAAAAGAAGAGCACTTGCCCTGTCTTTTGGTTGAACGGATAGGGTTGTACTGCTTTTAAGGTGCAGTTGCGGAAGAAAAACGGTCATTTGGCACTCTCGTAGTGACAAGGTTTTAATACTGGCGTAGGCTGCAAACAGCCCACCAGGGAATGACGGACGCAGAGCCCCCAGCGTGGGAGCTGGGAGCACTGTTCTCGGAAAGACAAGGGTAAAAGCGGTTTTGTGGAGACCGAGGCGAGCTGCTGTAAAACCACGTTTTGGGTTTCCAGACGGGTGTTAATTTTACTAGGCTTCATTAATACAGGGCACAGGCAGGGTCTCCCAGGGACACGGCCACAGCCGAGCCCCGCGACACTCGTGTCCTGCCTTCAGTAGACGTGAGACTCTTTGTGACTCGGGGTGTGGGCGCGGGAGGCGGAGCTGGTCGCACTGCGGATCACCTCCATCCACCTGAGGCCAGAGAACGAAAAGGAGGGTCAGGGGCCACGTTCTATAAACTCGAGCAGGATTTTTTTTCCTTGTACCAGCTTCACGATACTTGACACACCTCATTACTCACAAAACACAGCACGGCGGGCCGGTGCCTGGTTTGTAACGTGCTAGTTTAGCAGAAGGGTTCTCGAAGGAGCTCCTGGTACCCAAGAACACGAAAGCCAGGCTAAGGGTTCCTCGAGGTGTGCCTGAGGAGCAGTTTGAGAACCACGGGCCTGGGTGGTCCCTTTGCAGAGCCGCAGA
Organism: Callorhinus ursinus; assembly: GCF_003265705.2. Taxonomy (NCBI): domain Eukaryota; kingdom Metazoa; phylum Chordata; class Mammalia; order Carnivora; family Otariidae; genus Callorhinus; species Callorhinus ursinus. The sequence continues at coordinate 7,884,649 of NW_027397069.1, forward strand.
AGCGCCCAGGACGGAGGGGTCCCGGCCGGCTGAGGTGGCTCCGTGCCCTCCGGCGGCCTCCCAATCCCTGGGGGACCAGGACCTGCAGCCCGTTTCCTACATTTGAGTATTTGCGGTACAGCGGTGGCTCTCAACAACCCCAGGGACAAGGGCTGGCAGCGTTTTCAGGTGTCACGAGGAGGGGGTGCACGTGGCCTCTAGTGGGTGAGGTGTGCTCCCCATCCTCTAATGCACAGGCCAGGACTCCCCCTCCTCCAAAGAATCAAACGGGCTCCATGTCAGCAGTGCCAAGGGTGAGAAACGGGGAGTAGGGCTTTTGAGAAATTCATCACTGGTCTTTTTAGGGTCTTGTCACTACCAGGCTCAACTGTCAGTGACACCATCCCACCTCTGTCCAGGGCTCCCCCGGCCCGGCTCACACCTGGGAGGAGTTAGCCCCGGCCTCACTTTTCAAGCAGTGTACTAGGAAGTGCTTGGGGGCGGCTTGAACCCTGCTGCCCCTCAACTAGCTTCCCCGACGGCTGGGCATGGGTCCTAACCTGTGGGATGCTCTGGTCCCCACAGCACGGCCGGGACTCCCCAAAGGGGCTGGTGACCCCTGGCCCTGTCTGGTCTGTGGCCTGCGGAGGGCCCCCCCCCCCCCCCGCTGGTGCTTTAACAGTGACACCGGCTACAGGATCCCAGGCCTGGGGGCCCAGAATTTCTAGGAAATGTCTGAAATTGGTCAAACGTGAGAGTCCGGGTCTTTCATCTTTCTTTGAACATTGCAGCTCCTGGGCCTCACTCCGGCTCCCAGGCAGCCTTACTAACAACATTAGCTAACCCCGAGAAGCACTGGGATTTGTTCCCTTCTTGGGGGGTGGTCTGGCTCTAGCACAGTCTGGCACATTCCGACTAAATACTGCAGAAACTAAAAACCACACTGGTTAGAGATTCAAAAGTACATCGTGTGTAGCCTTAACTGTACAGGTTAAGGGCGGATGTTATTCAACCAGGGAAGTCTGTCCCTTCTAGAAGAACAGAGGTGGATACGAGTGTCGGGCCAGGGGACCACCTTCCTCACCCGTGCCCCCCGCCCCAAAGGTCAAGGACAGTTTGGAAGTAAATGCCCAGGCCCCCAGGGGGCAGTGAGCAGCCGCTACTCGAAGGGCCTCGTTCACTGGGCTCGCTTGGGAGACAGGAGGGGCCTCTTCTGGAGATGCCCTGGGCCGGGGACCATTACCTTTCAAATGTATATTCACTTTCAGCCCTGAAGTAGTACACGTGGGACTTGAAATGCAGCTTGAACACGTAGTCCTTGTGGATGTCCTCAGACTCTGAGGGGATGGTGAGTGAGTAGCCGAGCAGAGGGAGGCTGGCCAGGGGGTGCGTGTCCTGGGCAGAGTCAACAGAAGGGGGCTGTGGGGAGGTGGCCCCAGGCTGCGGGGCCTAGCCGCAGCCTCCCGTCCCACAGGCCGGCCCGTGCGGCCTGCTCTGGCCCTGAGCCCTCACCCAAGTCCTCCCCCTCCCGTGTTCACTCAGGCCGCAGTGCTGCTCGCGCACGCGGACAGCGTCCACTGTCCCCTGGAACTCAGGGTCCCGGGGAGATGGCCTCCACCAGGTGGTGCGCCGTCCTTCCGGAGGAAGGCTGCCCCCCTCGCGGGCCCCTGCCCTGGGGCCGGTGCTTACCTGGGGAGACTTGTAGAAGAACAGGCAGAAGTTCGTGAACACCACCCACAGCTTCTGCCACCCACTGCTGTTCTTGAATTTCCTCAGCAGAGTCCCGGACAGCTGATTCTGAAGGACAAGCATGTGTGTGAGGGGCACGGGCCCAGGGGGCTCCTGCGGGGGCTGGGGTGAGGCTTCCTGCGTGTGCCGCCCCCGGGGGTGCATTATCTGAGTCATCATGGCCTCTTGCAGGGAAATGCCCCTCAGGGTGACCTCAGTTGTTAATCAGAGTGTCCCCGTGCCGCATCTCGCCCAGGGACCCTCCCCTACAGCTTGGCGCGCCCCCAGAACGGCGACGCAGGAAAGGCTCCGGCACCCGGGGACAACACGCTGTCGGGCCCCGCGCGCCCTCTGGTGGCCTTGGCCGGAACGCGGGCCGGCAGCGGAAGGCGGCGGCCTGGAGCGGCGGGTGCTGCACCTGAGAGTCCGTCCCAACGGAAGAGTAATCCCCCGTGGAGAGAGGCCTTCCACAGGCGTCCTGCTTGAACTCCCCAGCTCCGAGGCCCGGGGGGGCGGCACACGAGACGGTGAGACCGCCCGTCTGCACCCGGTTGCTCATCACCCTGGAGACTTTTGAGGCAGGACGCTGGGGACAGCCTCACAACTTGGTGGTCAAAGGGGCAAGTTAAAAAAAAAAAATTAAAAATACACCTGAGTCTGCTTTGTTCTCCCAAAGAGCATGTTTAAGGTACCTATGGAAGTAAGGTCCCGGGGCCAGGAGGAGAGAGAAGACCAAGTGTCTCTCTTAGTGATGGGCCAACAGAAGTGAACGGTGCTCCAGGCTGCAAGAACACAGGCGGACAGACCCACAAAGCCGTGGGTCCCCGCAACCAGCACAAGCTCCAGGCAGAGCATCCCATCCCCCCCAGAGACCGTCCCCCGCATCACCCTGCCTGCCACTCACCCACGGGCGTACAAGAAAATGGGGTGCTCTGAGTGCCAAGCAGGTGGGGGCAGCAAGCAGAATGGGGGGGGGGGCGACGCGCACGATTCCGAGGCACAGCGAAGGCCAGGAGGGAGCACGCGCTCCTACCGAGCCCACCGCCTCCAGCTGGACTCCCGGAATCCTGCTCTTGATGCAGTTCCCACAGCGTGCTCGGCCCCCTGGGCCCCACGTTCCAACTCCCTGCACGGAGTTCTCTCTCCTTGCTCCCCACGGTCCTGGTGGCCTCTGGGGTCACCGGCTGCACTCAAACTCCCACTCCCGTTGGCTTCGCTCAGGTACACTTCTGTCCCCTTCTCAGCTCACAGGGCCCCGAAGCCCTGCTGCCTCTTTTCTCGAGAGGCTGGACCAGTCAACATCCTTGACCCACAACCGGCCCCCCCCCCCCCCCCCCCCCCAGTGGCCTCCCCTTCTGGACTCCCCCGCAGAGGGAAGGCCTCTGCCCTCTGCCCGCTTCCTGGCTCACATCGCTGCTCGGTCTTTATTCTGGATTGGATTGCGTTCCCCCCAAAGACTGTTCCAGTCCAAAGCCCAGGTACCTGAGGATGGGACCTTATTTGGAAATAGGGTCTTTGCGGGTGGCAGAGTTCAGATGCGGTCCTACTGGAGTGGGGTGGCCCTAATGCAGAAACCGGTGTCCTTACAAGAAGACACAGGGACACCAGTGGGATGGAGGCGAAGACCGGGGTGATGCATCTACAGGCCGAGAGACCCCAAGGAAGCTGGGGGCGGGGCACGGAAGGGCCCCTCCCCAGCTTCTAGCAGCCCGAGGGGGTAAGCTTCCCTTGTGCGAACCGGTCGGTGGGACTGTGTTACGGCAGCCCAGGAGAGCCACAGAGACCCCACCGTGATCCGCTCTGTGCTGTCTCCCTCCTCCTGGTCGTCTGCTGAACCCAGCCTGCCCGCCTCTGCCCAGGCTTCCAGCACCGAACCAGCTCCGATCTAAAACACAAGAACGCTCCGCCGGCCCCGGCAGCAGCAGACCCCCACGTCTAATGTGGACCCTCAGTGCTCTTAGCTTGCCCACAACCTTCGGGTCGCACCTAGCACCTCTTCGCATCTTCCCCAAATACCCCCAATACTCGCAGGACACGTGAGGGGAAGAGGGTTCGTGTGGGGAGCTCAGCAGTGGACTCGGGGGGGAAGGAAATGCCGCCCCCTCCCTGTTGCTCTGGGGAGGGGGACCTGGCAAGGGCGGGGGCACTGGCAGAGGGACAGACGAGCCCATTCCATGCTTGGCTCACCCGCGTTATTGCTACCTTAAACCCACACACCCCGGGCTCGCAGCCATCTCCCCGCGGGCCGGCAGACTCCCTCGGCGGGCCGGACAGTACGCAGTCTGAGCTCATCGGGCCAAGCGGCAAAGTCAGATACATGTCGTAGCCACTTAACGTCAAACCCTGTTCTTAGTGCCTGGGCTGTGACCAAGCGAGGTCGGGCTGGATTGGCCTGCGGGCCAGTTTGCCAACTGGCTCTGAACACTCACCCGATGTAGGCTGCTGTGCAGGCTAGTCACCCCGAGGGAGCGGGCCTTGCAGTGTCCGGGCCCCCGGGAGCTACCCGACTCGGGGGGTTGCTCTTGAGTGGCCTAAGTGCTCCCAGGCTTGCAAAGGAGGTTTCAAGCCTACCAGCTTCCCATGCCTCGACAGTCCTAACCATAGGCCTTGAAGGCCGGTACCAAGTGAAGCAAAGACCACTTCTCCCTCGGGGACCCACTTCCTCCGGCTTCCTCGGACCAGCTAGACATGTGGAGGGGTCCCTGCCCACCAGCCGGTCGCCAGTTCTTCCCTGCTCCCTCTGTGCTGGAAAGATCACCCCCCACCCCCCATGCCTGGGAGGATCTCTAGTTCCCAAGGGCAAAGGGAGGGAGGATGCTGAGTACAGCGCGCTGGGCAGGACAGAGTCCGTCCGTCCGTCCCTGTGGGGTCGGAGCGGAGGGGCCGTTCACTGCCAACCCCCAGCGGTGCACCTGTCACCCAGGGCCTGCACCTCACCCAGGTGCTCGTGAGGACGTTTTCAGAAACAGGCGTGGCCTTAGGCTACCCCCTGTATTGGGGAAACGGAGTAGAAGCAGCACCGTGGAACCGTGAAGGTCACCCCCACAGAACATTCTCAGTCCCTGTGTGATGTCTGGCTCTTCCCCAAAACTGCAGGCTGGCCCACTGCCGTCCTTCGCTCGATCTCGTGTGACAGGTTCTGGGCCAGGCCCACTTAGGGATGCGGAGGTGTTCAGGGTTTAAAAAGGTGATCCAGCGCCTCTGCTGGATGGCACCTGGTGGTGGGGTCGGGGGCCGGGTCCCGGGAGTTATTCCATGAACCACGGCTGACACGGCCCCGGCCAACCCCCCCCCCCCCCCCCCCTGAGCGACCTGCCACCTGCAGCTGTCTTCCGCCCCACAGCCAACTCCGGGAGAGGGCCGATCAGGGCTTCAGGGGCCCGGAGAACAGAGAGAAGCGGCCCGTACCTCCACGGCGACGCTGAAGTCCACCATGGAGACGCTGGTGTTGCGGTGCCAGCACACGTGCACCATGGTGTTGCCGCGGTGGGGGGCCTGGCGCTCCAGCGACGTGCGCGACGCGCTCAGGTCGTCCTCCGACTCCTGGTCCGCCACCGTGGCCTCGTCCGGGGACTCTGCAGGGTGAGACAGAAGATGGCGCTTCGGATCTTTGCTTGCCAGGAGAAGGACCCCGTCCCAGAGCCTCCCAGGTGCTGGACGGGACGGGACAGCCGGGGGCACTCACCTGGGGAGCCCCGTGCACCCCCCGAGCAGGGAGTCACACCGGAAGCCAGCTCCTTGTCAGGCTCCCACCCCGGGGGAGGGGGGTGTCCCGCCAGCCCCCAACACACCTGGGCGCCGGGGCCTGTGGTGCTCGCCCAGCACAGACGGCCTCGGTTCCTCTCCCTACTGCTGGCACGCTACGTGACAGTCGGACAGGCTGGCCCCGAAAAGATGACCTCCCTGCTCCCTCACACTGTTCTAAGGGGTGTTTTAGGGAGTGGAAGTTCCTTCGTTTTTAGGTTTATTTAACACAAATGTCTGTCAACAACAGCCAAACTATGGGAAGAGCCCAGATGTCTATTGGCTGATGAACGGATAAAGAAGAGGTGGTGGTATGTGTAGACAATGGAATAGTACTCAGCCGTCACAAAGGATGAAATCTCGCCATTTGCAACGATGTGGATGTACGTAGGAGGTACTGTGCTAAGTGAAGTAAGTCAGAAAGACAAACACCGTATGATTTCACTCAAGAAACAAAACACGAACGTAGGGGAGAGGAAAAAAAGAGAGGGAGACAAACCATAAGAGACTCTTAACTATAGATAACAAACAGGGTGGGTGGAGGCGGGGGGAATGGGCTAGCTGGGGGATGGGCACTCGGGGGGGCACCCGTGAGGAGCACTGGGCATTGCATGCAACTGATGAACCAGTGAATTCTACTCCTGAAACCAATATTGCACTGTATGTTCAAATAAAACTCCGGGGGGGAAAAAAAAAACCATGTATAGGGAAAAAATAGAGGGACATGTCAAACTGATAACAGCAGCTACATTAAAGTCCTTGGATTAGAGGGACTTCTTTTTCTCTCTTCTATAAACTTCCAATTACGTGATTTTGTACATATGTAATCAAAAATTAGGGATAAAAAAATAAACACAAATGTCCATCACAGAGATGGGGCCCACCTGGGAGGGTGATTTTTAAATGCACCGGGATGCCCCCCCCCCCCCCCCGGGGGGGCCGGGCTGTCCCCCACCCGCCCTGCCCGGGGGGGCCCAAAAACGCTGCCCCCCCCCCCCCCCCACTTACTGTTGTCAGGGGGGCTGCTGGCGAGGAATTCGGGAGTGGGGCCACTGCTTTTCTCTGCCAAGTCAATGGCCATTTGGATATCCTCAACCCACTTTTCCATCTCGGACCTGCAGCTGAAGAGCCGGGCGGCAGGATTTCAGAGCACGGCGGGGGGAGGGGCAGACAGGTGAGGGGCGCGCGTCCGCGTTACCTGGCCGCCACGACGATGGACTGCCGCCGGCCCCGGAGGGTAAGGCAGTGGGGTACGCCCCACTCGTCCTCGCTTTCCTCGATCTGTGGGACGAGTGCGCATCATGTTACTGCTAAGGGGCAAGCGGGACACTCGGCGCATTCTCAAACAAACGTTGGCTACGCTGGCTATGGCTCAGAGGAACCAAGTCCGAAAAATCACAATCAGAAAGCCGAAAGGAAGGTCCAGATGCACTGAATTGCTTTTTGGCAGAGCGCGTAAACTTCCCTCTATCCGGTGACGGAGGAGAGTGGGAGGCTAAGCCGGGGAAATCATCCCGTGCACACTGGCGTCCTGGCCGCCACCATGGATGCCCACGGGCGCATCTCTGGGGCCGGACAGGTGGCTCCCCGCTCGAGGGGCGGGCTCTACCGCGCCACATGAGTGGTGAGGACTCTTCCAGGGGCCCTGGGCCCAGGCATACCTCATGGCCACGTCAGCTGGTAACTTCCAAGTTACCCGTACATCTCACGTGCACCAGGAGCCGTGTCCCGAGCCCCTCTTGGGGAGCCCGAATGGGGCCTAAGGTGCCTGGTTACGACCCTCCTTCTCCTTCCTCAGCTGGCGGTCTCCCGCTCCCTTTAGCTCGGTCTGCCACCTGCAGGCAGCGCACAGGGAAGGGGCCCTGATCGCATGCCCATGGCGCATACTCACGGTCATGCCGTACAGCGGGAGCTGTCCATGGACTTTAAACTGATTCGAGGCCGTCAGCCCCCTGCTCGTGTACAGCAAGACGTCGTTGAACTAGAGGAGCAAGGACAAGTGCGGATGAGGTGGATGGGCTCTGCTCAAACAGCAGGTGCAGAGCGTGTGTTTTCAGAATCTTGCGTGGCAACTCACTGATCGCAGCCCCTCTGGCTGAGCCGCGCTGGCCGCTCCTCCTTCCTCCCGGGTGGCCCGGGCCCGCCCTGTGACCCCATGGGGTCCCCCATCACTGTGAAGACCAACGGCTGTCGGCACTTACCAGGAAAAACATGCGCTGCTGGAGCCCCTTGCCAGAGAGCTTGCTGAGGCTGCCCAGGCGAATGAATTCCTGCAGAGCAAGCAGACCGACCCCAGCGGTTGGCGGGGAGATGCTGGTGGCCTCATGCCACGCTCCCTTTCACGACGAGAACCACCGCCGTCACAGTTACTGTTCACCGAATACTGCTGTCCCTCCCAGGAACCCACAAGGCAGGGACTCCGATGGGCTCCGCTCGCACAGAAACCAGCGCTCAGAGGCCCCGATGGTGTGGCTCCGCGGCCAGTGCAGCGGGCTCTGCGCACAACCCCCGGGCCCGGCAGGTTTCCCGCTGCAAGGGGGGTAGCAGGGGCCCCAGCCACATGCAGAGTGGCAGCAGGGCACTGGGACGACAGATGAGCCAGAGGGGAGTTACCCCGAACCCAGGAACTGCTCACAGCTCTGGTTCCTGGAAACCAGGAACTGTGCTCTAGGATAAAACAGCCAGAAGCAAGCGCGTCTAAGGAATTCTTCCCTCCAGATTAACAAACTAGAGGACACTGGTCATTCGGGGCACTTAACCTCCACCCCCTAAAACTATCATTTTTAGAAAACTGTGGTAAAATACATATAAAAATGACCGTTTGTGACCTTTAGTGCATTCAGAATGTGTATGCATTGCTATCATCTAGGTCTGGATGTTTTCACCACCCAAAAGGAAACCCATGCCCACTAGGCAGTCACTCCCCACTCCCCGCTTTCCCTAGCACCTGGCTCCCACCGATCCGTTTTCTTTCTTTATGGATTTGCCCATTCTGGATATTTCCTATAAATCGAATCTTGTCATATATGACCTTTTGTGTCTGGCTTCATCCACTCAGCGTGTTTCCAAGTTTTATCCACATTGGGGTATGTATCAGAACTCCCTTCCTTCCCCGGGCTACTTCATTGTACAGATACATCACATTGTGTTTATCTGCTCATCTGAGGATGGACACTTGGGGGTTTTTTCCCTATTGGCTACTATGGAAAATGTTGCTATGGACACTCACGTTCAAGTTTTTGTTTGAGGGGGCGCCTGGGTAAGTGTCTGCCTTCGGCTCAGGTCATGATCCCAGGGTCCTGGGATCGAGCCCCGCATTGGGCTCCCTGCTCCGCGGGGAATCTGCTTCTCCCTCTGCCACTCTCCTCTGCTCATGCTCTCCCCCTCTTTCTCTCTCAAACATAAATAAAATCTTAAAAAAAAAAAGGAAGTGCTGTCCCATATATTTCTAAAAAAGAGCTTTTTTGGTTTGAATACCTGTTTTCAATTCTTCTGGGTATATACTGACAAGTGGAATTTCTGGGTCATATGGAAATTCTATGGTTAACTTATTAAGGAACCACCTAACTGCTCTCCATAGTGCTGCTTCTGCAACATGGCTGCAAGTTCATTAACGTTTTTCACATTCCTCCCGTAGAGGCGGGGTCTCTGTCTGCCTCTCTTAGATATGGGTGAGCTGGTGACCGATTTGACCAATGAGTGTAGACCTGACACTATGTGACTAGGTCAAAGTAGCCTCTGCTTTGTCCCTGGGAACCACTTGCTCTTGGAACCCTGAGCGGCACACAGCATTAAGACAAACCCTGAACCCAGGGTCAGCCAGGCTTCTCTCGTGGGTTTTGTGGTGCACAGTCCCAGCTGAGCCTCCAGATGTCCCTGCCGGATGTCAGCCTCGGACCCTCCAGACCAGCCTATCTGGGACCCCTGTCAATGCACAGGGAGCAGAAGAATCACCTGGCTGAACCCCGCCCAATTCCAGACTCGCAAAACCATGACCTACTCGGAAAAGTTGTCTTTAGCCACTATACATCGGAATAGTTTGCTACGTATCAATAGACTTCTAGACACCTGCCACCAGATTTTTCTGTGCTCACAACAGCTACTGAGCCAAGGAGTCAGCCAACTCATTTTGATTCTATAGATTTTTGCACAGCCTGACTCAACTCTTTGTTTTTTTTGTGAAATGTGGATCAAAAACCATGTCTGCCGGCAGTTTCAGGGATGTGTTCTGGGGACCAACAAAGGAACATATAATAGATCCTCGCAGGAACTCGGCATGGATGCTATCAGACATCGACAATGCGATCCGAGGAAATGATATTGGAGGGGGCCATCACTGCCAGGCAGCCGAGGATGGGATCTGGTCTTGAACCTGCTGCTCCCACCTTGCACAGCTGGAACACGTGTTTTCTAACAAATCTGAGGGAGTGTGACTGTTTTCTGTGCAGGAGACGAGGTGCCCTGTGACACTCACTGCAAGAAGACAAGGGAGCCCCGTCTATGTTCCAGGGGGCTTCGGCGGCCAGGAGCAGAAGGGCTGCAGACTCAGATATCAATGTCTGAGGCTGGGGATGAAAAATGTCTCGTGCCTAGAATTTTCCTTTTTAAACCACAGAATGGGGAGGGGGGATGGCCTCGAATATCCTTAAGAGCAAGCTGCTTCCTTCTGGAGGGAAATCCAGTCCACACCTCTGAGTTTTAACCAAACAGACCTCACACACCTCCAGACCCTACTTCCTTTCTGAATGTGTTCCTCCGACAGGAAGGCCAGCCCGGGAAAATCTCTCCCTCAGGCACACAGTTCTTAGGATAAACACCATCAGGGGGGCTGACGCGGGCCAAAGCGTGCTGCGGCCTTTATGCCTAGGGGAAAAATCCTGCCTTCCAGGATGTGATACTGTCTCAGACTGACCCCAGCAGGAAGGTGAGCAGGATTATGCCATGCTAGGAATTATGCTGCAGTAGCCGAGGGGGTGTCTCTAAAATTATCTACTCCCCTTTAAATCTCAATTTTTAAAATTCCACTTGCAGACAAATCAGAGCTTTCCTCCCGCCCATGGGGTTATTTGATAATTTAATTAATGATAATCAATTAGCCTTGGTATATGGACTACCCCATCTTAGAACTTGTTCCCTGGAGGGCCTCTGATTCCCTCCTTCCCATTTCATTCAGGGTTGATTTGAGGCTGGTTGGTGAACAAAAGAATATCGATTTAAGGCAGTTAGTAACCAGCACCCCACTTCCAACTTCACCTTTATAAATAATCATGAGCACGTGGTATGTGCCTGACATCAGCTGGGGGCTTCTATCAGCACCTTGTGGGAGCCTGTAGGTTCAAAATTATCCCCATTTTTCAGATAAACTAAGAGCAAAATGATTTAGAAGCCTGCCCAAGACCAGTGAGTGACAGAACCCATATTTAGCTAAATGTCTTCCACAATGCTGTGCTATGAATTGCTACCATTGAAGTGTAGACTTAATCCTCAAATAACTATAGGTGGGGGAAGGAGAAAATAAAGTCACATTTGTTGTGTTATTTTTATACACTAAATCTCATTTGATCCTTATGGCCTACAAGGGAGAGCACAGGATGCCCATGTTACAGAAAGGAAGAACATTCTGGTTGGTGGAAACACCCAGCTCTGGTGGAGCCAGGACCTGAACCTGGGGCCTCCTGCTCTAATCTGCTCCTCTTTTTATAGCACCAGTGGGGACCTTTCCTCAAAATTAAAAAAAAAAAATTTTTTTCCTAAAGATTTTATTTATTTGAGAGAGAGCGAGAGCACAGCGTGGGGGGTGGGGTGGGTAGAGGGAGAAGCAGACTCCCCATGGAGCAGCGAGTCCAACGCAGGGCTAAAAAATTCTTTCCAGGTGGTCTGTCTGCCACCTACAGATTTTAGAACATCCAAAGTTAAGGGAAAAATCACAGTGATTCCACTGGCCTTTACTACGGCTCCCGTGTGGATGGGTCAGCATGGTTGTTATGTGCTGAGGCCCGGCAGAATGTTCTCCCCTGCAGAGCTGAAGCAAGCCCCCCCGCCCCCCGCATTCAGCACATAAGCCTCTCCTGACAATCTTTCACAACTAGTTTTCCGGACAGCCTTGTAATTAGGCGCCCTGCCAGAGAGACCCAAATACACGGAGAGGTTCCCTCGTCTTCCCTACGTTACAGACAAAGTTTCTGGGGCAGCTGCCTGGCAGACAAGACGGAAAGCGCCTGGCATACCGGACACAGCACCTGTCTGAAGACTAGGCAGCTATGGGGGTGGGCGGCTCAGGTGGTGATCTCAGGGCCATGAGATCGAGCCCTGCGTCGGGCTCTGCGCTCCGTGGGGAGTCTGCTGGAGAGTCTCTCTCCCCCTCTGCCCCTCTCCCCTGCTCACGCATGCAGGTGAGTGTGCTCGCTCTCTCTCAAATAACTCTTAAAAAAAAAAAAAAAAAGATTAAGGCAGATGTGCAGCAGACCCAAGGCACCAAAATTTTCTTTGGAGCCTGGGTGATGTATACTTTGGAATGGGGCAGCTCTAGGGATAAAGGTCCTATAGACAGAGTGGATGTACCACCTAATATTTTCTTGATCCCTGGGCAATGATGGCTTCCTAGGAAAAGAACTGAAAGCAGGCAGGCTGCCCTGTATTTGCACACGCCCCTGGCCTGGAAGGAGTGTGTGCACGCAGTGAGGCCCTGCTTCCCCGTGAGCGACCTACATTTCGTGAGGGGCAGGGCGGGTGAAGGTTAACAGCTTAAGTGAAAGCGTATCTCTCCGAGAATCACGTTCTGGCTAAAACGTTATTTTAATTCTAAATTAAAATTATATTATGCACAGAAAACTGCATCTCTTAAAAATTCTTTTCATCCTTACACGGGAATTTACGTGCTTTTGGGCACTAATTTTCCTGTGCCTTTGTATCACCATTTTATCCCACTGTTTAAAAAAAAAAAAAAAAAAAAAAGTTCTCCTTTAGCCTCCATTTCCATTTACCTAACTTTTAAAAGCTAAAATATGCTATCTCAAATCCTCTCAGAATATGGTAGGAGGAAAGTAAATTAGCCAATCAACCAGTAAGGGGAAAAAAGTAGACAGGAGGTCAAAGGCTTGCTTTATCTCCTCCTAACACGGGTTTGAGTGACCCGGTCATGGTCAAGGTGTCTTTCTAGTTGCCTTGCCGCTGGAAGGAAGCCACTTCACTCGGGAGGAGGGTGTCTTAAACCAGAGTCCGTGTTCAAAAGGTTCAAATTTAAGTCACTTGAACATCGCCTTCCTGGCTTGGCCTCCAGCAGCTGCTTACCCTTCCTGGAATCACGAGATTGTCGATGCCAATCAAGTCTTTCTTGAGTTCGTGCAGCTTCTGGAAATTCTCCATCTTGATCATCGTACCGTGAAGCTGTGCCACCATCTCAGTAATCTCTGCCAAAGCAGCTAACGAAGCGAACAGACACAGGAACAGCGGGATGAATGGCAGACCAGGGTCTCCCCCGCACCCCCACACCCTGGTAGCAGCCCTCTGGGTAACATCCCCAGTAGTTGAACTAAGTTAGAAGCCATCCTCCTGGGGGAAAACACTGCTATTCCTCATAAAAATTTCTCACAAATAAAAAAATTTGCATTATGTGTTTATTTGCTTTACTTGAGTTTCCTAAGTGCATTTTGGAAATGTCAACGGCCCCTTTGTGGCTATGTGGTAGACGGCTGTCCTTGGGCTGGAAGCACCTGGCACGGAGGGGCAAGTGGGAGGGGAGTAAGCGGGAGGGGACCTGGAATTCTGTCCCCAGGGCAGAGGTTTCTACCCACCTCCTGTTACCTGGAAAGAACAGAACACGGGGGGGGGGCCCGCGGCGCACAGAAAAATCTGGGGCAAAGGAGGGATCCTTCTGTGAGAGAGTCTCCCTGATAGTGTGACACTTTGGGGCACCTGACATTCCAGCACAACCCCCCCCCCCGGTTTTTCCTTCTGCAGCAATTACACTGTTTACCAAGATGACTGCAAAAGGCTGCTTCATTTTGCAGTATGGGCACATCTCCCCTACGCAGGTACGTATCTGATATGGAAAAGGAGCTGATGCTCAATTAGTGCAAGTTTAGTTTATGTCAATCCACAGTAGCTGAGCAGCTGAGCATTTAGGTATTTTCGTCAGGAAATACTTGTCAACGGGGGCGCCTGGGTGGCACAGCTGATTAAGTGTCTGACTTTGGGTTTTGGCTCAGGTCATGATCTCAGGGTGGTGGGATCGAGCCCCACGTCGGGCTCCATGCTCAGTGGGGCATCTGCTTCTCTCTCCCCCTGCTCACGCACACTCTCTCAAATAAAAAAATCTTAAAAAATTTGAAAAAATATAAAAAACTAATCTATAAGATTTGTCTACACATCCTAGATACCAAAGGACTGATTTTTCTGCAATAAGCCCCACATCCTCATGTCCCCCCTTAAAACCCTGTCTTCTCTTTGCTCTTCCTTGCAGTCCTGTGGGGTTTATGAGACCCCACGAGATCTGGTCTCTGCTTACTTTGCCAGTCTTGTTTCTGCTGCTAATCCCTCTGTGTTCTACACAGAACTTCCACTTTCCGGAATGTTCCATAGTCTCTGTCCCCTGTGGCCCTCTGTACATGCTACTCCCAACTCTATCCAGGAAAACTCCTAAATTTTATACATTAGATCTAAATTTAAAATAACCTTTCCCTCAGAAAGCTCCCCCTGAGCCCCGAAGGCTGGGTCGGGTCACAGGTCAGTCACTGCCCAGATGTCCTGCCTTCTGTACCCACTAGTTGGTCCTGTGAGCGGGGCCACATCTGCGTTATTCCCTCTCATATGCCTAGTACACAGCAGGTGCTCAATGCGTATATGCTGCATGAGACTGGCCAGGGGCCAGCGCATGACGTTTTGACTGTAGCCTGAGGGAATCCGGTGTCACTCAGGTTGTAAGCAAGAGAGTAAGAAGTATATTTAGAAAAAGAGGACATAGATGGGAGGTGTCTGTAACGCTTTAGGAGAGAGGTACCAGTGGCCCAGGTATCTCATCTGTAAAATGGGGTAACAGTTCTTACTGTTGTTGGTTGTTGAAGGAGTAAAGGCACCAGTATTACTAAGATACCTGGCACGGTACCTGAGGGCGTGGTGCTGAGCAAGCGACAGGGAGCAGTATCATCATGACAGTAGGACAAGATGGTCAAGAACATGGGGTCTGGGTTTGGGCTCCGAGCCATTTGCTTTCCAGCTCTGTGACTCTGGGCATGTTGTTAACCTCTCTGGTCTCAGCAGCCCCTATATGTAAAATGAGCTCACCCCTGCCATGAATATCAGGAGTCAATACAGGTGAAGTGCTTCTTAAGGCGACCAGCACATTACAAGTGCCCAGCAGCAATTAGCAGAAGGACTGATTATTAGAGGCCATTTTCCGCAGCCAACCCAAGGAGGGAGTGGGGAGTTTCAACCATGTGGGTAGCGGAATGCTTCCTGGAGGGGGCTGACTCTTAAGTGGGGCAAACCAGCCAAGATCAAAGAAGGGAGGTCCTAAGGGCCATGAGCAGTTCCTTTACGGAGAGACCAAGAAGTAAGAGAAGGCGGGATCACAGAAGCCCGAGCACAGCGTCGGGGGGGAGGGGGGCTGCCCCGCCCCCCGGCTCACCCCCCGCCCCCCGGCTCACCCCGGCAGTCCCGGAAGTCGGCGTGGTGGGGCGGGTGGTGCTTGCACAGCCGCTCCAGGACCTGTTTGTAGTGCATGAGCCGGTGCAGCGGGCGCAGGAGGAAGGTGTTGAGCGGCAGGTAGCACACCTTCTGCAGCTCGAAGTCTCGGCACAAGTTCTCCAGCCGCCGCGAGCCCCTGATGCCCGTCTCCAGCGCCTCCAGAGCTTCGCTGTGCTTCCACAGGTGAGCCGCCAGTTGCTGGGGGGGGGGGGGGGGGGGAGACAGACAAGTGCGCATGCGTCCCACCGCTCCTGCCTCTCGGAAATGAAGGCCGCCTTGGCTTGCGACGCTTCATTTCGTTCTCTTATTGTCCCCATTTTGCTATTTATTTCATAATTTCAATTGGGTTCTCGGGATGAAAGAAAAAGCTCTAGTAAAGCATCACGCAGCTGAAAATACTTAGGGATTCTGGAGTAGGAGATGTATATGTTATCTTAAGAGGTGAGACTGACAAAATGGAGGGGAATAGATCAACAGGAGCTCCTTCAGGGGGCCTGTGGTTTTCTTCTAAATGTCACCAGATGACAAACAGACCAGGGCCCATTCAATAAATGTCACACAGTTACCACTGTGCATTTCTATTTAACTCGCCCCTTTCACTTATCAATAAGTATCTGCCATGTGCCACCTACTCTGCTCGATCCTGGAGAGCTGGGTGAGAATTAGACATGGACCCTACTCTACTGGGGTCCGACAAAGATGCTTCACTTGACCAACCTTTCTTCAGGCCCCTGAGCCTTCTCCTCGACCTGTCTGTGAACCTCCTTATTGAAAGCCAGTTTTAGCAAAACCCTGGCTACGTCAGCCCAACCAGAACCCCTACACCCTGGATATCTGGTCACCCTTGACATTGGGTTCATCTCTCATCATCCCCAGGTGATATCCGATCACCCCATCTTCAGCAAGGAAAGCTGTCAGGTTGGTTGAGCCAGAACCTGACTTACCCTGATGTTTCCTCTTCATACGTTCCCATCCTCTGACCCTGCCCCTTGGCTAGAAATCCCCGCTTGCCCAAACCATCTTCAGAGTTGAGCCCAGTCTCTCCCCCACCGAAAACCCCACTGCAGGGGACCCTACCCCAGTGACAGTGGTCCTGAATAAAGTCTGCTTGACCATCTTTAACACATGCCGTTGAAGATTCCTTTCCTATCATAGCTATCACGGTGGAGTGGCGAGGGTAAAGAGTTGGAGAAGAAAGCATTAATGGAGGAATTCATTCTTCACGGCAGATGGGGAAGAATCTCAAGGGAAGGACGTTTCCAGACAGATAAAGGTAATAAGATGGGCACAAGGACATCCAGGAACAGCAGTTGTCCTCAACACTCACTTCCTAGGGGCGGGCTTGCTATCCATGCACCACTCGCCCCCACATCTACATTTCCATGCCCTGCAAAGGCTTCCTAAAGAGCCTGAGATGCAGCAAGTCCGGGTGGGAACCCCACGTTCCCTGCCTCAACTGGGGCCACTCTGAGATTCTCTAACCTCAGCATGGGTGCCACCACCAGCCAGTTACTCAGGACAGGAAGACCAAGAGAACACTCCAGATCCCCCCATGTCTTGAATCCTTTACCAAGTCCTTCCCAGTCTACCTCCTAAAAACATCAAACCTTTTCCTGTCTTCTCCGCACAGTCACTGCCCTGGTTCTGGCCTTGCACCCCCCCACCACAGTGGCCGTGTCTCCATCGGGGCCTTGGCCTCCACGCCTCACCCCTCCACACCTAAGCCACTGACATGAATCAGCGACAGAGCTCAGCTTGTGGCCTCTTGGTTGGAACGTGACAAGCTCCCCCCATCTTGGGACAACCTCCAGAGTCCTCGGCAGGGCACACAGGGCCCTTAGGATATAATCTCTTTACCCCTCCTATCTTGCTTTTTGCCACTCATCCCAGGGCCAACCTGAACTTGAATGTGCCAGGCTGCTGCACTCAGAGCCTCCACACATGACACTCCAGTTTGGACTCCTGCTGGCCTCAGCAACTCCCTTGACACCCAGCCGCCTCCACCGGTTAGGGACTCCTCTTTCTTCCTGTACTTAGGCTGTATTTGTCCATCTTAGCCCTTATCACATGGTGTCCCCTGCTGGGGTTGTTGACTACTTAAAAAAAAAAAATGCACAGGAACTTGCAAAGAAATGTACAGGGAGGTCCTTCACCCAGCCTCCCCCAACGTTACCATCTTGTGTGACTATAGCATAACGTCAACACCAAGAGATTGACACTGGTCCAATCTGGAGTTTGTCTGGATTCTACCAGTTACACATCCCTTGTGCGTGCATGTGCATGCGTGTGCGCATGTGCAGCTCTATGCAGCGTTATCACATGTGCAGTCTCTTATTTGATTTTAAGAGAGCACATCTGTCATGTTCCTATATCTTCGGGGCCTAAGGCACACAATAGGTGCTCAGTAAATGCCTGTTCCCTGCATGCATTAATGAGCAAATGAGGGACACCTGGCTGGCTCAGTTGCTAGAGCATGCAACTCTTGCTTTCTCGGGGTTGTGAGTTGGAGCCCCGTGTCAGAAGTAGAGGTTACTTTTAAAAACAACAAAAAAGAGCAAATGAACCCATGCATGCACCCAGCTGAGGCAGGAGTCTTGCAAGAACCTGAGAGTCTGGAGAGGCGAGTTCATGGTCAACTGGAGCAGAGTGGAATGTGAAGGACAGCGGGAAGGGCCTGGAAAGATCATCCAAGGCTAGACTATGAAGGCTTTCTTCGTCACGTTTTGGGTTTGGACTGTATTCTCCCAATCAGAGAGATGCAGGAGGGCTTTGAGCCTAGGCGGTCTGGCTGAAATATAAATGGTGACTGGGAGCTCGGCTCGCTGGGAGGAGGGGAGGCACCGGGAAGCAGGTCGAGTCATCCAGCAGACAGCAAACCGAGAGCCAGAGGGAGTAATGTGGTAGGAGTTTAAGGAGAGGAAGCAGGAGTTGGGCACTTGAGGAGACAGATGGCTCGCATGGAGGTCCTAGCCTGGATGAAAGGCGGATCTCTCTTATTTGTGTGATTTCGAAGTGCCTTTGTGCACCTGGGCAGATGTTTCCAGGTGGAAGGTCACAGCATGGGCCGGAGATCACAATCTGGGTATGTGACTTTCAGGCGGGAATTGCAGCCCCTGGCCCAGCTGCCTCGGTCATGGTCACGAGTGGAGGGAGGGTCAGCACCCCCGCTGAGTCCCTGCAAATGCAGGTAAATACACGGGTTTGTGTGTTGGGGGGTGGGGGGCAGGAAGGACACTGCAAGCTGCAGGTCACTCTAAGCATTTTGGACAAAAGCGCTAACCTGGTCTTCTGCATCTCTAGAACCTTCTGCCGCCCTCCCTTCATACTTCATAAAAATTCTTTAAAACCAACTATAATCATTACAAGAAAAAACCCAAACAAATTCTAAAAAAGGCCGCCGTGGCTGTCTGAGCCTCTCCACCTATTTTTATTTTGCTTGCACAGAGCTGCATGCTATAAATGCTCATGGCATCCGCACACCAGCTCATGCTGCCAGCAGCCGATGAAGCCGACTCAACACAGAAATGCCAACTCAGCAGACTGAGCAAAGAGAACGGCTATGAGCGCAAACCGAGTATGTTCCAGGAGGTCTCAGGTGCGAGGTGAACGGAGAGGAGGTTCCAGGAGGTCTCAGGTGCGAGGTGAACGGAGAGGAGGCTGGAGGCCCACGCACGTCAGCTCTCCGTGGGCGAGCGGTAAAAAAGACAGCTCTGGGGACTGTCCCCAAGGGGGGCAGGGAATGGGCTGGCAGGTCTCCAACTGCCGTCCCCGGAGGCCACAGTGGAGGCCAGGCCTCCCTGAAGGCAGTAAGTGCAGGTGGGAGCCCTCCCTCGGCAGGATCGTACAGCGGGTCCTCGAATAACGTCGGGGTTCAGAGCATGGACTCCTCCACGTAGTTAAGAATAGGCATTTAACTTTTAACTCCCCCCAAACTCAACTATTAATAATAGCCTCCGCAGATCGTCCTATCAGGTCCTGGCTGCCTGTGGACAGCGGTTACAGCCCAGGCCTCTCACAGCCCCGAGATTATTGTCCCTAGGGAACGTGTTCCCCCTAAATCCCAAAGCGGCTCACCTTCATGCCCTGAATGTTCTTCAGCAGGACATCTCCGATTCTTTGGTAATCTCCTCTGACGTGGGCATTTGAGCGGCCTTCCCTGAGAACAGAGGCAACGGGGGTGAGAACGAAAACATCAGCAGTGGAAATGTTCCCAGAAACGGTCCCAGCCCCAGAGGACTCAACAGCAACCTTCACGTCTCCCTTTCCAATCCCCCGTTATTTGTACCTCTCCCTTCTCTGGGTGTCACTGAATATTAGCACCAGAAGGAGACCTGGAAATTACCCCAGTCATTCTGTAGACAAAGAAGTCCACTTGTACTTTGAAAGAGACGGGGAAGAACTGTTTTGTCATCATTTTAATTTGGTCTCATTTTATATTTTTTCCCCATCCACACTTGGGTGATTCTGGTGTCATTACAACAGCATGGAGATCACTAACAGACCAGGTTTCTGCCCCCCCCCCCCCAAGAGCCCTTAGCCTAAATCAGACAGAGTTGTGTGGAAAGCCCTCAGGAAGAGAAAAACAGGACTGAGGGGTACCGGGGACCCGCGCACGTGGAGGTGGGAATGGGGGCAGAAGCAGGCAGGACAGGTGCCCCAGGTACGGGGAGGATCCAGACTCCCCCCCCCCCCCCCCCCCCGCTGGGTGGTAGATGACAACGATGTGGGCACTTTCAGCAGAGTTTGGGGTATATATTTCTATTTCTCATGGCTCCAGGCTGTAGCCAATGTTGATAAACCAGGGGCTTAAGCAGCAGAGAGGAAAGGAGTATTGATAATGGCAGGTAGTTATGGAGCACGGTCTACCATGCTGAGCACATTACAAGCACAAACTCATTTACCCCTCGTGGCGGCCTTATGAGGCAGGTGCCCTCGGCACTACCATTAAACAGCTTTAGAAACCAAGGCACAAAGTAACACGTGGCTTGCCTAATGTCAGCTATCATGAGATCGTGAGCCTGGACTTGAGCCAAGGGGGTCCAGCCTACACCCCTCCAAGCACGCACCAGTGGTATCTGTGAATTTATGCACTGATGAGAAAAGAATATTCCAGAGACAATTAAAACACCATTTATCACAATGAATCTGGCTAATATCTTTAAACCAACTGTTCAGGAAAGCTAGAAGCCAGCTTAAGTGAGGGGGATGGATGAAAAAGAAAAAAGGTAAAAATCCAGACATGGGGCCTTGAGTCAGAAGTGAGAGGTGCTCAGAGTGGAATGAAACCCTGAACCCAAGTCAGGATGGCCTGTGATTCAACCCCACGGATGCCACTGTTCTATGCCTCCAACATTGGGAGAGTGACTTCCCTTCTCAGCAGTGCCGAGCCTCAGAGCCTTCTGGAACTGTTGACCCCACTGCCGATTCATCAAGGTTGTCAGGATGGGCAGAGGAGGGCAGGAGGAATGCACACACTTAAGGAAGCGAAGCCAGGGGCTGGCAAAGTCAGGGCAGATAGAAACAGAAGGGCTGGCTCCTTGCCCAGCCCCTGGCTTCCTGCAATAGACAGTGAACGACTTGACTCATTCCCTTGGTCCTAACTAACCATATGCTGTATAGATGACATCACAGGGGAGACACCCAGACCCACTGGGTAGTTAAAGCTTCTCTGGAATGAAGGGAGGGAGGGCATCCATTATGCTCCCAGCCTGGGTCATCAGCGGCTTCCCGATGCTTTCTTTAACCCATTCCTCTCTCCTCCACCCCAACACAGCTTCCTCAATCCTTCTGCTTCCTCTTAGCTACCAAAACAAATGTGGTGGGCAGATGGCCTTAATTACTACTCACTTCTCTTCCAATGAAATAGGGGGTCTCTCCCCACCACACCCTGAAGCGCTTCGGTGAAGGAATTCCATCAACCTCATCACTACTAAACCACTCTGCCCTGTGTAACCGCTCCGGGCGACAGTGCCCCAAACTTCTGGAGCCCTTTTCCTTCAGGTTCCCAGACTCCCCTTGAGGTCAGTCCTCACTGCTACCTCCTCCTGTTCAGGCCACTCCTAAGAGGTGTGTGTGTTCTTCGGGAACGCACGGGCGCTTCTATTCTCCCTTCACTTGCGGCTACTTCCTGTGTAATTCCTTGATTCAGGATGCCGATCAGGACCCAGAAGTTGCTTACAGCTACTGACCTGGGGACTGTCTTTCTCATACCGTCCAGAGGGTTCTGCATGAACGACCCTGCAAGTATCTCAAGCTCAAAAGGTTCCGGAATTATCTTCCTGCCCAAACCCAACCCTCTTCCTATATTAATCCCCTTGGTGATACGATCGTTCTGCCCTATGCTCAAACGCCAGGGTAGGAACTCAGGTATCCTCCCTTGTCGGTCTCTCAGATCCCCACCCACTGGATGAGACTGCCCCCAAAATGGGGTCCCTGGGCAATGTTCAAGCAACGGACTCAGCCCCAGGCTCTGCTTTGGAGACAGTCCTCAGTCCACAGCTAATCACTGCCTAATATTCTGCTCCATCAACTGCAAGGTTGAAGCATCTTTGGATTTTTAGCAAATGGTTATTAATCCAGTCTCTATTAGAGAAGTTGATCATTTGGCCATTCTGTGGATCCTAAGGTGTGCCCACTTTTAGCTGCAAGTTTACTGGCTGCTCTTCTCCTCATACACTTGGAGCAGAAAGGAGCTCCGGCCTGAAATGGAGGCTTTCTGCTTTCTAGAACCACCTGCCCCCTGTGCCTTTGCCATCACATGAAGCCCTTGTAGGAGCTGGAAAGCTCTCCTTCCCTTACTCCACTGCCCCCCAACACCTGAACAAAAAGGAAGACCCAGCTACTGAGCCACAATGTCTGATTTTGACTAAATGCCACACATTAATAAAAGGAGGCAAGACACAATTGAAACCTGATTTGTGGGTATGCAGATATTACTTGGAACTTATGTAAGTGACCCCAAAACTTTCAAATAAGCATGCCATTTGACAATGCAGCTAAGGAAGGTCTTTACTTAGTTCGAAGGACATAATTTAGATACTTTAGCGAGAGTCCTCTGGATTAGGTGGGCAAGGGGAGAAGGGGGGGCGGTCCTGTGGCTTCATTAATATTCATAACAAGCAATTTCCTCCTCCTCACAGATAACACCCTAGCCCAGGGGAAAATCAAGTGCTGGAAAGCAGACCCTGGGGGAGGGGCAGAGCCCCACAGGGAAGTAAAACATCACTGACTTCACTTCCTTTCTTCTTCTGCCAACCGTTTCTTAAAAGAAAATGTACTCATGTTAAAGCCCCAAAGTCAAGGGGACGTTTTCCTGCATGGGCTTGCTAGCAGAGCCCTGTTTCTCTGTCTTTGGCATCTTTACTTTTGTTTTAGAAATAGCTCTAGGTTCCTTTCATCACTGCCCTGTGCCTCTGCGGGGGGGGGGGGGGGGGGGACGGTGATGTGGATAAATTCAAATGGGGCCAGCTCTAGGTGGTGTGGGGAAAGCAGGCTGGGGCCCCGGAAGTCAACGCAACCATTCACGCAGCTCTGCCCACCCTCCGTACCCTCCCCTCTACAGCACGTGGCCGGTCCCAGCCCCGAGGTTGTTCCAGAACGTGAAGTCAGCCCACGGGAACAGGACAGAACCCCAAATTCCTGCCACCGCCTATAGAAACACTGGCTGTTTTTACTTCCTGCACCCCAATCTGCAAGTTCAAAGCATCTGCTTTATTATGAAGAACTAAAAGGTCATGTCATTATTGAGAACATGAAAAAAGTAATTATAACTCTTCCAGAACATCCTCCGGATGTTAACCTCACAAGAAAAGGGGCCTTGTTTAGAAGACAGGGCCATGTATTTGTTGTCTGCGTAATTACCGCTCCGCAACAAAGCTGAAAATTCTTTTGACAATTTCACTTTGGAAATTCATATACTTGGATGCCTCCAGGATGCTCAATTCTGACCCATGCACCACGATTCACATACTCCCTGGAGCAACAACATGTTAGCTCAGCATACGACTGAAACGTGCACGCACACACACACACACCCCATGAATCTCCAAGTCTACACACACACACACACACACACACACACACACACACACACACACACGAATCTCCAAGTCTGAAACGTGCGCGCGCACACACACACACCACGAATCTCCAAGTCTACACACACACACACACACACACACACACACACACACACGAATCTCCAAGTCTTCCAGACCCAACACTTCATTCAGAGCGGGTCACTAACTGGGCAGCAGGCAGAACAAGAAGAGGAAGTAAAGGACCAGTTCCCCGGGGGGGGGGGGGGCAGCAGTGAGGCTGACTCTGAGGGGCAGAGGGAGCCCCACACCTGAGGGCTTTGAGTCTGGCCCCCCAGGAAATACACAATGCTGGTGGAGCAGGTGGGCAAGGCCAATGGGAGAAAACACCGCTCTGCTCCCCCCTCCACACCCTCAATCCCAGGGTCAACCTAAAATCTACGCAGAGCCCTAAAGCCATGTACAGCACATCCACAACCTCTTCGGTGATACAGTCCCCCACTGGCAGTGTTTTTGGGGAGCGGGACATCAGGCCTGGCTTCGGTCAAGTGTCACAGGAGATGCTTTACCACAAATGCAGGTAGTGACTTCATGAAGCACCCAGCCCTCCCCTTCTCACAACAAATGAAACATCTCAGACTGAAGCACAAAGCTCACGCAGCTCAGAGCTGGAGTGTGGCCCCGCCACCGGGCTCTGGGTCTGGACGCTCCCTCACCCCGGGAGATGGACTGAACCTTGTGAGCCTCCATTTTTAGGCCACATTTACAAATCGAACATCACATCCTTGGCTCTTACTAGTCCCTGTGGGTTCTATGATTTTAAAATGAAAAAAATCTGTAATCACATGTATTTGTCTATATATAAGTAGAAGGATAGCGTATAAATAAGTAAATGAATAAAGATACATCTTCCATTAATGTGTGGGTGAGGGAGCGTGGCTGGGTTCAAAATCAAACAATTTAGCCAGAGTAATAGATTATATTTACATTCTATATCTAATACTTCTTTATATATAATACATATAACATCTATAAATATATTAGCCACATGTAATCTATGTAGACTTCAATATTCTTCGATGGATTTTAATATCCCTTGAGATCCCTGGAGAGGAAAATCCAATGAATTTGAATTTGAATTCACATCCCCGGTTGTGGGAAAGACGTTTGTGCAAGAGGTGTCCTCAATGGGCTTGGGTTTCCCTTTAGTGGCTACAGGTAAGGGATCCAGCCTCTGGGCCGGTGCCATCAGAAGGCAGACACCCTGTGCTCTGGCAGGTGTCATGCCCATCAATTCTAATACTGGGATACTCAAAGCCCTGACTTTCCTTCTGAGGTTTAACGCCAGGTCCCACTTAACAAGAGGAGCAAAAGTTACAACCCCACTCACAGACAAGCTTGACAGCACCCAGAGGAGACCTGACGTGGTTCCCTGGATTCAGTCCTGTTAATGAGCCACATGTGAAAATGCAAGAGGACAGAAAAGGCATCTTAGACTCATCAGTGACCTGGGGAGGGCTCTCTCTCAAGTGTCTTCCAGCAGAAACCCATCTGCGGTTCAGGCAATTGGAAAAATTATTTTCATTTTCCTAGGAAAGCAGCTTGCTCTCAAGGCACAGCGGGCTCTACAGCCAGGAACAAGGCAGATAATCCAAGGAAAACTAGCTCCCACATATACTCAAGAACGTGTCATTTCACTTGTGTGCTAAGAGGAGACAATCACCACTGTCCCTGGAAGCCCAGGTGGACGGTGGAAAGCCAGCTGGGGCAGAATATAATGAAATCACAGTGTCCCTGTCGCGTCTTTCTTGGCTTCGAAACAAACGTAAAAATTTAAACTTTAAATAAAATTTACATAAATAGGCATACAAGCGATCGCCCTGCATAGTGTACCGGTAAACCCCATACACAATTTTTCCATTGTTTATACTAATTTTTCTCATTTTTCTTCCACTGTTTATGCTTCCAAGCAGTTTTCTAGGTAGACCACACTGCCTTGTCCCCAGTGAGTTTCACTGCTGTTTGCTTTGAAAGCATTGCTTTTCAACCCTTTTTTCATCGTCTTATTCTTTAAACCAATGAAAAATCTTCGAAAAGCTCTTACACACAAGAAGTAGCCCAATGTAGGCAAAGCGGGGCGCGCAGGGCTCAGAGAAGCACCCTGAGTCTTGCTTTTTGACAGCTAACCTCAGAGATTCTGAATTCCAGGAAAGTGGATGCAAAGGACCTACCTAATGTGCTGGGACATTCAGTCATGTTGGGAACAGAAGATGGCATTCTTCCATCATCTACTCCCGAGCTCCTTCCCCTTTAAGGCCTCGAGAACTAACTGTGCTGTCCAGGACGGTATCCACATGTGGCTGTTTAAGTCTTACCTCTACTTACCATGAAATCAGCCACACTAGCCCTATTTTAAATGCTCCATAGCCACACGTGGCTAGCGGCTGTTACTGAGCAATGCGGACACAGCATATTTCCATCATGGCCAGAGGTTCCACCTGAGGGCATCCCTCTAGAGAGAACAGGGAGGACGCTTATAGCTACCTCTCCTGCCCCCAGGCTCATGGACTCCAGGGAAAGCAAGAAGTGGGGTGTGGTCCTCCCTAGCTTTATTCTGACCGACCAACTTGCAGAGTCTGGTGTTCCATAGGGAGGGGAAGACAGGCCTATTCCACAGGATTGTTCTGATGGTCCAATGAGACAATTTAAAGGAAAATGTTTGGAAAGATGTGGCAGAAATGCAAGATGCTTTACTGTACAAACATTGCCAGTCTTAAAGCTCTCGTGATATTTAACAGCTCTAGAATACGGACAGTGATTTCTGTTCTGAGAAAAGGGTCAGCTGTCTATTGATCTCTTGGCTTGGCCTGAGTAGAAAATAGAGCAGGAGCTCCTGAGCTCCCCCCAGATGCCCCTTTCCCCCTTTCAGATCTTATCAGGCTGCTTGCTGGTCTGGCTGCCTTCTCAACACAGAGCAGAACGAAGGATGAAACCAGAATGAAGAATGGGGATTGCGCCACGTTTTGTTCACCGGGCACCGAGAAGAGTGACCGATCTATGGTAGGGATGCAGTAAATATTTGTTGAATCCATGAAAGCTGATCCTGGCCAAGTCTGCTGACAGAGGGATTCACATGCACACAGTTCAAGGCCCTGGGGTCAGATGGCCTCTGCCACCAAAGCCCCAGATGTGTGTGTCACTGGGAAGGAAAAGGTGCATCACATCCTTGCCCCATCCATGCATCTGTGTGCCTGCGTGCGTGTGGCCAGGAATGGCCTGAGCAGGTAGCAGGCAGTGGCTGTTTCAGATCACGGGTAGGGCTGGGGTTTCCTTGGCCAGAAGCTGTTCTCGTGTTACAAGTGAACAGCAGTCAACCTGCTTCTTTGGAGTTCTTTTCCTCTACATGTTAGGCCTCGGGCTTTTGGTGCTAAAGGCATAGTGACAGTCCGACCAGCTGGTTTCAAAAACCACTTGTGCTGTGTGACATCTGCCAAGGAACTCACCCTCTCTGGGCCTCATTTCTTCAACTCTCACCAACAAAATCAGCAAGCAGCTTCTATTTTTTTTTTTAATCAAAGGGATAAAATAAAAGTGCTCCTTAACAGTAACACATAGAAAGAGCCTTGTCTCAGACTGTAATGGTCTTAACATCTCCGTTGACCTAAACCAGTGCCAAGCAGCTACCACCAGACAATGCCCTCTGCTCTCGGGTCCCACTGTTGTGCACCCACCTCGTGCCTGATTCAGCCGAAGGCAAAAAAATACCACTGCTCAGGAAGTCCCAGACACCATGGGGAGCCAAGAAAACAGACACAAAATATGGGTCCTCAGAAGTTCCTAGCACATCACATACGTGTTAAAAAGTGAGCAAGCCAATACAAAAGCTCCCCTAAGACCCAAAGAGGAAAGCCAGTAGTTAATAGTTTAAACCCACTGAAGAAAAGAATGCCCAACAGCCGCGTGCTTTGAGCAAAGTTAGTGTGTGGAGGGAGGTCTACTTCTCTTCCTCCTCTTGCTGCCTCAGCAAAAGGTCAACACGTGTGGTCTGAATCGAAGGCCCTGGAGAAATTCCAGAGAGAGAGTGCAGAAAGCCGTGTCAGCAAGTCAAACGGGAAGGTCAAGAGACAGTTAAGCAAGATGGGGAGGGCGGGACTCAAAAGCCACGCTGCCTGGATTCAAGGGCAGCATTAATTCTGCAACCTGGCCAAGCTATTCGTCCTGCAGACTGAGGCTCAGTCCCCTCATCCCAACCTGCCTCTTCCCGTCGTGCGGCTGAACCAAGGTGGGTAAGGGCTTGGAAGCGGCCACAGAGGCTCCGAGGGCACGTGGCAAGGCCAACTTCTACAGGGTCACCTCTGACAGCACCATCCCCACAGTGGCCACTATTTTTTTAAAGACTTATTTTTAATTTTTATTTATTGGACAGACAGCGAGAAATGGAACACAAGCAGGGGGAGCAGGAGAGGGAGAAGCAGGCTTCCCCGCTGAGCAGGGAGCCCGATGCGGGGCTCGATCCCAGGACCCTGGGATCATGACCTGAGCCGAAGGCAGACGCTTAACGACTGAGCCACCCAGGCGCCCCTGTGGTGGCCACTTCATCATCAGCAAGTCTCTTGGTAGACAGATTCGAGACCTAAAGGTGATACTTCTGCAGACAAAGCCACCACGGGGCCAGCGTTGACCGGATGCCACAGACTTTCTGCCACTTTTGAGAGGGCACACATCACGAGGGGGAAAGGGGTATAGAGCAGAGGGCCTCTCAGGGAGCAGAGCTGACCTCCCGAAGCCAGGAGCAGAAGAAAGGATGCAAGAGTGGGGGACACAGGTGCTGGATGGGGCTCTGCCGGGTTCCTGCTGTGTGGCCCAGCGCACACCACACACTCCTTTCCCCTCCGAAGAACGAGGAATCCATGACAGATGACAGATGCACTCCCAGCCCCTTTCCAGGTGTAAAGCCTTGTGCTTCAACAACACAGCTGCAAAGGCACGAGCTGAGGGTTGGATCAGACCCAAGTTCACGTTGTGCCTCTGTCACTTACGGGCTGTGTGCGAGGGCTCTCACCTCCCTGAGCCTCACTTTCCCAATCATACAACGGGAATAACACCTACACCTGGGTGTTTTTCAGCAAGGACAACAAGATGTTTTGGGGAAAGGGCCAGACAGTAAATATCTTATGCTTTGTGGCCCAGTCTGTGTCACTAGTATTTAACTGGGAGAAGCGGCCATAGACAATGGGTAAAAGAATGGGCACGGCTGTGTTCCAATAAAACTTTATTAACAAGAACAGGTGCCAGAACAGATCTGGCCATGGGTCATAGTTTGCCAGCCTGTGTTTTGAAGATCAAATGGGAAAAGCTGGGTGGTCATTTAAATTTTTATCAGTTTGCACTTATACATGCTCATTAATGGTAGTTCATTATTAACAGTAATGCCACGAACTTTGCATGTGAATAAGCATTTATAAAAGCACTGTCCTTCCTCACTTGCCAGGCCCCCCTCTGCTTTATGAAAGATCGATCCTTACCCTGGACAAAACAAAGACATTTTCATGCATTCATTTTGCAGGTATTTTGAGCAATTTTTGTGTCCCAGACCCTGTGTTTGTTGTAGTAACAAGTACTTATTTTTTTTTAAGATTTTTTTTTTTATTGAGAGAGAGAATGGTAGAGAGAGAGCATGAGAGGGAAGAAGGTCAGAGGGAGAAGCAGACTCCCTGCTGAGCAGGGAGCCCGATGTGGGACTCGATCCTGGGACTCCAGGATCATGACCTGAGCCGAAGGCAGTTGCTTAACCAACTGAGCCACCCAGGCACCCACAAGTACTTATTTCTTACTCATTTTTCAGCCCAGTATTGTCCAACAGATCTTTTTCTGCGATGAAATTTTTTAAAAAAGGTTTAGGGAGAGAGAGAGCGCATATGTCCGTGTGTGAGAGCAGCAGGAGGGGCATAGGGAGAGGGAGAGAATCGCAAACAGACAACGCTGAGCATGGAGCCCAACATGGGGTTTGAGCCCATGAATCTGAGATCATGACCTGAGCCAAAATCAAGAATAAGATGCTTAACCGACTGAGCCACCCAGGTACCCCTAAAATATGTTTTAAAGATTTTGCTTGAGAGAAAGAGAGAGCACAAGTAGGAGGAGGGGTGGAGGGCGGGGAGAGAGAGAATCTCTCAAGCAGACTGTGCTAAGCATAGGGCTTACCATCCTGAGATCATTACCTGAACCAAAACCAAGAGTCGGATGTTCAACCAAATGAGCCACCCAGGTGCCCCTAAAATGTGTTTTATATCTTCTATGCGATACAGTAGCCATATGCGGCTAATAAATCCTTGAAATATGGCCAGTGTTACTGAGAAAATGAATTTTTAATTTAATGTAGATTTTAAATTTAGATTGCTGGAAGTGGCTAGTAGCTGCCATATTGGACAATTTATCCCTTTCCTACATTGTCTTCCATTTTAAACCGTTTCAAGTATTTGAGGAAGAGGAGGCACAAAAGGATTTGAAACCGCAATAAAGGGTGTCTGGGTGGCTCGGGTCATGATCCCAGGGCCCTGGAATCGAGTCCCACGTCAGGCTCCCGGCTCTGCAGGGAGTCTGCTTCTCCCTCTGCCCCTCCTCCCACTCATTCTCTCAGTCTCTCTCTCTCTCTCGCTCAAATAAATAAAATCTTAAAAAAAAAAAACCCACAATAAAAATGAGCCTTACCAAGCTGTGAAGCAGTAAACAGGCAGGCATTCACTCGACCAGGCCATCATCATTCCCGAGTTCCAGTCTAGACTACGGGGCACAGGAATGACTGTCCGCGTGCCAAGGCACGTGCGTAAGGAACTGAGATGCCAGGTGGAGAGTGGTCAGATAATAAGGCTAGTAACTGTCCTGGAAACTTGAGATGGAGGACGGTGAGGATCTAGGCTTCGGAACTGGGCTGTTTCACAGGTAGAGAAATCAATGCAGCTAACTGATTTTGCTGGAATAAAGCCTGTCTCGAGATTCCTGACACACAGGGTTGTAACCCAGACTTCCTGCTCACAACCAGATTCATCCCTGCTGGAGCACTGGAAGCCCGCGAGGCACAGAGATACATCACACAAGAAATGTTCCACAAGAAAAGGCACTGAAGCTAATTTTACTCTTAAAGAAGGAAAATGGTTTTCATTGTCCCTAGTAAACGTCCCATGGTAAGACAGAGACCTCTACACGGGACCACGTCTGGAAAGGATTAGGCCATCGTGAACAAAGTTTGTGGGACTGTAATTATTATTCCATGAAGTAATTACAGGCTCATCTGCAGTCAACCTTTACAAGTATTTTGATGTTGGGAAACAATCTAGAAATTGGATCCTTTCCTTATGACCATGTGGGGCACAGCCTACAGAGGTCTACTCTGGGGTGGGGGGGGGACACCAAAGCTTGGCATCCTATAAATTGCATGGGCGAAGCCGGCCTGTGCTTTCTGTGGGCAGCGACCAGTAGCCCCTGGCAGCCTCTCAACAGTATGGTGCTGAGGGTCTGACCAGTTGTTCTTAGTGGTGCAGGGATGAGGGATGGAGGGGCCGACTCTGACAGGGGAGAGGAGGTAGATGTGGGGGGCGGGTTGTGTAGGTGTGCACATATGGACGGAACGTGGCGTGTGCTCAGGCCCAGTTCAAACACCTGCATCCACCACCAGAGGAGAGGATACTGGGAGGAAGTTCTCTGGCTCCAGGGAGAGCTCCCTTTCTGAGGAGTGGAGGAAGGCAGGGAGCCCCCAGGAGCCTATAAAGGACGGTGTCCCCTGCCCGCCTGCTTACAGGGAACTCAGGTGTGCGGTGAGCTCAGGAACACGGGCTGTCCCAACCTCTGGTCTCCTTTCTGGCATTTCCCAACACAGTCCCAAATTCACACCGGGGGAAGGAGTGGGAAGCCGGGGAAGCAGTGGGCTTTAACACGGCAGCTCTCCACCTCGGGACAAAAGCATGGTGTCCGGCTGGCTGGCACGATCACCCACCTCACCCCTTATGAAAGCTAAGAAGTCTGTTCTTGCTTCCCAGGGGTTGAGGATCAAGCCCCCTGACTTCACAGAGCAGTGGGGGCAATACAGGGAAACAATAATGGGAGATGGAAGAACCTCCAGGAATGAGGAAGGTGGTGGAAAGGCAGCTGGGAAGGCGGACTGCACCCCAGCCTCTGCTGCATTCTCAATCAGTCTGGGGGCGCTCAGCGTTCGGCTCAAGTCCGATTTCAGCTTTAAAGGGACCTCCCCAGCTCCGTTTAACCCACCGCAGCCAGCTGTGCATGCTCGGGGTGGGAGTTGCGGGGGGGGGGGGGCCCCGATGGAAGGCAATCCGAGCGGCACCCACGCCCGCCTCGTCCGCCTCACCTGCCCCTCGCTGCCCGAGGTTCGAGCGGGCTAATTCAGGGACGCGCCAGGGCAGCCCCGAGTGGCGACACGGGCGCACTCCCCAGCCCTCGTGTGCAAAGGGACGTTTGCCGTTTCAACGCCTCTAATCCTATCCTGCACTGGACGACTTCGGATTTTCTTTTTTCTTTCTTTTTCTCGGTTTCCCGCCTTCACCATTTTCCAAGTGTACCATCAGCTCGGTGGCACGAAGGGCATTCCCCCGCGCCACCCGCCCCGCGCAAGCGCCGTCCACCCCACGTTTCATCTCACTCCATGGGCTCTACGGCTAACCGCTGGCTCTCTGTTGCCCTAACCCCGGACCTCGGAAACCGTCTTGTCTTCGGTCTCTCTAAATCCGATTCCTCCAGGTGTGCCCTAAGTAGAATCAGAGTATCCGTCCTGGCTCTTGGTTCACTGAGCCGGTCTTTATGGTTCACCAGCGTTGGAGCTGGTGTCAGAACGTCCTTCCTTTTTAGGGATGATATTCCATCATACGATGGACCACATTCTGTATGTCCATGCACGTGTCAGTGGGCACTGGGCCGCTTCCAAAGCTTTTGGCCACTGTGAGTAAAGATGCTGTGAACGTGGGTGTAGAAGGATGTGTCTGGGTCCTTTCTCTTGATTCTTTCAAATACCTACCTGGGAGTGGACCTGTTGGGTCATGTGGTTAATTCTGTATTTAATTTTTTGAGGCATTCCTAGGGTTTTCTTTTAATGATGCCCAGCTTCAAAGAGCTGGTAGGATGAGGTTTTATTCCTTTTTGTTTTATGACTGTTCACTGTGAAGCTACTATGAAGGTGTTCCACTCTGCGGGGGATGCTGCTATAAATCGTTCTCTGACCCTCACGCGGTCACCCCCACTCCATTTCTGCCACTGGAGTGTCCTTGCCTGACAAGGCCGCTGCCCGTGTGAAATTCCTGACCACAGTCTGCAGGAGTGTCCCACCCCCGACAGAGGAGCTTCCTTTCCGCTCTAGATGGACTCCCTCCTCGTCTCTCGACTCCCTAGGGTCCAAGCCTGCTCCTACCCCTTACCTCAACCCGCTCTGCGTGTCCAGCCACTCTCCAGACGTGCTCTCCTCTGGGACCCTCCACCCCCGCTTGCCCATTTTTTCCCGAATCTCTGGTGGCTTCTTCATTTTCCTTTGGTGGCTCTTGCTCAGCCATAAGCTACGTGTTTATGGAACGCTGCCAAAAAGGTGTGTTCGGTACAATTCTATTCCCGGCTCTCCTGCCTCACCGTTCTTCCTTACAGGATGGGATTCTTCCTGTGGGTAATTTCCAGATCCACACCTGCACCTGATTTCTTTCCTAAGCCCGAGACCTGTGTTTCCAACTGCTGGCAGGATTTCAATATTGACCCCAATTCAAAATTGATGTGCCCCAAAGCAAACTCATCTTCCTTCCATTACACTCGCCCCTTCCTTTTTTCTTACAATTTCTTAAATTCACGAGCATCCTCTCAGGTAGCCAGGATCAAAGCTCTCGGGGCCTCCCCCTTCCCTTCACCTTTGTCCCATGAGCCCTAGCTGTCTGCTCCGTGACATCTCGACCTCCAGTCTCTCCACCCCTCCTAGACTTCCTAGCTAGACTTCTGCACCCCTTCCAAGGAAATCTACTGCAAGTTTCTTCTAATACATGCAGCTGATCCTTCTTGAGCACCACATGCGCCCAGAGCCTATCCCAAGTGCCTCTCTGCAGAACTCTTCTGCGTGGCCCCAGCTCCCTGTGAGCTGAGTTTGTGCAGAGCAGGTCTTCATCCATCTCTGGGGAGTGAGTTGGCCAGTGTGTGCTCTGTGTCTGCCAGGCATTTCGGGGCTGGAATTTGGGACTCTGCTCTGAAAGCCAAAGGCTGTAAGTGGCTTTCTCTGAATGCCTTTGAATAGCTGAGTAGATCATCCTGGCTTTCAAAAAGAAAAGCATTCTTCATGTTTTTACAGGTCACCAAACCTGTTTCCTTGTTTCTGAAGAAACAGGGTAGCCTGGGCTTTGGCCAGGATAGAACAGTCCATCCTCCTCTCGGGGGTGTTTCCTCAGGAGAACGCAGCATTTGGATACGGACAGGTGTGCTTACTGAGCAGGGGTTCAGCCTCGTCGTGCAGGAAAATGTCCTGGTAATTTTTCTGCCCTAAGGGCTCCCACTGCTGATGGAAGCATAGCACAACTTAACATAGAACTGCAAAGGAAAAGCCTGGTGGCTGTGTCAATGAAGTACCAAATGTGGGGGCAATTTTAGGTGCACAGTAAACTTTAGATTTTTTTTTCCATTAATAACAGTCATTTAAAATAGTATCACTGGGGGGCGCCTGGGTGGCTCAGTCGTTGAGCATCTGCCTTCAGCTCAGGTCATGATCCCAGGGTCCTGGGATGGAGCCCCACATCAGGCTTCCTTCTCAGAGGGGAGTCTGCTTCTCCCTCTCCCTCTGCCCCTCCCTCTACTTGTGTGTGCTCTCTCTCTGTTAAATAAATAAAGTCTTTAAAAAAAATAGTGTCACTGAACAAAGTCTGGAGTTTACTTGATAACTTAGCCATGTGAGTTTCTCGGCTCAGACGGACAGAAGAAGCTGACATTAAGGGAAAGGCAGGCACGAAGGGCATGCAGAACCTCTATTGTCACGGTAACTTTTCTCTAAAGCTAAAATTATTTCAAAATAAAGTTAATATAAAAAATGATCAGCTCCCCACCCCCCCTTCCTGTGGACGGTGCTGAACACCAAGCCCTTCACTAATACGGTCTCATTTAGTCCGTGTGACAGCCGTACGAGGTAGAGCCTGCACTGCACATGTGACAGATGAGGCGTGAAGCTCTGCAAGGGCCCCAGGCAGCTGGAGAGAGACGTTAGCTGGTGGTGTTACCAAGAGTGTGGACCCAGTGAGGACACAGCCATCCCAGTCTGCATCAGCCAGCCCCGGTTTCCCAGATCACAGACTGAATACGCACACGCATTCATATACCTATACACCTACATCTATGTGGCCTGTCGGTCAGGAACTCAGTGTGAACTCCTTTTCTTAATAAACCTCTCTGTGTTCCATTCTTCTCCTTAAACATATTCACTCCCGGGCCGTCTCTGCTGTGCAGGCATCAATGGCCCAGAGGTCCTTCGAAGCAGAACTGGCCAGTGATGCCCCGGGGCTCATGTGGGATATGGCCCACCACTCATCCATGAGAAGGCCTGGCCCTCCTTCTCCATGCCTGCCTCCCCCACCTGCCGAGACTGCAAGCCCCCAGTGGGCAAAGCCTCACACTCAGACACTAGGCTCGCTCACTCACTCACCCATCTGTGCGAGCATGCATGCATGCATTCACAAGAGTTATAACCAAAATACACATCAAAGAATCAGAGAATCCTAGGGTTGTAAGAGGAACTCCCTATCAGTTGTCCAGAAGAGGTATTCATCACGGTCATCTCAAGAAGTACGTCAGAAATACATTTCTGGGACTCCTTCCAATGTTCTGATGCAGGGGGGCTGCATGGGGATGGGCAATCTGTATTTTTTCAAACCCCCCACTCCCACCCCCAGGTGACCCTGAGGCACTGCCAGATTTGGGGTTTTGCCCAGTAGATAAATACCTTCTAAAAACAGTCAACCTCTGCTCAAGAAACTCCAAGGTAGAGGAGCGCACTACCTCATAAGGCAGTCTCTCACGGCTGTTACTGTTAGGAAAGCCTTCTCTATATTTAGACACGACGTGCCTCTTTGGAAATGTACCGTTTAAATTCTGTGCTCTGGTACAGTGAAGAAGACGCTCACTCCCTTTTCCACATGACCGGCCGAAAGAGAGCCAACATATATTCTAAAATCTTCTCTCTTCTAGGACAAATGCCCATATAGCCAACACCCTTTTTTTTTTTTTTTTTTTTAAATGAAATGCATCCTCTTATTAACCTATGTCAAATGTGAAACTCAGAGCTGGGCCCCGTGTTCTGAAGGAGCCCTGAGCCTTGAGGGTTTCATTTGTCATACTCTGGTCTCTTTCATACTCAGGACAGTCAGGACAAGGGTTGCTGACCTTGGCTACACATTGGAATCACCTGGGAAGCTTTAGGAACCACTGATGATTATGTCCTACTTCTCAGAGATTCCAATATAATTGGTCTGGGGTTCTGGCTGGTTATCAAGATTTTTTAAAGGTTCCAGATGATTGGAAGGAGCAGCCAGCGTTGAGAGCTAGAGAAAGACGCCGGGTCTTCTCCACGTTACTCTATTGGCTCATACTTACACTCATCCACCCAGCCTTTTTTGCCTTGAACCCCTGCCAAGCAGGTCTTCCTCGTCATGCACTTGAGGAAATGATTAGCTGACCTTAACAGCAGACTTTTCCATTTATTCCTGATAAACGTCATCAATCTGGTTTGGGTCCACTGTTGCAAGGAAATGTCATGTCCTTGAGCAGCATACCGACTATCTGTTCTCTCTCTAGCTTTGAGTCTTTTGCAGTGTAAAACATGAATAAAATTACAGATCTTTGAAAGAAACTCTACTGAAAATCCTCTGGGAAATAAACGATAGCAGCTGCTTTTCAGGCAATTGGATATTCTTTCACAGTTAAGGGCCAGATGCTAAAAATTTATGGTCACAGATAAATCCAAGAGCATGGCATTTATTCCTGAGTTCTCTGTGATGGCAGGAGCTAGCTAAAGCCACCATGCTGGGCTGCCAGGGTCCTGCTGGGGGCATTTCCTGTGTGTGACCTCCCCAACGTTACTGAGGTCAACTGCCATTATTTAGGTGGACACCAACTCAAGAAGCTCTGAGTCTACGGGAAGACTTAAGACTGTGTTAACACACATCTCACTGGCCACAAAACAAACTGAATTGATTTCTCCAGAGCTCTAACTTCTTTGACTCCACTATGAAAGCATCATCGAGCTTCGTAGGAATGATGAGGCAACATAATATGGTGGAATGCAAGCAAAAGCTTCCAGGTAAACTTTGTGAGGTAAAATAAGAAAGTTAGATCCTGTAGAGTCTTTTTTTCATTTTAAAAAGTGTCATTTCTCTTACATTCATACCACCAACCTAGAGTAAGACTCTCAAGTGGGGTTTCCAATCTTTCCCCACTTTCCATGAGGCTCTTGCTCAGTCCTGGCTGTGCTCCCTTCCCTGGGGGCCATCTTGGTCAAGCATCCCACTTCCTCCTACTGAGGGGCGAGGACTGCATGTGAATTATCCTCAAGCACACACATAGCCAGACACCCGAGCACATTCCCTTCATGACACAGGAGAGCAGCCCCGCGAACCTGTTCAGCTGACACTTGAATCCCATGGTCTGGAATCACCTGGGCCGAGACGACATCATCCACGGCTCCCTCAGGCCCCCAGTCGCTAAATGCCCTGAGACTACTTTAAAGCAAATTCTCCCCTACAGTGAGGATACAATATACAACAGCATCCACCTCTGCCAAAGACACAGAAGCCTCTGGCTATTTTCTCCTGGGATTTTTAAATACATGCTTAGTAGACAGTCAACTCCCCAAGTGTCTACATAAAATGGTCTTTAAAAAAAAAAACAAAAAAAAAAACCCTAAGAGTTTTCTGTAAAGGTTCTATTTTAGGGAGGGGTATACTAGATTTTGCACCCTACAGAACACCAGGTGTTTCCTGACTTTTTGTACCATCTTCTTCTTCCTCCCAGGTTAATGTTTTATTTGGTATTAAATGGACAATATTACTTTGAACCAATCTATTCATGGACATTTCGATCATCTGCAATCTTTTAATTCTAATGTGGCTATCTCTGTCATGTCATATCACATTATAAATGCATCCTTAAGATCAATTCCTTGAAGTGGGATTCAAGGTGCAAGTGCATGGTACATTGGGCCCTACGTTTTTCTAAGCACTTTTTCAACGCCGTGTAATATAAATCTGAGAACTGTGTGAGACATACAGATACTTCACAAAGGACTATAAAGCAAGCATCAGTGAACTACCACCAACACCCCTGAAAGTCCCTCCATGTGCCTCTATTCCTTAAAGCCCACACCAGTTTTCCAGAAGTACCTACCATCTTTACTTTGTGAGATTCACTTACTTGTAAGAAAACATGTGTTCTGAAGAATTGTAAACCAAAGGGAACAAAAATCCGGGGTGACATCTAAATACCCACAGAATTGCCCTGAAAACCATTTTCTGAGATTGGCTCCTCTTAAGCCAGGTGCTTGACTCTATCTTTGGGCATGACAGATGCGTAAAAGGAACCACCCAAAAACACGAGGGAGAGGGGGAGAGAGCGGCCGTGGGGGCATATGTAATTGTTAAACATCACTGTGCTCACCACAGGGCTAGTCGTTGTTCGGTTTCCTTGAGAAAACTTGTATGAAATTTGTGCAAAGGTTCAAAATTCGGGAATATGAGACTTTTCAAGGCTTCGGGCATGGCGTCCTCTTTGCTCACCGTGCTCTGAAACCACTGGAATAAAAAGACCACACACAGGGACACGTGAATGGTGGCAACTCGTGAGAAGTATCGGCGCAGCCCAGCGTGCCTGGAGGACACAGGGCTTTGCTGCTGAATCTGGGGCATTCAGGAGCACCAGGGCCCTACTGCTGTTCCCTTCTTCCATCGATGGGGTGAGAAGCACCCAGCTCATTATCAGGGCTTCCCCCAACTTGTTACCAGTGGATTGTTGAAGCCAGGAGCAATCTCTGAAATGGGCAGCTACTTCAAATCAGAACTTGCATTTTGGCCAACTCACTGGGTCACCACTGATTTAGACCACCGCACACCCTCTGGTTCGATCCGTCAGGACCATCCATCTCTGCTCCTTTGTGAAAATGCTGAGCACAGAGGAGGCTGTACCAGTGAGAGAAAGCCATTGCCTTCACACACAGTTACTCACCCCGCTGCGGTGAGGCAGGGCTGTCCCACGGTGTTCACCGAGTACCTGTGCGAGCACCTGCTCAGGGCCAGGTGCCATTCACATGCCCCAGAGGCACAGAAGCCCCGCGCTTCCTACAGACCCTCCAATGGCTAGTTCTTTCCCAGAATCCAGGGATCATAAAACTATCTGCGATGCTTCGAATTTGTTTCCAAGACTGAATAGAACTGATTAAAATAATAAAAGGCAGTCTTCTGGCAGATTTGCTGACATGGCTCAATTTATTACCAAGGCTAAAACGAGGCTTCTATTCACCTCTGGGGTCTTCCCCAAGCAGAAGTAGCTACATTTGATGCCGGGCAAAACGCAAACTATTCTGCCTGGGTGCAAAGCAGGAAGTAAGAGGTTTTATTTTAATTTTCTCCACTTTAGAAACTTCCTTCCTTTGCACTTAAAAATCACAATTATAAAAATTTTTATAGAGCATGTTCCAAATTAAATATACTATTACCGTCTAATTTCTATAACCCAGAACCAAATCCTTTTAATTGCAGTCAGAGAGCCCAACATTTAATTAGATCCAGCTCTTCTCTGAAAGCTACATCAGAGTTGAGATAAATTATGTAATTGAATGCTTTAGGGGAAATGCTACACATACCGAAGTGATGACCTCAAGATCCTTCAGATATGTTCTTTCGGTGGTGGATACTTCCTTAGCAATGAAGTACGCCTTGTCCGTTGGGAATCTCTGCAAAATCCACAGAAGAAACAAGACGTAATAATAATCTTTGAGCATAAGTCTCTAAGAATGTCCTGATTAAAGTGATACATTGCTAATTTACGATCTTTTGTTAATGGGGCTCAAGGCTAAAGAACCTCTTGCTTGTTCTCCTTTTTGTGCGAGGAACTAGGAGAATGGATTCTCACGATGAGGAAAGAGCCTGGGAACGTTTCCTTCCACATAAATCTTACCCTCAAAAGCCTCCAAGGAGTATGTTGGTCACCGCAGAGGGCTATTCATTCAA
The DNA here is from genome assembly GCF_003265705.2 of Callorhinus ursinus. NCBI lineage: Eukaryota > Metazoa > Chordata > Mammalia > Carnivora > Otariidae > Callorhinus > Callorhinus ursinus. The sequence continues at coordinate 7,924,061 of NW_027397069.1, forward strand.
AATTGGGCGTCCGAAAATCTAACCGACTAGTAAGATATCAGAGCAACGCAGCCTTCCAGGAAATCAAAGCAACAGAAACCACAGCGGCCTCTGTCCCGGGAGCAGGGGGCTGGAGGTGGTGGTGTACGGGAAACGGAAGCTAGGGTGTCCGTGGAAATACACGGTGGCTGAGCTAAGGGGGACGAGGTGAAAGCAGCTGGCGACACCACCGGTTCCTGGGAGGCCATCGCTTAGGTGAGCAGGCACCTCTCTACAGTGAGTCAGCCACGGGTTTTGCTTTCTCTTTAAACAGTAAGTAAAAGGCAATTCTTGTTGCTAGCCATCTTGCTTGCTTCCACAAGAGTCCGCCCAATTCCACCTTCGGTGATACACAGGAGAGCACTGAAATCGGAGACTCGGACACCCGGATGCCCGTGTTTCCGGCAGTAGCGTTCGACATAGCCAAAAGGAGTGAGCAACCCAACTGTCCACCAACGGACAGGTGCATAAACACACTGTGCTCTGCCCATACGATGGGGGGTGGTGATTCAACCTTAAAAGGGAAGCTCTGACCCGCGCTACGACGTGGAAGAACCTTGAGGACGTGATGCTAAGTAACGAAGTCAGACACGAGAGGACAAATACCGCAGGATTCCTCCTAGATGAAGTACCTAAGCAGTCGAATCCGGAGACAAAAAGCAGAGTGGTGGTTGCTGGGGGCTGGGGAAAGGGGAGGGATGGAGATTTCCTGTTTAATGGGGACAGCTTCAGTTTGGAACAGTGACAAAGTTCTGGAGATGGATGGTGACAATGGTTATATGATCCTGTGAAATGTCCTTAAGGTCACTGAGCAATATGCTTAGAAACGGTTAAAATGGCAGGTGTTATATATATACAACTGCAGTGAGGGAAAAAAAAAAAAAAAAAAAAAAGTAACGCGTGTGCATGCAGGTCCCCACACCTTTCTCCGGCCTTCCTCCTCGTCGTCGGTGCGTGGGCACACCTGGTCATTCAGCAGCGGGCTGACCAAGGGGGAGGCCTGCTTGGCGTCAGGGCTCAGGCTGGGAGACAAGATCACGCTGGCGGGCACAGCTCCTCCCTGGGAGTTGATGGACAGCTCTGAAAGGTGAGGGCTACCGGTCAGGGAGCCTATTTGAGGATGAGAAGTATTAGAGAGAGAGAGAAAAAAAAGTAATTCCTTCTGGGACCGGATTGCTACTTACAACTTTCCCCCTTATCAGATCAAATCTCTGGAACCTTGACTACCATTCTGCGTATTGAATGTGCTTCACGATTTTCTAGTTTTTCTCTGAATTGCAGCTGCCTTCATACTAAAGATACCATAGTGGGAATGAGTCAATGGAGCCAGAGTTCTGTGATTAATAAGGCAGAGAACTCTGCTCAGGGAATGTTTAGAAGCACAGTGGATCCCCAAACAGGATCTTCATCTCCTTACTACTGCCTTAGCTTCTATGAATTATTCCAGAAAACAGTGACTATACCACCAGGAGACATGAGAAAAGACTAAAAAAACAGAGCTATTCTAAAAGGAAACTAAATGACTGATGTACCCAGGACAGACTACACCTTGTAACAACGGGTCACAGCGAAGGAAAGGACGAGAAGCTAACTCCCCATTCTACCAAGAACAGAAGCAAGCTTATTATACCTGGTGATGGCATTCCGTGTCTCTCTCACTGTTTGGGACAGAAACACTAGCACCACATGCAAAGCTGGAGGTCATTACATTATCACAATTCCCCTTGATGAGTCAAAAAGTGACAGGTCATTAATGATTCCTCTGCAAAGGATACATTAAATAATATGAAAATGTATCGTTACCCATTATACGTCAGCCAAAGGAGAGGATGTGTACATGCAACATTTTGCCAACAGAATTTTGCAAGTCTCGAAACCTCACCCCGTTGAAGCCAACCAGGACATTTCAGAATATACTTCTACCTGCGTGTTTTCACCTAACACGTTTGTAATTCTAACACAGGTTTGCTAGGGCTAGCGCGAGGGTAAACAAAGTTCAAGTAGCCTGCAGTCCCGTCTGTTACCATTATTAAGGAAAGACGATGTAAAATGCTTTCTCATTTTCCAAAATGCGGTTTCAGCTCATGGCTATTCCGCACACGGACAAGGATCTTGGAGAGAAAGGTGAAGTGCCATTTTCTGGGCATACCCCATTTTCTTGACAGCTATCCTCTCCCTCTGGATTCATCCATATCCACTTTGAAATTACAAGATGGGGATGGCCTAGAATGGAGGGTAGTGAACTTGATCACAGTAGGAATGAACCAACCATGAAAAACCACCAACCCCCGCCCCGCCCCAGCTGGACCAGCTAGCGCTGTTGCCAATACATGCAGGAAAAGCCAGCACACCCAGAAGAGCAGCCGAAAAGCAGATGTCCTGCTACATGACTCTGGGTCAGTACGACGATCCCCGAAGAACGAGATTTGAAAACATGAGCAAGATTAAAGAAGTCTGCGTTTTGAAAATCCCTCCATGGAAATCCTGGCATTTTTTAATACGCATCACTGTTAGACAAAGACCCGTGCACCCCACACACCACCAGACCCAGCGAAACCCGGAGAAAAAGGCCAGAAATTGCTTCACAAATGTCAATTTTATTGACACTAGTGCACAACCGAATACAATGATTTTGAAAGAATTGGAACTTGTCAAATAGAAATAGTGACAACAATTAGAACCGTTCGCAAATGTTTCAAGGTACTACACTATTCTCTTTAAAAAAAAAAAAAAGTCACAGAAAGGAAAATGTCATCACGACAAACAGGAAATAGAAAAGAGAAATTCTGGCAGTCTAGAGATCCAAACATTTCATGCATTTGTGAGTCACTGTATCAGAGTCGCTTTTTTATTTGTTCACCATGATCTGGCAAAATGTGGGGCTTACCTTCAGCTCTCACACTGTGCGTGAGGTCAGGTGAGGCAGTTCTAAGTGAGAGCATGCAGGGCCTCGGTTTTGCAGTGATGCGGAACAGAAAAAGCACTCACCTCATCAGTGAGAGTTGGAGCCAAGAATAAAAAGCAGTTAGAAGGCTGGCTTGTGGGAGGAGGGAGGGGTGGGGAGGAGGGAGGGGAAACAGTACCAATCAGGCCCTGGACAGCATCCAGCAGCAGATAATAAACCACCTGCCCCAGTGGGAGGGAGAAAATGAGGGTGGCCCCCGTCAAGCACAAGCATTTCTACCCTCCAAAGGTCAAAAGCTATTTGTGAGGTGCCCCTGGGGACGCTTCTAATTTTGTAGACTGAAAGGATGAGAAAACAGACCAGGGTTCCAGGAGACATCTGTCCTGCAGAGAGGACAGGGCACATTTCAAAGAAAACAGCCATCTAGAAGAGTCTACACCAGACCACGTCAGAGACAGGATTCAGAAAATGGGATAATAATGGCAGTGAACTTCATGACAACCCATGTTCCTAGGTCGAGGAAAGGACAGCTCTGGGTCAGCCACAGGTTGCTGGGGGACAACCTGCTGCATTCACTCACGTAGCCTAAAGATGTGGGTGACCAGCAACTTCACACGTGCAACACAGACTCGGGGAACAACCCAAATTAGGGTTGCCAATTTCCATTTCCAGAGGGGCTCCTTCCACTATCTTTATGTCTACTCCTAGGGCCTGAGACAGGAAGGCTGATGGGTATACTGAACAGTAGGACCAATAAATCAATAAATACCAAGCAGCCCGGTCTAGAAATCTAGCCACAATTCTACAAAAGGGGAAGGTCCAAACTCTGAAGTTCAAGTTTGCTCATTTGAGCTGCGTCCATGGAGAGTAGCCCTTTTCCCCCCTTGCAGGCCAAACTACTTGAGACTTTGAAAATTTAGAGGTGACATGGTCCAAATCAAACTAGGTAGCTCATTTGCCATTTAGCCATCAGTGAGAGAAACTGATGAGGATAATCAGTAGAATTTGGCAGCTTGATAAGAAATTAAAATGCTCTTCTGACTCTGGGAGCCAGAGTGCTGTGACAATTGTCTGTTCAAAAGTGGTGTCCACGTGGGGTCCACCCTCAGGCAGGTGTGAAGAGCTGGATCTTAAAGTCGGTATCTATGGTTACAGTTAATAGAACTACATGTAACCAGTTTTCACTGAAGTAGTCCATTCCACAAACAAACAGGGTTGCGCTGTACGGTAAAACCCGGCCCACTTATCTACCTAGCCTTATCAAGCCTGTTCAAATCATGCAGCTGGTTACCTGCTTTGAAGGCACAGCCCCAGGTGATGAGAAAAGGAAATTGTAACTGATGTTCAGGGCTACTCAGTGGAGTCATTAATGCCTGGGTATCTTTTTTTTCCCTCTGTACACACTGACACAAAGTAATTTCTTTCAGGGATAGGCTCTAGGTAAATAGTTTTGGGGGATCTTTTGAGAAAGCACCTGGATATTAAGGCAACAGGTGGAAAGAAGTTTCAAGAGATTAGAAAAAGATCAGGTATACTCGAAAATCTTTTAAAAATTTTTTCCTATTTCCAGAAATTGTCCTGCATTCTGTTAAGGTATTTCCAGTTAGTAACTCTCAAATCCTCTACCTCTTCCTTCACCAAATGATTTCCGGCCCCCCACCGTGATCCCCCCCCCCCCCCCCGCCGTTAACCCGTAGCAAGAGGGCTGAGTTTATGTCACCCCTGTGGGCTGGAAAGGCCATCACAAATACTGCTCTCAAGAGAGGCATTTCTGGTAATTGCTTTTAAAAATCCTTTTAAATGTACACATTCTCATGGCACAATTAAGGAACTTCAAATTAGCATGGCTGTATTTATGGATTCCAATTTATCACCTAGCCGAAAAACTGGCTTAGCTTCTCTGTCTTAATGTAAAATAGATTCATAATTCTTCTCTCCTGGCTGCTCTGGGGAAGCACTGCAGCATCACCCAAACTATAGTATCTCTTGACCAGCCCCTTGTTAGAGGTACATCAACAGCGGGAACATGGGTTTATGACCAACGAGCCAAACTCAATGCTCATCTCCCCCCTTTCTGGGATTGGGCACAGCTGCACTGTAATCTCCTCTGATTGTATTAAGGCTTAAGAACAAACTCACACACGTCTGGGAAAAGAATTTCTACTCTATCTTCCAAGTAATAGAAAATGGCATTTCGAATACTTAGTTGTACCTGTCCCATATTTTAAGTTGGTCAATACGCTGGTCATCTTGGTTTTAATTAGCTAAGTTGTTTTTCCTGTTAAGTGTTTAGAAAACCTGGTAATCGTTTTAAAAATAGTAACCCAGAGCAGGTTTGTTAAATATTTGAGAATACAGATTGCTTTCTCAATTCCTCTTTTCAAAATAGAACAGTATGCTGATTCTTCAACATTCCCCCCAAGAAAGTTACCTGGCAAGCTTCTAGATGCCACTCATCTATCATGATTTGTCTCCTGGTATTTGGTTCTAAAATACAGATTTTATCTCTACATACCCAGAATATGTTCCAAAGGCACATGTAGGAAATTCATTACAGATGTAGGTTTTCATGGATCTTTAAAAAGGCTCTTTTTAAATCCATCACCTCTCTCTAAAAAAGAATACAGTGAACTCTCCCTGGAGACTGTCTACATCTGAAAGCCAGTTATCAGAAAAGGTCAGTATTGAGCTGGAAAATGGGTAATCTACCGAATGGACAGAATTCACTAGTGTGGTAACTCAGCTGGGTTCCCACCCCAGTGGAATATGGGAAAAAAGCTGACAATGCTTTATTAAAATTACAAGGTACCACAAGAAAAGCTAGTCTGCAGGATTACCATTTGTGGTGGTGCTGTCCTTTTCTTGCTAATGGAGGGTGTCGAGGGTAATGTGTGTATGTGCTTCTTATTCTCAGACCAAGGTCTTTGAAACAAAGTTTTACAAGCAGCTAAGCATCAACTTCGGTGTTCATCAACCAGCAACTCGGAAAAGCAACCGCAATGCAACTTGCAGAGAAATAGAGAAAGGCCTACCAATGGAGCAATGACAGAGAATGTTCTAGTGCACTCTTACTTATGGAGAAAAGTTAAAGGAGAATTTCTCTTTGTTCAAACGTGGTGGCGGTGTTGGGGGCAGTGTCTGGGTTGGGGAACATGGTGCTTTGTACCCATGAAAAATACCATCTTGTACTCAGGACAAAGCTTTAGCCATCAGTGGGAAAGAACAGTTACAATTGACAGTTTTTACAGCAAGATACCTGTTAGGACAAGTAAAAGCCTCTTCAGTTTGGATTAACAAGAGATATTAATGTCGTGCATACACGGTTACAGGAGTTTGGCCTTCCATGCTGAAAGAATCACCAAGCTCATTGTTATTGGAGAAGCGAGCACCCTTCCCGGTGGTATAAATCCATGCTTTACTGAGACGCTGCACTCTTAGGCCGTGGAGAGATGACAAAACCAGACAGTATCTGGGAGAGCCTACATTTTGGGGACACATCAAAACTAGTAACAGCTTATTGGCCATGCGTAGCCAGGTGGGGCTGAGTTGGGTGGGGTCTTCTCTATGTTCCCACCAGCCCCCACCAAAACAAACGCCCAGCTAAATTCTCTTATAGATACCAGCTACAGAAAGTGTTCTACCCCCATTTGAATGGACGGTCCCCATCCAAACACGAAGCCAACCCTTTGGTTAGGTGTCTGAGCTCCCCTATGTAAGCTGCAGCCCCAGATACGCTCTGTTTCCACGACCCCTCCCCCAGCTACAGCGATCCTGCTCCTTCCCAAAGACAACCCCCCCGCCCCCGCCCGGGGAACACACGGTACAAAGTGCAGGCACGTCAGAGTTCAATGAAATCAGTAAAGTGAAGTCTTCCATTTGCCTTCTGTTCCCCACCCTCAGTGAAATAGGGGATGACCCCGGCATGCCTCTGTGTTAAAGCTTGCTGTTTAGCGAACAGGATCACTGTAATTCTAGAGGAAACAGGTATTCCAAGTACAAATTGGTATTCAGCAGTGTTAAAAAAAAAAAAAAAAAAAAAAAAAAAGACATCAGACAGTGCTCCAACAATGCAGGGAACAGAAAGTACACCATGCTCCGAGGATAAAGACAGAACGTTGGGGGGGGGGGAAGCTTTTTTTTCCTCCTACATAGGTACATGCTGACAAACAGTGCATACAATGGAACAACAGAAAAATGTTTTCTCAGATTTATTAAACAAATGACAAAAATGAGAATGAAATCCCCAGCCTTTTCTATTTTAAAATTTGGTGCATTAGACATTTTTAATAAAATATTTTATCTAGAGTATTAAATATACACACAGAAAGAACAGAAGGGAACTGGATTAATAATACAGGCCAAGCTTGTGAAATCTGGTTAGTTAGGCGTTCACGGCAACTTTCCAGGCAGAAAGGGGGTGGTGAGCATGAGGATCCATCAGGCACTGAGTTGTGTGTGGACAGAGCAGCAGGTATGTGGTCTTCACTAAAGAAGGCCTATCTTTGGTCTTTCTGTACATGGCTGCAGGCAGCACGACGAATTATTTCTTACAAAGGAACTTCTGAGGCCCAGGAAAAAGGGGCTGTTAGCCTAGTTTCATGAGCCAGAAAGTGTGACCATGAGTCACGACACACCAGTCATATCACTGCTGGCTCCAAAATGAACCTGCTCCTGTTTCCTACTTGAGAGCCGGTTAACAAGCCAAATTCGTCAGAGAGCAGGACAACCCTGCCTGCAGACTCCCTGTCCCACTACCACCTCCACCTCTTACCCAAAAGTAGAATGAGTCAGTAACTGTTGGATGCTTTTTACTAAACGTGCACACGCGTGCACACCCGGTCCTCACTCCATCCTTAGCGCCCCCGGTTTGTGCTGCGTTTGGCAACGACTTGCCATTACCCTTCAATTCTGCGACCGCTGCGCCTGGGCCAGCAGCAAGCCCAAGTATCTTCCAGTGCCCTCCCCGTGATTAACGGCACCAGCCCTGCAGTGAACCCTTTAAACTGGCTCTCAGCTACACGTGTAGATCGGATGTCCCGTGTCAACAGCTGATTTTTAATCCTCCCCGCTTTCAGATATAAAGCCACCCCAAGACATGCCAGAGTAACCTGATAGCGGCACCAGAGGCCGAAGAGATGCTGAAGGCTGTCTCCAGGCGAAGCTGAGGGGTCTGCAGTTAGTCTACACTGAAATGATCCTGAACAAAACAGTCTATTTAATTCTGAAAGCTTTCAAGAAAAGATTTTTCTCACTTCTTCCCCAGCTCCCACCAGGGGATGTTGAATTGCTTTCACTGAAAGAGAAGAAAAAGCTCCTCGTGCTAGAAGTGTCATTTTTGTTTCTTGGAATGATGTACTATTTCTTTTCTTTCTTTTTTTTGGTCAAAACAAGACTCTACCCACCACCTCCCAAACACAGGTATGGCATACAAATGAGCATTTGTGTTTGTAGGAGAACTACTTGGAAATCTCTAAGTAGCCCTTTTCAATGATGGCTCTAAGCAAGGGGCAAGGACATACCTACAACATAACACCAAATCATGGAGTTGATGGTTTGGGTTTTTTTTTTGTTTTTTTTTTTTTAAATAAGAAGAGAACAGCTACATTAAGTGGCATTGCTTATTTTGATCTAAAAGTCAATGGCTTCATTTTAAAAACCAGCGAGTGGTGGTAGAGGTATGCACCAGCATACACTTCAGACCCCACGGCCCTGCATCGATTTGCTCAACTCGACTGAAACAGACAGAATGAAACTAACAAGGAAAAAGCAGCACCAGTAAAGCCTCTCCTGTCTCCAGGGTCGGGTTCGTTCACCACTTACTGCTCTCGAAGTTCATGACGAGTGCTTCTCCTTCCATATGCTCTCATGGATGTGGTGAACGTGGCTGAGTGTAAAACTCATCAGAGAGCCACCAGCAGTGGATTATTCTGAAACATTCACTCCTTTCAGGTTCAAGAAAGACTTACTCTCTATCACAGCAATGGTAGAGAAAGATTCTGTTGCAGTGTGATTTATAAAATCTGCAGCAATAGACTCATCCCATGAAATCAGAGGAAGGCCAGCCAGCCTCAGAGTGACTTAGGCAGGCTTACAGCCTCAGAGAGAAGATCCCGGAAACAGAGCCTTTCTTAGGAATGTAATTCTGAGGTCTCTCTAAATTCTTGCTAATAAGCATAAGGGCCAAGGCAAAGAGTGATTAAAATAGAATAAACTCAAAATAAGCCCAATGATGAAGAGGGCCCCCAAATTTCTTAATTTAAGGCTGGGCCAATCATTGACTCATGACAACAACTGCACCAAACTCATTCTGTGCTGAACATGGAATAACATATTAAGTGGAAAAAGTTGATGGAAAGCATGTGAACACTGATTATTAAGATACAAAAAAGGATGCTGTACGCATATGCACAAGTTTTAACAAAATTTAAAATGACAGTTTAATCTCATTAATTTTTCCTTCTTTTAGATACCACTTCACCACACAATCAAAGGGATTCCGATGCTAATATGCAAGCTGAGTTTCTGATTCAATAGAGGACAGACTGGACTTTGTATACTTGGTGCAAATTTCAAGAGGCTCAGGCTGTATTTTAGTTTTGTGAGCCTGGCTTTTTTAAGTATTGCTGGAACTGAATCTTCAAAGAAGTTCTTCAGAATAAAGTCAGAATTATTCACATTTCAAGTGTGGGCCACGTGGCACAATTTGGAGCTAAGTCTGTGAGAAATCCCCAAATATGAGTCACATATGTGGGGAAGAATCTGGCCCACAGACTTCAATTAAATGCCTGTCTAATAAAATATCGTCAATGGCATACAGATGCCTGTCAAAGGAGCTGGAGCAGTTCACTATAAGTTCCGGAACTCATTAAATGCATTTCTTCATGCTAAAAGAATTTCTTGCATTTTATTTTGTCCTGAAAAACAGCAACAACAACAAAAATCAACCACGAAAGGGGCTACAATTTGCATACTTTGAAATACCATCTCACAAAAGACATGGATGCAAGGGGGCCCTGCAGGAGGGCTGGCGGCTGGAAGATGTGTTTCTATAGATGGTATGTCTTCTATCCAAGGCCTTAAGGTATCCTCTTTCATAGAGCAGCTATTACCTAAAGACCTGGGCTCCTTATGGACTCAGAAGCCTTCTGCACTAGCTATTGTCTTAGAAAAACAGACAGACAGGTCTTGGGAAACCCTTTAGAAACTGGAATGAATCCACAGGTCACCTATTCACACCCAACCCCACTGCTGGTCTTGCTGCACCCTTGGTTCAACTTTGTGTGCACGCATGTCCTTCTCTGCCACACCGTGAGGCTCTGGGGGCCAGGTAAAGACCCGGGGAACCAGAGGCGCCCAGAAGGCAGAAGGTGGGAGGGTGTGGGCTTTCCCTGACCTCTGCACAGTGAGAGACCACGTCTCCTGTGCGAGCTGGCTCTGCTTAATGCTTAAATGTACTTCCCGACCCATGCTTAGAATCTACTAGTGCAGAGCAAGCTCCCCCAGAGGCAATCAGTGAATATTCTCAGCACTTTAGGCTATGTGGCTTTTGAACAAACCATACCCCTTCTCTGTTAAGCACCATTAATCACATCAGGATTGCTGCTTTCATAAATACTGGCCCAGAAGCAGAAATTGAGTCACTTGGCTGGTACAAAACCAACCAGAGAAAAACTTGATGAGCAACTCTAAAAGGGGAACGTTTGTCAATACAGAACTGAGTACACTACCACTGATCAGCTGTTTTCAAAATACTTCAGATAAAAACAAACAAAATCACTCCTTTAAGCAAAAAGCAAAACAAAATAATTACTGGAGCATGTTTTGCTTTGGAGGTTTACATTTGCTGATTCACATTGTATGCTGGGTAAGTTAATACCCATTGCTCATTCATACTTCATCATCAGGCTGCTGTGTAATTAGAGGTAAAAAGAAAACTCATTTGTACAAATCACCTTCACAAATAAACCACAGAATTCCAAATGTGACTCTGCTTAACTCACATTTGACTAAATTTTTATACAGCAAATCAACATCTTTTTCTAAGTCCAAAACAGAATACGCAAAAACACATTGTTAAGTGCAAAAAACCCACAACAGAAAAAGCAGTTCTTCCTACGTATTATGGACTCTAACTGCCTAAGTCAAGTCTACATGATCCCTGGTCTCCACATCTGATTTTAATTATTAATCTGAGAAAGATTCTCCAAAATTAAAGTACTGAATCAAAAAGGTCCTACTGCACCAAGAGATCACACAGACCAGAGCTGAAGGGCTAGACAGAGGTCAAGGTTCTAGTTTAGCTTCGTCATGCAGTAGCTGTATGACTATGTGAAGTCTCTCGGCTTCAACAGAACAAGGTCTGTCATCCACAAAATGAAGGTTTCCCCTAGACAATCTCTAAGGTCCCTTCTAGTTTTAAAGTTCTGTGACTCTGTTAAATATATAAATCTAAAGCAAGACATCAATAGACTACTTCAATGAACATCTTTCAAACTATCCAATAATCAGTTTGATTCATCAATCATGCACTGAATCAAATGATTAGGAAAACTAAACAACAAAAAGAGGTTTGTATAAAAATGGATTACGTTTTCAGCGTCTTCAAAACCAACTTGTCAACATTCATGTGGACAGATAATCATTTGTGAGCCACGAGGTCAGTTAATATGTCTATTTGTTATATACGGCTGCCAAATTCTACCCTGCTTCCTAAGCATGCGTAGCTCTTCCCTTGTCATCATGCCACCTGGATAAGTTTAGTAAGGCAGTTGGCATGGTGGCACGCCAGGGATATATCACTGTTAAAATTCTTTTCGATAATCTGGTAGTTACTTAGGATCTAAAAATTGAATTCTACAATTCATCTTTTTAAAAAAAGTACTACAGACTGCAAAATACCAAATAACAGGCATTAATTAATCAAAGTATTTCACTGGTGATGCTTTCCTTACTCTGCAAGCAAGCCAGAAATTTACCTATTAGTTTCAACATATTCCACCAGATTCTAGAAGGCAACTGTGTCAGGCTGAGGAGTGACCCTGACTACCCAGCAGAACCACCTGGGGAACCCAAGTGGCACCCCAGACCAATGAGATAAAAATGTCTGGGGTCAGGGCCTAAGCATCACTGATGTTCAAAATGTCCCAGGTGATTCCCTTGTGCAGCTGGGGCCGAGAAACAAGCAAGTTAAAACCAGGCTCTTTGATCTAAGATGCAGGAATGCTGAGTGAAAGGCACTGTCAGAGGTGGGTAAGATTTAAAAAGAAATCAAAACCTCTCACTACGTACACTTTTTTCCTGCACATAGAAACTTCTAGAAGTCACTGTTCCCAAGAAAAGACACTGTTCACCCAAGTGTGAACATTAAGAATGTACATGATAACCAGCCAAGGAGCAGCAATACTGGGAAACGGTCCTTCTCTCTGCTGCACATGATTCAAAGGCAGGCCTTTAGTTTGCCAGCCTGGTAACAACAGTGCCTATAGCGAGGTCTGACTTTCCCCTGCATCATCACTCAATAGCATTTCTGTGTTTCAATTAAAAATTCTGACAGCCAGAGTTATAGCTTAAAACATAGCTAACAATTTGACCGACTGATGCAAATCCCAACCAAACCAGCGATCCCTTATAAATTAATTCTACCTGACATCCTTTACATCATTTCATATAAAGTCTGGGAAAAAGAAAGACTATTCTCCCTATTAAAACGTTCATTAATCTTGACAAAGATTTCACCAACCCTTAATCTCAACCAGCAATCAATTTACAAACGGTCTTGAATTATGTTAATCCCTTCCTTTATGAGGCTCCGAAAAGCAGCACCTCCTCTTAAAGAAGGGGGAAAAAGTAAAACCAACACCATTCCTGGGATCTCAATGATACTTCAGTCCAAACATTCAATCAACAGGAGTGTGATCTGCACACAAACTCAATACACACAGAAGATTTCCACATAAATACCACACCCTATACACAAGATCAGATTCATAAGAACGTATTTCTTCCTCACCTTAAACCAGAAAGATAAACAAGCTCCTGGTAACTTGTCATCATGTCTTCCTGTTTATCTTGTCCACCTTTTTTTTTTTTTTTTTTTTTGGAAAGCAACCCCACTGTGTGAAGTTTCCTTTTTCTTAAGGATTTTAGAGTCAGGCCTATTCTATGCAAACACGGCTGTCCAAAACTTCCTCTAACAAACGTTGATTAAAGATTAGTCGCTAGGACAGATCATCGCCACTGGAAGCCTGGACTCATGACTCCAGGTTCCCAACACTTGAAGCCTGGCCCTCCTACTCATTCTCCTCTTCCTCCTCACTCATGTGCAGGCCACCCAAGTGCTTCTGACTCCTGAGCATGGAAGGGGAGCCCAGCACTGCTGGGTTGCCAAATGTGAGTGGCTGGCTCAGAGGGGTCCCCATTTCAGAGTCTGAATCACCGGATTCAGTTCCGCTGCTGGTGGAGCCCTCGGTCACGTGCAGGGGCGCCCGCGGACCCGCCATGCCCCCGGCACATGCTGACCGCATGGCAGGGGTCTTTGAGGTGGGAGCCACGAGAGGTGCACCATTAGCCAGCATTCTACCTCCTGAAGCGGCCAGGCTGGTCAGTCCTCCCTTTTCATGGCCATCAAGCCCACCCAATGCCTCTGGGGTTGACGCTACCTGGCTAAGGATGAGCGGGTCTGTCTCCGACTTATTATATCTACTGGGGAGATTCCGTAAGTACGGCCTTTGTAAGACAGGGGAAGAGTTTTCGTAAGGAGGACCCTGGCTTGGGAGAGGATCTTCTCCCACACTTTCCTCTCTCGGGTCATGCCCGTTTTCGGAGATATAGCCTTGAGACCCGGTCCTGTCCCAACTCATATTTGGACTCGACTGTCTGCTAACAGGAGACAGTGGGGTGGCCGGGGTACTGTGGCCATCTGAGCCCCTGAACAGCTCGTCTATCAGGGAGCTGTGTCTTGGGAGTCGGGGGCTCCCATTCATATCAAAGGTTAGGTCTGCAGAATCATCATCAAGGAACTCTCTGGAAGGAGGCCGGGAGGACTTCACGGAGGGAGGGGAAGCCCTGCGCCTAGGCTCGGTCTGCCTCTCATCCCTGGAGAGCAGGTAAACCCCACTGGTCAAATCACCCTCATAATTGTCATTTGTTTGGGACTGTGACTGGGACACTTGCTCCCTGAGCAGGTCGGATTCACTATCTACGTCACTGCAGTCAATGAAAGGAATGGAAGTGCTGCTGCCTCTGGCAGCCCTGGATGCTGGACCTGTGCTCGGCTGCGGGGGCTGAGCTTTACTCTGCTGGGTCCTATCCTGAACGGCCTCCTCCTCTTCGTCGGCCGGCGCCCGCGCGCCTCCGTCCACCTTCCCGCCGCCCGCGGGGCTCTGGGGCAGCGCGGGGCTCTGGCGCGGCTCTTCGGCCGAGACGCCGGGCTCCTCTCCCTGCGGGCCACCTTGGCCGCCCGGGCCGCCGGCGGGCTCCGGGCCCTCTCCTGCGGGAAGGCCGGCACTCTGCTGCGCCTGCGCGGGGCGGGGCGAGAGAGAGGGAGGGTTACACGGGGGCTGAAAGCGGGGAGGGGGAGGTCAGAGGCTAATTTGGCAACACCCCTTAAGCTTCAAGCAGCCGGAAGGACTGCCAAGTAAAGGCTGCCTTCCACGCTGCTCAAACAAAACATTGCCCAGGAGCAGGCGCACCCGAGTGAATTTGGTCAGCATCCAGAAAGTTCTCTCTGCGTGTGGATGCTGACGATGCAGGGTCTCCAGCAGCACGAGTGGGCCACTGCCTGTCTGCTCTCTAGGGCCCCTGGGCTCACAGTGGGTTTCCAAAGTTTCCGTGGAACAAGAGAATCCTTGCAACCCACAGGGGGCTTCCCAAGAAAGGGTGGGTGGGGAGAGGAAGAAAACACATGGCGGGACGCCAGCCCCCAAAGGCAAGTTGACATGGATTTCAGACAAAGGACAAAAACTCTGTTTATACTTCTAAGAGAAGAACAGCCAGGTTAGGCACTCTTTTTAGATGCATAAAGGAAATCTTCATGTTCTTCCCCGACAAAGTTGGCATTCTCTTATACAGAAAACCCGGAAAACACATCCAGAGGCCAATTCCAGAGAAAATGAGCTTTCACCATCCTCAGGGCAGGAGTGATAATGTCTCTTGTTGCCAATTGCGGTCACTGCCCTGTAACAGGAGTCCTGGGAACTCACCACCGAGTCTGGTGCCAACAAAGGGTTCTGACCTTGGCCCCGAATGGGAGCTACACCCAGCAGGTGCAAAGGAGGTCCCAGTATCTTCATACAACCACACCCATTTAGCTGGAGAGTGGGCTCCGCTCTCCTGGCTCCTGTGGGTGGTTCCACTCCTAAGCTGAGTTCAGGCCAACAGAGCAAACTTCTCTGTGGCAAAAGCATGGGATGGAAGACAGAAAGTCAGCTGAAAAAGGACCCACTCCAGGGCACGGTGAGTCCAGGCTGGGGTGCACACAGCCTGCGTCTGCTCAAAGCCAGGGCACACAACTATACTCTTCTCTACAAAAAGAAACCCCAAAGGTGAAGGGCAAATAACTCAGAAACATACTATGAAACATAGTACTTAACAGAGAAAGTTTGGTGAAACAAAACCACCCCCCCACCCCCCCAGTTATAATAGTTGATCAGCATTACTGACTTGTTTTGGCACTTCTGAATTCAGCTCTGTAGGCTGTGTAGCCAGGCTTCTGATGGACTGAATCTTGCTGTGCTTCCTGGGAGAAATCACATAAGATAGCCAGTTAGATAAGCTGGGTTCTTCCCTTGTTGTTGTTTTAAATGAAAAATATCAACAGCCTTATGCCCTTCTTCAGTATGAAGGCACCTAAAGTAGTGTGTATGGATGCCCCATGGAAAGGGAGTCATTCTTTTCCTAATACCTGTGGGGTTCAGGGGTTAAACTCTGAAAAAATTCCCAGCAATCCCCTGCTCAGGTTTCAAGGAAGCCCAGCCACTGTTCACTACTTTTCTAGTCCTTAGAAAGGTCAATGGGAGGGAGAGTCAGCTGGGCCCGAGGATGTCCTGAAGTGCAAGTTCTGGTCTGACAATGTATCAGTTCATGTATTTTGGGTAATGATTTTCTAGATCAGTTCTGTAATAGAGGCAATCATCACTAATCAGCCAACTCTTTCAGTGTTGAGTTCAGGGAAGGCCTGCCCCCATTAATGAATTTACAGTCTCAGCAGAAGGAACTGGATTTAATGCCACTAGCACGTCTCCTTTATCGTTTCCCTTCCTTAGTCTGCCGGTGCCCTCCTCTTCCTCCATGAACAAGCTTTAGAAACTTTTCAGCTACTCAGACGACAAAACTGTATAAATACAGAGAGATCAAATGCTAATGTACATTCAGCTTTTCTTCAAAATACTCCAAATACACAAGGACGGTCACAGCATCAGGTTTCGGCAAGGGTAAAGCAAAGCACCGAGCACCCCGAATGTTTGTCAACAGAGAATCGGAGATAAATACAATGTGATACTTTCACAATACCCTAAAACGCCAACACAGAGCCCCAGATCAGGGTAGGGCTTAAAAAGCGAGATGCAGAATTAGGTACAGTGTGCTACTAAACAAATGAAACAGCACACCGCAGAGAAATCCTGCACATTCCTTTTAGATGCATAAATATGTGTAACGGGAGTAACACAAAGCTGATGGCTGTCGCCTCTGAAGGGGAGAAGGGTTGTTGGGTGTGGGGGGGGGGGTGTAGCTACATCTGTCCCAACAGCAGTTAACACACAAAAAGGGAAAAAAAACCCAGGAACAAACGAAATGTGGATGTTTGCTGTGTTCTCCATACTTTAATTTTAAGATGGATTAAAATGTAAAAAAGAAAAATGTTCAAAAGAAGAAATCCAGGGGCGCCTAGGTGGCTCAGTCGTTAAACGTCTGCCTTCGGCTCAGGTCATGGTCCCGGGGTCCTGGGATCGAGCCCCGCATCGGGCTCCCTGCTCAGCGGGAAGCCTGCTTCTCCCTCTCCCACGCCCCCTGCTTGTGTTCCCTCTCTGGCTGTCTCTCTGTCAAATAAATAAAATCTTTAAAAACAAAGAAAAATAAATCCACATGCACTAAACAGCCCATAGTGCATCATCACGTCTGCCGTTTACCCTTTTATCTTATCCCTGAATTCTCTGCTTCTCCCCTCTCAGGGCAGCAGAGCCATGCTCGGGGCAGGGGGCCACTTGCCAGCTCTGTGACGTGGGCCAGTAACTCAATCTCTTTGAGCTGCGGTGTTTCCATCTTTAAAAAGGGAACAGGAGAGAGGCGCCTAGGGGGCTCAGGCGGTTAGGCATCGACTTCCCGATTTCCCCTCAGGTCACGGTCTCGGGGTCCTGGGATCCGGCTCCGCCGTCAGCAGGGAGTCTGCTTCTCTCCCTCTCCCCCTGCCCCCTTGCACTCTCTAATATAAATGAATAAAATCTTAAAAAAAAGAAAAAGGGGACGAGGAGCCCGCTGACCTCACGGAGCTGGCCTGAAGACTGTGAGTTAATACACGCAAAGTGCGTGGAACCTAGCAAGGGCTGGAAGCATTTGCTAACGACAGCTCTAAACACTGCTGCTTCTCATCCAAGCTGCATTTCATTAAAAGTTTATAGAAATACTCTCTATTCAAATCCCAAAATACTTAAGGACTCCTGGAAGAGGAAGTTTCTAGAGTGTTTTATCCCCACCACAATCTCCTGCTCCTCTTCCATCCCGCTCTCGGCTGGCTTCCTCTTCTTCCTCACTTGGCCCTCCGAGGTCCATTCGCATCTCACCTCGCCCTTGAGGAAGCGCCCCAGTGCTCAGATGTTTCTGTCTACACCACACCGGCCCAGGGGCCCTATGAAGCACTCATTTGGTAACCCACCAGGCCTGGGTGGAGAGAGATTTAGCAGGAATGCACTGTCACCTAGAGGAATGACTCTTGTCAAATCAGAAGTGGCATCGAAGTTTCCCTTACCTTTCAAACTGCACTTTCTTATGTCCCCCTTCTTTCACGTAGTCAAGAACCTGCTTCTGAGTCCGACCACTAGAAGGAAGAGGAAGAGACGGAAGAGGAGGCGGCATTCTTATTTAAACACACGCCACCCCATCTTTCCTTCCCCTCCTGCCATCACCGGGAGAGACGACCTCTGAGAGACACTGTATGTGCCCATTTCATCTCTTGGTATTTCCCTTCTAAATAACAGTGTTCCAGTGATAACACCCCTTAATAATTCTGCGTTTGCTTATTAAGCAACCATCCCGAGAGTCTGTATGCTTCGAGGAGGCGGGGATAAATCTGTTCACTGTGCATCCCCAAGGCCCAGACTAGGATTTGACATGTGGAACACTCAAATGTTTGCTGAAAGAATGAGTGAGAAAGTGAACCAATGATGTGCAAGTCTATGCGGCGTTCCAAGAGGCTACACCGAAGTTTTACACTTGCTTCTACAGAGAAAGGAAATCCTGTCTGAATTAGAATAAAGGCAAGTCTTGGGAATGTTCCCATGGCAAACAGAGGTGTGAAAGGAAATCCTTACCTGAACCGAAACGATGACCCTCGACTAAAGAGAACGGGCTTTGGCTTTGGTTTGGGCTCTTCAAAAAGTCTAAAAAAGGCATGATGTTCAACACAGATTTTCCAGAAGGACTTGCAAAAATCCCGACTGGCCATGAGAAATTCCAAGGTATCCTGGTACGAGCTCTAAAAAGAGAAAATACCGCTGTGTTTTTTTTTTTTTTTTTCCCATTACCCGTGGACATTGGGTTGAAAAATGAGAAAAGGGACAGAAAACAAAATATGTCCAATAAAATTTCAATTGTGTATTTTATTATATAGCAGGACCATAAATTCACATGTTTAATAAAATAAAGCTGTTCCTAATGACAAAATAAAGTCATCATTCAACCATTTTCCCCCCAAAGAATTCCTTAGAGGAACTAAAGAAAATAGGAATACTTAGCAGAAGTCATAACATTTCTTTTGACAGAATTCATAAACAAATTTTGTGTATGCACCTTACATTTCCTTCTTTAAAAAAAAAAAAATCCAAGCACTGTAATCCCTTTTTTGGAGCACCTGGGTGGCTCAGATGGTTAAGCGTCTGCCTTCGGCTCAGGTCATGATCCCAGGGTCCTGGGATCGAGCCCCGCATCGGGCTCCTGGCTCAGCGGGGAGCCTGTTTCTCCCTCTGCCTCTCCCCCTGCTCATGCTCTCACTCTGTGTCTCAAATGAATAAATAAAATCTTTAAAAAAAAAAATCCTTTTGCCCCCTTAAAATAACTGAAACACACTTCTTCATTCTATTTTCTTCCTGAAGGTTCATGCCAACTTTGCATATTGGTCTTAGGTCTTTTCTCTGTCAAGCCACATATGGCTCAAGCCTCCAGGTGGCCCCAGGGACCACACAGGAAATGAACATTTTTTTTCTGGAGCACAAAAGTATCCCTCAAGGCTGAAAAAATCATGTCCTTTGAGTCTGGAAAGTGGATAGTGTAATTTTCTATTCCCAGTCTCAACGTTCTCAATGTAAGTGGCCATATTTTATAAACAGGACTTCAAACAGTCCTCAATGTTCCCAGCAATTCCAACTATTTTGAGGGCTCTCCCAGTTCTGGGCAGTCCCAACTTACAAACAAGCGTGCCACAATTCTGCATTTGTAAGTAGCCTTTTGGAACTCAAAAAGCATTTTCCCATAGAAAACAACTTATAATGGGTGGCTGCTTCCTGGGTCAGGCCATAAAAGCTGATTTAATCCACTCTGTAGCTGACCGGTAAGACCAGATGGCCATTTATCATCTTTTCTTTTCCATGGGAAAAAAAAAAAAAAAAAAAAAACCACTCCAAGTTCTGGTTGGGGGCATCAGAGATTTATCATCCATGTCCTCCACTGCCCATGTCCGGCAGGGGAAGAAGATGCTCTTTCTTCCCTGACCCCGTCCTGGGGTGAGCGACGTCTTCAGGGGTTCTGCAGGAACTGGGGTGGGCCTGCTTGTTAGCCTGTGAGAACGCGTTGTCAGAGACTTGGGGACAAGTGAGGACACGAACGCTGGGGACAGTTGGGGGCTTGTGTGGGCAGGGGTCAGCCCCGAATCTGGTGGGTGCTAAGTGCGGTCTCAAGAAGGTGGCCCAGAGGCGGGCACCCCAGCAACTATATAGGTCAGGCTATGCAGGGGGCGGGGCGCCGCACACTCCTTACCCTCGCTCTGTCTGCGCAGGTGAAAGTGTGGTTACTGAGCATCCGGGCACGCCTCTGGGTGCAGACCCTCAGACACCGGCACAGTGCTGGCCACAGTTCCAGCCTGTGCCCTAGCAGAGCCCTTCCATCCCCGGAATCACCGGGTGGGCTCCGAGGTCTGGATCTGCCCACCCCCCGCCCCCACCCACTTACATTGGCATCAGGGCGGAGCTTGATGAGAAAGCGCTTCCTCTTGAAGCTCAGCTTCCGCACCTTCGCCCAGTTGAAGGCGTTGATCTTAGTGAAACCCTGAGAAGAAGAAAGGTATCAGCCAGTGAGCCAGGAGATGCATAATATGCAACATGGGGGTTGTTTGCCTCGGGTATGGGGAGCTGTCGTTCGAATGCTCAGTAAGAAGGCCTTCTGCTAGAGGGTTCTCAGGATTTGCTGCTGTGGATGATTCCTGTTCCTGGAGCATTATTTTTCACTAATTATAGGCTCTGGCATTCAAACTAAGTTTGCCTCCAGGGAGAGGAGCAGCCGGCCAAGGGAAGGATAAAAAGAAAGACAAAAAACAATAAAAACCATGACAACCACCACCACAATAATTAGTGACCATCACTTTCGGAGTGCCAAGCTCCCCGTAAGGACTTTATAGACCTCATCTTATCAAACCTTAGACAATACCCAGGGAGGCGGCTTTATTATCTTTCTCTTACAGATGTGGAAACTGCTTCATGGACAGATTTTAATTTGTCCAAAATCACACACTTCATGTGGCCGAACGAGATTCCCGAGCATGTGCCTTAGCCAGCAGCTAACTGTTAATCTCTATAAAGCAACACAGCAGGTTAGCGAGCAACCCCACGGCACGCACAGGTCTGGCTCCCACGCCCAGCAGGCTGCCAATCACATAGGTAGATGGGGAAGGGAGGCCCGGCCTGCGGCGTGTCTTCTAGACCCGAGAACAGTCTCAGGGAAGGACTCACACGTCCTCATCTTTGAAAGTCAGGTGTGGAGAGCCAGGGTGATGGAGAAGCAAGGGGACGTTGCCAGATACCAGCTCCCATCTGTCCTGTCATCTCCACTAAAATTAGAATTCCTCCTGAGCCTGCTTGAACACCAGAACCCTTTACTTAAATTGGTAAGAATGAAGCAATTAAGGACTGGCAAGAAGATTAATTCCAAGATACAGACTTTGTACATGATTAAATAACTGAGCAATTCTCAATATTTAGACTCTATCACACATAATCAAAGCGAATTAATTCAATTGTGAGGCACTTCTTCCCCCCAACCTATGACTTTTAGAAATGTTTAAGGCTTCTGATTATAAAATTTCATGGTAGGACTGAAAACTCTATTTGGTTTATTGTCATTTTGCTCATTGACTACTCCTAAGACTCTTTCAGCAGGTCAGAGACTATTAAGAGCAGTCACCTCCTCCAACACCTTTCCCATATGAAACCCAACTTCGGCTCCTCTTGGGACAGCATTCTGGGATAATTCATGTCCGTCGTAAACATCTGATACTGGAGAAGAGAAGCCCTGGGACTATTTTGGTAAAATAGGAAGGGAAAATATAACCGAACCTGGCAGAGCCTGAAGAAGTATTTTAGATTATGTACATATTTACACCTTCAAAACAGGTGAAAATGACCCAATTTAAAAGGCAGACACTTTCTCTGTACCCCTTTGAAACCAAAGCACAGATGACTCGCTTTTGTTTAAAAGAAAAGCACTGAGGAAACCTTTGGGGGCGGTGAATATGTTCATTGTTTTGATTTCATTGATGGCTTCAGGATATATATATATTTCATTGATGGCATGCATATATATATATATATATATATATATATATATTTAAACTTACAAAACTGCATACTTCAAATATATGCACTTTATTCTACGTCCATAATACCTCAATGAAGCTGTTAAGAAACAAAAAGCAGCACTGATCAACAGTACAACAGCAGTGTGATCAAGAGAGTACACATTTCAGAGTACAGAAAACTTCATCCTTAAGTAAAACACAGGTGAATTCAAGTGTAGTGTTTTACTACAAACCTACTATAGCACCCGGCTTTTAGGAATTTATAAAACTACTAAATCCTAAAAAATACGCTTTTCTTTTTAAGTTATGTATACCTGAAATCACAGATCAGCCGACTGAGGTAAAACCTAAATTAGGTTTAAAAACCCCTAAATTTGTTTAAAAAAAAAAAAAGCAACTAAAAACCTTAACAGGTTAAAAAAAGGGGGGGGAAGGGGGGAGATGACCGGAGTATCATGTGCCAGTGTGAAGAAGGTGTTTATTTGGGGGGGGATGTAAAATCTTGATTCTACTATACTGGGTTTTGAGCAGAGGTCCACTGAGAGAGACTTCTGTGATCTTACAAAGTCAACAGACACAAGCAAATCTCGAATTGTGCATTTCCCAACCAGAGCAAGGGCCAATGGAATAGGATCTGAAAGCTGAGGGCCTGGAAAGAAATTGAAACCCTGAGATGAGGTTAGTTTTTTCCTGTTCACCTAAAAGTAACTGTCAAGAGGTCTTAACTTGGCTCACCCAACATGGAATCAGAGTTGAAGGGCCAACTCTTATCTTTCCATCACCTAGGGAACTGAGCTGTGTTTTAAACACTCTTACCTGAAACACAAGAATTCCCGTGTTGGCAACAGCCAGGTTGATCTTAGTGCCTTCCCTGTCCTTAGCTGGGTGCAACCGGATCCCATACATCTCCAGCCTACGGGCAATCTCCAGGAGTTGGAAATCTGATTCTGCTGGTGTTTGTCCACTGACAAAACAAATATTAAAGAGAAAGGCCAGGAGATTTGAATTCCCTGTGTCTATTAATTTGAAATTAAGCAACTTCTCTCGGGAAATAAAAAGGCATTTCATCACAAACAATGGAGCTACCTGATCAGATGACACCCAACCCCCCATTCATTATCACCCAAAGTCGAGCAGCTAGGACAAAAGCCCCATTGCCTGTGTAACACAAAACCCCAAAAGTCTATCTCACATTTACCCTGGTTCTTTTTTGGAATCTCAAAGTTTCCTTTAAGGTCATATAAAAGCAAAACACCATGGTGTTAAAACATGTTTTTAGTAACTTACCATGGGCCTACACTTGGAAGCAAAGTTCAAGACAACATTCTTGCGTACGATCATCAAAGCTCAAGTACCCTCCTTAAGAACAGCAACAAAAACAGTAGGCCCAGAGCATCTTTTGAAAAATATTATACCGATCAAGACAAAAAAAACAAAACGGAGAGGATACAAAGGTTCTAGATTTTCATAACATTCCTCCTTGGCCCCTCGTTGACCATATCCCTTTCCTGATTTCTTGTTAATTGGTCTTACATTCTCCCTTTAATTCCACAACATGGGTGTCCTAAATTCCAGGCCTATTCCAGCAGCACAGGAAATCAAAGGAGCCTAGAGCTCTGATCTTAAGTAGGTAACCTGCATTTGAGAGTCCAGGGTGAGTAACAACAGCTCCATGAACCTCTGTGCTCTTCTCCCTCACCCTTGGCATATTTCATCCCAAAAGTTAGCGTGTGTGCACACCCACCTACGCTGGAAGGACAGAGAGAAACAGTGCAAAGGGAACGCGAGGCACCCAGTGGGACTTACATGTGATTGTGGTGAAACTCCACGATTTTGTCTTCTAGTGCATCTTGCTGAGGTATGTACTTGTTTTTTGCTAAATGCTCTCTGTCCGATGCTTCATCAAAATCCCCAATCTCGGCTACCAAGAAACAGAGAAAGAAGATGCAGCCATATAGGATTAATACTTCACAATCTGTTACATTCCCCCGTGGAACATTCTCCAGCTAGCAAAGCAGAAGGCAGCAGACAAGGCAAACCCAGCCTGTGGGTATCGTCAGGGCCAGACGTCAGAAGACTTCCTGTGAGGACGTATTTAACAACTGTGCCAACATGCCAGGATGGATTCCACTCTTTCTCATCTCCACCAGCTGGAAAGAAAACTTCAGCATCCATCCATCTTCATCCGTCCATGTTCCTGATTCCTTCCTTCCTCCCCACCTAACCGGGACAACTTCTGTTCTAGGCAAATTCTAGACATGTGGATTTGACTTTATGACTTCTAAATAAGCCCCAGAATTTCAGGATTTTACAAAAGCAACTTCTGAAACTCTTATATATAATAATTACTAGTGCAAATCCCAGATGCTTTCTCATGTAGAGAAAAGCCAGTGGTAAAAAGGTATAAACATATGTGATCTAATTTGGTGAAATAAAACAAAGTTTATTAAGTCTCTTGTAGTTCTAGCATCAGAAATGACAGGTCAGACTGCAGATTCTTATGAATTTTTCATTTACAAGGGAGATGAGGCACATTTTTCTCACACAACCTCTATGTCATCCCCAAACTGTTATGATCTGGAAATCTAAAGGAAAGACCTTTAAAGTAATGATTGTACCTTAACACCACTAGCTCCAGCTCAGTTTATACCAATTTAATACCTCTGGGACAGCATGGCTTTTTCTTTCAATCATATGGTCTGTGTAACAAGCTTAATAAAAAGTAGCCCAATGACCGGAGCCCAGGTGTTTTGCGTAAAAGCTAGTGAACGGCTGCTATGAAACCTACCTGTCATTCTGTCATGTGAAGCAGCTTGTCCCACTCTGGGAAATGCCCCACCAGTAATCATGCAGAATATGGCCTACATGTTCCCATAAATCGCACCCACTGAGAATATTTGCTCTACACAAAACAGTGCCAACTCATCAGGCTCCAGCTAAGCCAGTGTAAGAATCATTCTCTAGCCCTCCTGCTGCTATGACAAATCAATAACTTTCCTTCCTAAGTCTGGGAGATCTTCAGTAAGCCCATACATAAAAAAGAAGAAGATAAGCATGGTCCCTAGAAATACCTTATCATATTAGGCGCATTTATTAACCACTAGGAGTGACACTTCCTACAAACGTTTGGGAATCTTGTTACCCAGGCAGATATCTGAATGGGCTGATTCTACGGGACTACTCTGGATATAACAGAAATTTTAAAATGATATGATGGCACAATTTCTTTTATACTCACACGTGACATAATTATCTTCCTGAAACATAACGTCTATATTCCATTTGAAGTAATTTTTGCCTTGGCCAAGAAGGAAAAAAAAAATGCCCAGCTGGGTTGTCAATAAGCCTTAGAATGAGCACAATCTAATTTATCCTTTGCCTAGATTAAGAAGGTTAAAATATCCAGTTTCAAGCATCACTAGGATTCAGTCCAGCTTCCATGCGTCCTGAGGTTTACTGAGGAGAACAGAATACAAGAAGCGCCATCGTTGTTTTAGGTCTTAAGGCTAATGTGCCACATTCAATAATGGATATTAAGTCCAAGAACAGGACAGAAGTTTAGTTTACTTGGACACCATCTGTCCAAGCTTCTCCTCTGAGTCAACTGAGATGATCAACAATTGCATACTAAATCCTTAAAAGAGGGGCACCCGCAGGGCACAGTCGGCTGAGCATCTGACTCTTGGTTTCAGCTCAGGTCATGATCTCAGGGTCCTGAGATGGAACTCTGCACTCGGCACGGGGTCTGCTTGAGATTCTCTCTCCCCCTCTGCCCCTTCCCCCTCCATTTTCTCTCTCTCAAATAAATAAATAAATCTTGAAAAGAAAAAGAAACAAAGAAAGATAAGAGTAGACAGATACCGAACACAGAATTCACAGGCCAATGCTGGGGGCGGGGGCGGTGGGGGGTGTGTGCGGACACCCATCAAATATGAAGAGTATGGTCTTCAACCCACTGGCACTCATGCTCACAGCAAAACAGCACAAAGGCATAATTACTGTGTTTAGAGCATGTGATCATTTCCCCCCCACCGATCAGATCACGGCGGGCTCCCGCATGACCTCGGGAAGCGACGGACGCCACTTACACTGCACGATGTGTGAGATGAGGAGAGCCGCGCTGGTGTCATTGCAGGTCAGCCTGCCCTGAGCCAGGTCCTGCTTCACCTGCAGAGCGAACAAGTACCTGCGGGCAGAAATACACATGGCCGGCGTCACGCACCGCCCGGCCGGCGTCACGCAAAGGGGGCGGGAGGTTCGGTGTCAAAGTCAGGCTCACTTCCGGCAACTTGTGAGAACTAGAGCAAAGTACCCAAAGCAAAGCAAATAGAAGTCGGCCCCGGCCGCAATGAACGCCCGGGGCCACTGACTGCAGTGTCAACACTCAACCGTCACTAGAAGGACCAAGAGACGCGCTGGAACCGTGTCACACGAGAACGAATACATTTTATTCTATGGCTCTCTCTCTCCACTTAAAAATCGAAGACTCTATCTTACGCCACTCTCTACATAATTTTTGCAGAGTGTCACAAACGTGTGCGTTTTTTCCCCCACAGATCAAATATACTAAAAAATAATTTTCAGGTTCAGATGATAACACTGGCTTAATACTATGGTTAGGGAGAGCTTTTTTGCCAACCGACTTGGAAAGTTGTGTGGTGAAATATTCACTTAGGTCCTTCCAAAAGGCTCGGTTGCCAGATCTGTAAAAATTAATTTCACAGTTATTTTTATATTACAGAATAAAGTAAACATTTTTGGTGAAAGAGAAAAGAGGTATCTGTAAGTCAAAGATATTAAGTAAAAACAGTGCAATGTAAGAACTGATTTGGAAAAATAAAAAGGAACTCCTACATTTTTAGAAGGGTATTTGCTAGTTTTGCCCACTGCCTAGAGGTGCTACCTCAGTAGCAAATCTTGGAAGTCGGATTCTGGCACTCGACAATTACTGGAAGGTCACAGAGATAGGTCCATGGAGAAATGGTAGATTCCAGATATGGGGTGGGTATGAGCCTGGAATATCTAGTGATAACTAGAAAGCAAGGCAGCTTTGAAATATAAATGGGTTGTATTAAAAAGGCAAAAGAGAGGCACCTGGGTGGCTCAGGGAGTTGAGTGTCTGACTTTTGGTTTTAGCTTAGGTCATGATCACAGGGTTGTGAGATCGAGTCCCAGGTCGGGCTCTGCACTCAGCGGGGAGTCTGCTTGGTACTCTCTCTCTCCCCCCCTAGCCCTATCCCCCCTCCTCTCATAAATAAATCTTTAAAAGAAAAGGGGGGGGTAAGAGAAACATCTTGAAGGGGCGTCCACCTGCCAATGCTGTGGCAACTTGAGTATCAACAAGAATAATTAAAGTGAATCAAAACACATGGAACTGATGAAAATTCATGAGTCCATTTCAATATTCAAAGCGAAAGCAGAAAAAACTGAATGTATCACCACTGGAGGAGACTATTAAAGCAATAGTTGGTAACCTGAAGCAAAAAACTGAGCAGGGACTCTGCCTCTCCAATAGGAGTGGCATTTCAGGATATACAGAAAATCCAAGTAGATGAGGCAAAGTTCCTTACAGGAGTATGCCAACTAATAACAACAAGAATCCTCCTTCCACAACCTCTAAAGAAGTTACAGACTCTGGCAAGAACTGTTAAATCATGTAAAAACCATTCAGGAAACTAGATGTTTGCACAGAGACAAAATAACATGACTTCACTTCGCAGGGGCAAGATCAGACCACCACCACCCTAATTCAATGATGAATCTTAGCATCATTAATGAAATGGGAAGCACACATTACTTCTGATGGATTCTAGCCCAAAATGTCCAACTTGTTCCATCAAACGTATAGAACTACCTTCTAGTTTTCTGGAAATGCAGAGGATAGAGGAAGAAGCTAAATGGCACCACGAGGACAAATTCAAGAGGTGGGATACTTTATAGTATAACTCGTCCAGTTTCTTCAACAAGGTAGTATCATGAAGGACAAAAAAGAAGGGACTCTGCTAGATTAAATGAGGTCCAAAGGACATAACCAAGTGCAACTCTGGTCCTACGGTGTTTCTCCTTTTAGATGAGCAGATACAAATGACAATTATGGGACAAATGGGGAAATCTGAGTATGGTCACAGTATTAGGTAAAACGAAAAGTACATATGGAAAAATCAGAAAGGATATCACACTCCCGTAGTACCTAATGGTCACCCCTGGGTGACAGGAATACGGTATTTCACCTTATTTTTGCTTATCTGTATGTTCTAACTTTCTACACTGTACATCTGCAATTTTTGTAATAATGAAAGGTTATTTTTAATTTAAAAAAAGAGGGGCTTTTAATAAGATCAACCACAGAGGTTGCCATAAACATTAAGTGAAGTAACCTATGGAAAGCTCAGTGACTAGAACAAAAACATTCAATAAATGTTAGCAATTTTTCCCTTTTATATGAAAAACTAGAGGTGCCTGGCTGGCTCAGTCAGTAGAGCATGCGACTTTTGATCTCAGGGTCATGACTTCAAGCCCCACGTTGGGTGTAGAGCTTACTTAGTAAAATTAAAAAAAAAGAGAGAGAGAGAGAGAGAGAGAGAGAGAGAGAAAGAAAAATGAATCCCCTTTTAAGTTACTTAGGAAATTTCATTATTAAGAACTAAAAAAAACCTAGAGGCAATTCTGTAATCAGCTCCCCCAAAAAACCCAAGTCAAACAACACCCCCAGAACCACCACTTGGTAACAGTTGACCTTTACCCAGTCACCCCTGCCCCCACCATTTATTCTTGCTCTCATGTTCTCTGTCTCTAGGAAGTCGAAGGGAAGAAAAAAACAGAGAATCTAAAAGAACCCAAACATCAACATACGGGTTTACAAGGGGAGAGGCAGCACGAACCATCTTTCTAGATTAAGCAGGGGTACGATTTTTTTGAACCTAACACTTCCTAGCCCTACAGACTTTAATCCTCTATCCGGTTAAATTTTTAAATAAGTCGAGGGCATAAGAGCGTTACATTCTGAATATTTTACCGTCTCCCAGTTCAAACACGAGGTCTTGTGTTTGTGGAGAAATGTTCGGGGACAGATGAACGGTCAGAGTCTGACAGGCGTTGGGAACCTCTGGTGATGCTCTCGTGTGGACTCCAAGGCAGCACGGGCTTCCGGAAGCTCACACGTTTAGGCATTTTTGAAGACTGCCTGTCTTCCTTAGTCCTGCTGAGTCTTCCTGTTCTGAGGCCCTTGTAACATGAGAACGACCTTCCCGGGTCCTG
The DNA here is from genome assembly GCF_003265705.2 of Callorhinus ursinus. Taxonomy (NCBI): domain Eukaryota; kingdom Metazoa; phylum Chordata; class Mammalia; order Carnivora; family Otariidae; genus Callorhinus; species Callorhinus ursinus. Next base: position 7,953,238 of record NW_027397069.1, read on the forward strand.
ACAGTTGACTTCTCAACGACAGCTGTAAATCAGTGCTAACTTTAGAGATTCACCAACACCTTTCGTACTATATACTGAAGCAACCACAATCAAATTCACGGGAGCTAAAGGCTCAGTTAACTCAGCAGGCGCGGAATAAAATGAAACCAGTAAATGATGCAAACGCAAAGAGCTCAAAACAGAGTTGGGTCCTCGGCAGCAGGGTGGGTGGCAGGAGGAAGGGATGATGGCGGCGGGGCTCATCAAGAGGGCTTCTGGGGACGGCAAGGGTTGCAGGTCACACCAATCTAAGGCCCTGCTTTAAATGTGTCTATTTTAATTTATTTCTTTTGGGAGCTCTTTATTTTTCTTTCCTTATTCAACGGAAAGTAATTTAAAATTTCTCTGCCAGCCTCAGGAGACACCTGAGTAGGCCTTGAAGAGCAGCAAGTTTTGATGGATCTCACCACCTCTAAGAAGAGCACAGCCAAGGAGAAACTGGATCCAACTGAAGACAGGACGCCCAGAGCAAAAGTGTGCCGAAATGCATCGGGCTCAACAAGACGGACTCGGAACTCTGCAGTAAGAAAACCTGGTAACTTATTTCCCAAAGACCCCCTCCCCCTCACCGTTTCAAACGCACACCTACTTTTCTCCTTCTAGAGGCCTGGACCCTGGTGGCAACAGGACATAGTGCCACGGAAAGTGTGGTTCAATAAATAGAAAGGAATTCAGCTCCTTGGTTACCAGCGAAGTGCCATTTAATCTTCTGTCTACATAAATGGGAAGCTGAAACCTATTCCGGAGGCCCTGAGAATTAAGTGCAGAGCTAGAGTCACTTATATCTCCTAAACTGCGGACCTGCCTCTGTCACCGTCTTGTACCCATGCCCCTTGGCTAAAGTGCTGTCCACACAGAGCTCCTCCCAAGCCCCCCGCCCCCACTCCCCATCTGCTGCAGAGAAATGCCTGGAACCTCAATGGTCGCATCATTAAATTTCTGCTTACACAGGAATTTGAGAATGAGGGAGGCAACACATGGGATCGGGAAGGTCCCCTTCCTGCTGCAACTTGCGACAAAGTCAAAAGCGAGGGAGAGCTTCTAAAATTTCCTATTGATTTTCTTCACCCTTGCACCAAAAGGAGTCTCTCCTTGGAAAAGGTTTTTTAAATGTGGATTAACACTGGGAGCCAGAAAAAAAAGACAACAAAGCCCCAACGCTGCTACATCCAGCTGAGCCTGTGTCACCTGAGGAATTTATCAGATCAGACAGAGCAGCTGGCCACATACCAGGCACACTTGGCTAACGGGCCCCAAGCTGCATGGAATTTTCTAGCAAAAACCAGAATGGGAGGAAACTACAAGCCTCTAGAGACAACGATTCACAAATACTGAAAAGGTGCAAAACTCAAAGCCAAGTAGAATGGGAAGGGAAAAAAAACAAGGATTCATGCCACCAACTGCCTAAGGACGACAGAGGTGCAGTGACTGACAGGAGGCAAAGGCACATGCCCTGTGACAGCTGGACTCGCCTTCAGACTGATGTCGATATTCTGAGCTTCGAGCAATGCACGTTCCAACAAGAGGAAACCCAGCCCAGATGCCGAGACCCAGTAGCCCCAGCAGTAACACCACAGGAAGCCTCTACTGTCGTTGGCCCGTCTTGTGCCTCTCCTCCATGTGAACTGTTCTAGTAAACGTACTTCCCAGAAGGCTGACGGCTCCTCTATTTCCTGGCCAATTAAGGGCTTCATCAATTTGAGGATTATCAGTGGAGGTAAACATTTAGCAGCAACTCATTCAGAAGACGCAGAGCCGTGGGAAGAGCCATGGCCTCCACCTCTTCCTGGAACTCCACGTTCGTACACCCAGCGCCCTTCCTGACACCGCCACGTGACATGTGGTTGGCCTCTCAGACATCAGCTGGCAGAACCCAATTCCTGACTCTCCACCCCTCCGCGAGCCCCTGCTTCCCTCCGCCCCTCCCTATTTTAGCGTCACCAACACGGTCGGCCAGCCGCATAAGTCAAAATCTAAGCATCCCTCCATTCCTTCAGTCTCTGCCGCCGGCCCATCACTGGGACAGATGGACCCCATCTCCAGCACAGAGTCCAAATGCAACCACGCTTCTCCGTTTCCACTCCTGCCGTTTTCCCTCTGTTGCCACCACCATGACGCGGACGACAGCAATGACTTCCTCACTGGATTCCCAGCTGTCATGGTCCTGCAGCACCCACATAGTAGCTAGACTTTCAACCCTACCAACCGTCCAACCTCTGTGCCACCTCACTGCACGTCGCCCTCTCTGTTCCTGCCCTGCCAGCCTTCTCTTAGGTACAGCTGACCCTTGAGCAACACAGGGATGAGGGGCGCCGACCCCAGGCGCAGCCCCAAAACGGCATGTAACTGTTGACTTCCCCAAACCTTAACTACTGTTGACCAGGCGGCTTACCACTCAGAAACAGAGTTGATTAACACGTATTTTGTAAGTTACACGTGTTATATACAGCGTTCTCACAATAAAGTAAGGCTAGAGACGAGAAACGTGATGAAGAAAATCCACTTGTGAAGAGAAAATACATCTACAGTCAGTCCTGTACTATATTTATCACACTCCCACACATACACATGTGCGTGTACAATGTGCACGTAAGTGGATGTGTGCAGCTCAAACTCATGTTGTTCAAGGGTCAACTGTATTTGGATATCTGGAGCTTGAACGCTGCCCAGCTGTTCCTTCTACCTGGAAAGCTCTTCCTCCAAAAAGGCCTGAAAGATTCTCATCACGTCCTCAGAGAGATCCCACTTCCTCAGACTGGCCCATCTAAAGCTATCACCTGGTCACTGTCTCTCATACCATCCCCCTTCAATTACCTACAGAGCTCTTATCATTATCTGATATTTTTTCTCGTTTATTTAATCATTTTGTCCGCTCCCGTGACAGTCAGGCTTGTCTTCTCACCACTGTGAAACTTTGCACACAGGGTCCACCTTCCTAAGTACTGCTGACGGAATGTCTTCATCCCTTTGCTAAATGACGGTCAACCACCCAAGATACTGTGCTCCACACCAAGAGGGAGGAGAAGGGTAGGATAGGCTTGGTCTAATCAGTTACAGCTTGAAAGCCGTGTGTGGGAAGAGTTTGGCTGGCCAGACTAGTAGCAGGTCACTCATAAGGGCACTCTTGAAAGGGAGACATTTTGTCCTCACGCATTCCCACCAGGCTCTGCTCTCCTCTAGCGTATACCGTGTGTCCCGTGCAAGTTAAACAATGATGGTGATGATGGTGATCATTCATAGCATCCCTACTGGTTCCAGCCACCTCGGGCATAATCCTGCTTCTCCTCAGGACAACCCTGGACAGGAACCCAGCACATTCGCACTGAGCAGGGCAGTCAGCAGAAGCACAGAGGGAGCAAGGAAGCTGGCCAGTCACACAGGGACCAAGGGCAGGCCTAACTCCGTGCTCACGCTTCTCCCACTTGGCCAACTTTCAAAGAAACTGATCACTGGCTCAAGCCCACCCACCCAGGGCAGCAACTAAAAGACCCAGAGTTAACATCTTGGTTTCACAGAGTTTGACTTCCCCAAAACTGTCCTGTGATGTGACGGCCGGAAGAAGGAAACCAGGACCGTGAGAGGTTATAAGCCTGGTTCCCTTCACTGCATAGCTTTCGTTCAAGGAAAACATGGTGCTTCCTCTCTCACCGTGTTGGTAAGCACAGCTGGGAGCAAAGGGTTACCCGGGGAAGCACAGTGCAGACGCTGGTCAGGGAAACGCTGTGAAAATGTGTCATCGGTCGACCGAGAACATTAACTTTCTCTTCTCCTCGGCACCCCATGGCAATAAAAACCCAGTTTCCAAACCACTAACCTTGTGAGTTCTTCTTGGAGTTGTGTGTGGTCAGGTGGAAAGAATTTCACCACAAACTTAACGACAACATGCTTTGGCCCTAAAAGGGGGGAGAGAAAAGCAGGAAAGCATTTATTGATTTGTTTCAAATGCAATTAAAGAAAAAGACTTCAGAGGGTATATTAGACACCAAATAACGAGTCTCACTGCAAGCTAACAAGAGCACATCTGCTGACATCCAGGTCATTGAATAGGTAGTTGAGGTACTAATTTATACTCCCAAGTCAGAGAGACACAGCTGCCTGTTATAAAATAATGCTTTGACAAGACTATTCCATTCAGGTATTAACCTTTTCCTCTGAAGACTTAAACTGTACCCAGATTGTAAAAACAGGCATCTGTCTTCAAAAATTTATCTAATTGGCTATTTTAGTCCAAATAGAGGGCGTCAGAGAACTTGAGGGAAAAATGAAAATGTCATTTGGTTATACAATTTAGAATTTTAAGCTTTCCACCAGGTACAGCTGCTGATGTGTTCATCAAATATGTATGAGCACCTACGTGGCCAGGTGCTCCCCTGAGCTCTGAGAAAAAAAACAAGACACGGCCCAGCCCCCGGCTGGCAGCCAAAGCCTTTCTACACCATGGTACGGGTGTAGGCAAACTCTGGAAGCAGATCTGGGATGGGTGGACAGGGAAGGGAAGGGATCAAGGTGATGGGTAACTTTTCAGAATTAAAACAAAACAGCAAATAGATTATAATAATTTATAACCTGAATCAGAGCCTGTTTTCATATATGTACCAAATTTTATATATATCAAATATATACATATATGTGTACATTTATGCTCAACACCAAAGCAGTCTTTCAAGTTCTGCCATTTGGAATGACAGCCAAGAGTTTATGGTCTATGAAATATAAGGTACTATAATGAAATCCAAATTTTAACAGCAGTTGTATAAAAGCAAATGTATTTTTGCTCTACCTTTCACTGTCACAAAAAATAATGCGGTATTGCCATCTGTGATCACACATTTAAGTTGAGAAAAAAAAAAAACCCAACGGTGACAGAAAATGAAGATGGGGCAATATACACAAAATTAGGAGAAAAACAAGGCACAGACATATTGAAGCCCAGAGATGCTGGGCCCCTCTCCCTTGCCCACTCTAACAAGTAACAGAAACCCTCGCCTATGAAGGCTGGGTCAAAGTAACAATAGCAACATGGGGAAGGCAGGAAGGCCAGCCCATTCTCCTGTCCGCGGGGAATCCCATGAGGCTACTCAGATCCTTCTAAAACCTGAAGCGAGGAAGATGCTACCCCTCAACGCAAGAGGACAGCTTTGTCTCACACACAACTAGTCACAGCCCATGGGGATCCAAGGAGAAGCCCCATCCAGGGTGGACCCAACAGCGACAAACACCGTCTTTCGTCTGCATTTGGCAACGTGCTAAAAGACACCTTTCCACCCTGAGCATTTCCCAGGAGTTACTGCAGGGACACAAGTCATCATTCTGGATGCTTCGCTACCCCCACCTATCAGGCCTGGGGGCTTCTCTCAGCAACGTGTGTCTCCCCCCCCCCCACCCCCGATGCTCAGTCTCTGGCCAGCCATCCCATAAACGTTAAACAAACAACGGTGGTTTCATTTTCAGCATCAAATAATTGCCAACATCAATTACAAATGCATAAGGGTCCTGCAGACACGGTGCGCCTGTTTATTACCCCCACATAAATTGCTAGAAGTGGCCCAGTGGGGTTTCTTAGTCAGACATTAAAAGGATCGCAGCAAGGTGTCCTGGTGCTTCCTGTTCCACGGATGGCATGCAATTTTGCTTCTATCCTCAGACTTCTGCCCAGGCTGGGGCTGCAGTGAGGGAGCATTTAGACTCTGAACTTGACCTCAAAGCAGAGAGTGGGGGTTGGGGGGGACTGTCGTGGTCTGAGGTTCAAGGAGAAGGCAAAGAGAAAGCAAGCCTTCTCTTCTTACTCCTCTCCCAAGCCCTCCTTAATCTTCTCCGGCACACGATGTAAATGCAAGCCAGACTCCCTTCAGCTCTGCTTGCCATTCAGAAAAACACACACACAAGACACTTTTGGGCACCTTATTTTTTCCACACAACACTTGCACTCTGATTTCCCAGACTTTGGAGACACGGGACAGAAAACAGAAAACCTAGCCCCAATCTTTTGAATACAGGGCCCCCCCACCTTCCCTTTCAAAAGTGACAGTAACAAACACGGGCATTGACCAAGGCAAGTTCAATTAGGCTGGGATTAACAGCATGCTCTAGTCGTTAAATCGAGATTTGATCTTCCAAGCAAGGTTTTGATTACCAAATTGTTAAATATTAAAACTGCAGAAGTGACATTTTAATTGCACTTGGATTAGTGGGTGATGACAGGAAATCACGGGGTAAAAACAAAACAAAACAAAACAAAACACCAAGAATCTGTACCACCAGTGCTGGATGCCACAGGGCAAATGACGTTTAGAAGAGGAAACTGTCTGGCTTCATTTTTAACATCACTGTTAAAGGCCCGCACGCGAGGGATATACTTACGTCTAATCTGCTTGACAATAGGTTTTAAGAGATCCAGCCACACCTAAGAAAGAAAAAACAGATTGAGACAAATTCTCAATGAAAGAGTGCAAGTATTTTGAGACTTGACTTGGAGCTGTTTAAAATCAAAATATTTCTGAGCATTTGAGGCCGTCTGTTCCTGTTTTCTGCAGGATGGTGGTGTCTTCCATCATCTACCACTTGCATAGTATCGAGCCAAATTTGCTGATATCATCCCTGAGCTTCCAAGTTAAAATCTCTCCCAGACTCCAATGGTGAAAAAAGACTTTTTCTCCTCTCTTCTGCACTTTTCTCCCATAGCTAGCTATTCAGCAAACACTGATGCACTACTGCACGTCTGGCTACGAGTGGAGCGAAACATGCACGCTCCTTAATGAAACAAAATACACGCGTGTGTACGCGTTTACAGAACAGCACATCTTTGATGGATATGGTAAGGGAGGGAATATGGAGAGAATACCACGTCTGCCTGGGCACTATCCGTAAGCTTCTGACCTCTCAAAACGAGGCCAGAAGGATTCCCATTGCCCAGAAGAGTAACAGAGACTTGCAGGGGCCAATAATTTGTCCAGACAGGCAGAGCCCGGGCTGAAACCAGGCCTGTCCAGCTTCAAAGTCCAGACTCTTTTCCCACACAGGCAATTTAGGAGGCAAAATTAAAAGAGAGAGAGCAGACAGCCGCCCTTATGGAGAAAGCATAATTTAACCGTATTATCCCATTTCACACACTGCTTTTCTCTAAACTCCTTTTGAACTTGTGGTCATCTGGAAAGGGTTTTTACAGAAGACAAGGTTACTGTGCTTCATGTAAAGAGGGTTTTATAAGTAAATACGAAAAACAGAACACTCCCAAACGATGCAAAGGATAACAGGTAACTGACAGAGAAAAAAGTTAACAGTGGCTAACGGGGAAAATGTTCAAATTCAGGAGCAATCCACGCTACAAGTGCAAGTCTGAAAAATCAAATACCCCTTCCACCCACTAAATCTGCATCTAGATAGGACTATATGTATATGTGTATTCATGATACCCCAATTTGGCAGGGAAATGTGCACTGTCTTAACTCTATTGGTGGAGAGATGAATTGGTATGTTTCTGGAGACTAATGAGGGAATAATGATCTAAAGCCTAAAAAAACACTCCCACACATACTCTTCCATCCAGTCAGGGAACTTTGGGAAATTATACATTTATGCACACAAAGATTTATGTGAAATAAAAATGCTGTGATTAGCATTCCTAATGGTGAAAAATTTTGACAATAACAATAAATAAATAAGTAATCTACAGGACACATTGCCCTGCAGGCATTAAAAATTATGTTCTTGCTGAATATTTAAGCATGTGGGGAAATATGTTTGGGAGGCTGGAAGATGGATGATTTCCTGTCTTCTGCCTTTCTCCATTATCCAAATTACCTTAAGTGAGCGCTAAGAATTCTCATAATGAAAACACTAAAAATGTTAAGTATCTACTTATTCAGGTTACTCTTTCCCCATTCGCCTTTTCAAAGCAGTGAGATTTCATAATGAAATTCTCATTTCTGTATTTCCCACCCCCTACTGATCTCCTATGAGAGAGAAAAAACAAAAAACCAATGGCGTTAGGGGCATGTGGCTGGCTCGGAGGAGCGTGTGATTCTTGATCTCAGGATTGTGAGTTCGAGCCCCACGCTGCATGTAGAGATTACTTACATAAATAAACTTAAAAAAATAATGGCATTACTTGACTTAGGATCATCTCCACTGTGATAATTATAAACCTCAACCTTCAAATGTGAGAACATAAATATTTAAAACTACAATCAACGTTTGCAAGTTGTATTATTTCCCTCTTAAGACTCTTAACAGATGGATCAGGTGCCAAATGCCTTTCCATGGGATAAGAATCCAGACAATCAGTGCCCAGAGCTGGGACTTAAACCCTGTTCTTAAAACTTTTTTATTCATTTAACAAAAAATTACTGTGTCTCCATGGTAGGCTCTGGGAACCCAGTGATGAGACAAACTCAGCATGGTCCCCGCTTCACGGAGCCTACGGTCTAGTGAGGAAGAGACATGAACCAAACCCTTCCTGACAAAAGCAAAGTTGTGCCTGATAGAAACAGAATGGAGGGAGGGCAGAGGACTCCCAAGGGCTGGGACGGAGAGGTCTGACCAGGGATGCAGGCAGGGGGAACCTGAGACCTGATATGAACATGACACTGTGGAGGGAATGGGTCCCTGAAGATGATGTCATGTGGAGGTGTGAAGGGGACGAGAAGAAGAACACACACGTAAAACCTTTGTCCAGATGCTGGAGGTGTGAGGGGAGCGCCGCAGCCGCAGAGCAAGGCGGGTGGGTTAGGAAGGGGTCAGGCTGCCCCCCCGCGGCCATGCTGAGATTCTTCATCCTTAGCCTAAGAGCAATACCAAGTGAGATTTAAGCACAGGGCTGATACCATCAGGTGTGCACTTTAAAGAGATGAAGCTGGCGGTGTGAGAATAGCCAGAGGGGCCGGAGTAGATGCAGGCGGAGAGCATGCTATCTTGGAGCAGGGGTGCAGAAGCAGAGATCGGGGAAAAGTGGGTGGATTGAAGAAAACTTACGAGGTAAAATCAAAAGGGACTTATTGATGGACTGGATTTGGTGGCTCAGGGAGGAGACAATGACCAAAACGACACCAGGATTCCTGGCGAGGGCCTCTGGGCAGACACTGGCACCGTTCACAGAGACAGGAGTACCGGAAAAGGGCCAGGATGGAGGTTCTAGGCTTTCATTTCATGAGGTGCCCCTGGATTTCATGAGCAAGAGACAGTATGATAATGGCGGGGTACACTGGTCAGGAGCTCAGAGGCGAAGCCCGCACAGGGCATCTCACATTAGAAGTCGCCTTCACTCTGACTCTGCGGAGGGTAAGACAGCCTCACGGAATCCAGAGGATGAAATGCATGACCAAAGATGGCGCCTCCGCCATGGAACAGCCTGGTGGAAGCAGATGAGGACAGAAGGGAAAAAACGAAGGTTACGTCACAGAAGCCATGGGAAGGCAGTGTTTCCAGAAGGAATTATACCGAGAACTAATGAAAGGTCAAATAAGATGAGAACTAAAATACCGAACGCGAGTTTACATGTCTGTGTCGGGAAGATAGGGAAGTTCCTTATTGCTGCCTTCTGCTTCCCTGTTAAATTGGAGGGTTGCAGGACAGAGGCAGGGACAGAGTATGTGAAGTCGTCGTGTTGCATGGGACAGTACGTCAACTGGAGAACCCTAGTGGGATCCCCCCCCCCCCAGCTTCGGCGTGCACACTCATGGGCCTGCAGGCCTGCGCTTGCCCGGCCGCCACGGCTGCCTCGGGGGACCCTCTCCGAGAACCTTCCCCATCGCCAGTTCTGCCACAGAAGCTGCCTCAACTTCCACAAACCACTCAGGACAAAACAACTGTGCTCTGGCAACGTTGATGCCAATTTTATGAATTGTTTTAAAACAGCTCTCGTCTGTTTTGGGCATTTCTGTGGCAAGCATGAAATACAAGCACCAATTTGAGCCAAGTGAGCATGTGGTTTTAGAACAAGCAGGTCTGGGAACATCAGACCGGCGTGAATGAGGCTGTTTGGTAGGGCTCAGCAGCAGCCATGCTGGAAGCCATCGATCACGTCACAGCTCACCTGGGGAGGGTGCTGGGGTTGGGCGGGAGCGCGGATGACTCAGGGCCTCTGAGAACCTCTCTGCTTACCAGTTACAGTGATATCTGCAGGGCTCAGAGAAAAGGTCTTGCGCACAGAGGACTTAAGTTACCACAAATGGATGAGCTAGAAGGAGCAAGAAGACAAACAGGGTTGCTGCTGGATAGAAGTAAAGCACGGAAGTTTTGATATACAGGAAAAGCCACTGGGCTGGGAAGCATCTGAAGTAGACGAGGTCATCGCAGACAGATCACTTGGTCACTCAACCTAAGCAGAACAGAAGCAAGTTCCAGACCAGTTAAAAAGGCGACAAAAGCACCATCACCTTTTTTCCCTGCCCACAGATCTCTAGAGGGTCACAACTGTAATGATCGATCTCTAACCCCACTGCCCACCCCTTCAACCAAGCCACACACACATCCCTGTTCTCTCCAAAACCATGCTGCTGGTCTCCAGAGCACACCTATACATCCATGCTACCAGATGACCAAGGGATTTGGTTAAAATGAACGAATTTCTAGAAACGTCACTCCAGTCAGTAAAACTCACTAAATCAGGGAACTTCCCTGGTAGCAAGAGGTTGCTGGGGCTGCCATGCCAAACCACCACAGACCTGGGGGCTTGGACAACACACTTTTATCTCCTCACAACTCTGGAGGCTCACGGTGTCACAGGCTTGGTTTCTCCCGAGTTCTCCTTGACTTACAAATGGCCGCCTTCTGGCTGCATGCTCCCATGATCCCGCCTCTGTGCATGCATCCCCCTGGTGTCTCTCAGGTACCTCCAAATTCCCTCTTTGTAGAGTGACAACTGTCACTTGGATTAGGGCCTACCTTCATGGCCTCACTTTAACTTAACCACCTCTTTAAAGGCCCTATCTTGTAGCACAGTCTTGTTCTGAGGCACTAGGTACTAGAGCTTCCACATACAAATCTCGGGGAGACACAACTCAGCCCCTAACGTCTACCTTCCACAGTTTGGCTTCAACACAGCTTTCCAGCCCTGTCTTCTCCGGTTTGCCTACATTTCAGTCAGGCTCCCTATTTTCCTCTGACCTTCTGTTAATATCAGTGTTAGAAGAAACACTGTAATGCTTAGGTATGAACAGTAAGGCAGGATGAACCACTGTTCCCTCAACATCTTTAGCCTCTGTTATTTTGGTGAGTGACATTTTAGGTAGAGTTTGTAGGCAACTAAAATATTTGAGGTATTTTGGAAAGGTTCTTAATAAGAGAGACTCAGTTACTTGATGTCAGAGCACTGGGATGAGACTATTTGTTGAGCACGTCCTGTGTGCCAGGCACTAACTAGATAGGTGCTTTATACATTCTCGTTTTATGTTCCAGACGATGTGGTCATTCTACACAGGAAGGAAGCCAAGCTCAGAAAGCTTATTTAAGCTGTTCAAGGTCACACATAGCCAGGATTCAACATCAAGTCCATTTGACCCCAAAGCTGTGCTTTTTCTGCAACATAATACACAGCTCCTCTAAAAGCTAACAGACTCAACAAAAGCTCGGCTCTCCTCTTCAAGTTTAAAAATCAAAACGGCACGCAACAAAAATATTTCATCAACTCTAACATATGTAGGAAGGATATAAAATGTTACAGCAAATTATCCAGTGTCTAGAATTCATTGCAACAAAGTAGTCTTTCTGCAAGCTGACTCCTACAAGAAATTACTTTGAATTTTTGTAATAATTTGTTTAAATGTAACTTTTCACATTAATGTTAAGTGTGGCTTTCTATTTTATTTTTTTTAATATTTTATTTATTTATTTGAGAGAGAGAGAATGAGAGACAGAGAGCATGAGAGGGAAGAGGGTCAGAGGGAGAAGCAGACCCCCCACTGAGCAGGGAGCCAGACGTGGGACTCGATCCCGGGACTCCAGGATCATGACCTGAGCCGAAGGCAGTCGCTTAACCAACTGAGCCGTGTGGCTTTCTTTTTAAACCTGTTGGACGTTTTTTATTCTGGTCAAAATGGATTAACAGGGACTGGATTTATCTTCCTATGTGAAAAAAATAAAACAAAACCAAAAGGAAAACATACTTAGCACAATAGATCTGAAGGCTCAGGACACCAGACAGTGAGAAACAGTGATCACTGACAGACAAGCAAATAGAATCATGGTCCCTACACTTGCCCTAGCCTTCTGCCTTGAGTGGGTTTCTAGACTGTGGTACAGGGAGGAAGAATCTGACAAATCCATGAGTTAAAAAGGTAGGGCTGAGAATTCACAGGGCTGTACCAGACAGGAGAAAGCTACCTCCAAAAAGAGCATTTGGGAGAGTACAGAAGGTTCCCTTTGAGAGTAATCAGCTGAATACTGATCAGTGTCTCCTTGTAAGAAAAGTACCCAAGACTGGGGAGAAAGAACCAATGAAAGGACTCAAGGTACCAGGGCCTGGTGCTCACACAGTGTCAAGACTACTACTAATTCTCACCAGCCAGACCAGACGGCCTCATGATTCTGGGGCACTGGGTAAAGTACCAAAGGGTCATCCCTTAGCTGTAAGGAATAATTAACCCCAGACCATACACTACACCAGTCCCATTTAACACATCTTCAAATCCAGATCTGAAATGACTAAATGGTTTCCAAACAACTTAATTTCATCCCAGGACACTCAATAAAAGTTTATAGGAATATAAAAGTATCCAGGATTCAGCAAGGTAAAATTCACAATATCTGACAGCCAATAACGAAAATCACCAGACATACAAGGAAGCAGGAAAATAGGATCCATAATCAGAGACAAAACAACAACAACAATCAAATCTAACATAGAACACAGGTGTTAGAATTAGTGGAGAAGGACATAAAGACAGTTACTACAACTGCATTCCTTATGTTCAAAGTTGACATAAAGAAGATATAAAAAAGACCCAGATGAAACCTCTAGAGACAAAAAACCATATTGTGTGAGATTAAAAAAACAACAAAAAATATTGGATGAAATTAAAATCAGATTACACACTGCAGAAGAAATACTAATGAACTTGAAGATATAACAGAAACAATTCAAAATGAAACAGAGAAGTATTACCAAAAAAATTAATAGAGCATAAGAGAACTGTAGAACAACTTTGGGCAGCCTAACATGCATGGAATTGGAGCCACAAAGGACAAGAGATGGCAGGAGAGGGGCAAAAAACCAGACAGAGGATTAAAAGAAATAATGGCTGAAAAATTTCCAAATTTGATGAAAACCATAAACTCAACAGATCTGAAAAGCTCAGAAAAAACCTCAAGCATAAGAAATGTGAAGAAGGGGCGCTTGGGTGGCTCAGTCAGTTAAGCGTCTGCCTTCAGCTCAGGGCATGATCCCAGGGGCCTGGGATCAAGCCCCACATCAGGCTCCCTGTTTGGCGGGGAGCCTGCTTCTCCCTTTCCCTCTGCCTCTGCCTCTACCTCCCTCCCCTGCTCATGCTCTCTGACAAATAAATATTTAAAAAAAAAATGGAGGGCACCTGGGTGGCTCAGTCGTTAAGCGTCTGCCTTCGGCTCAGGTCATGATCCCAGGGTCCTGGGACCGAGCCCTGCATCGGGCTCCCTGCTCAGTGGAGAATCTGCTTCTCCATTTCCCTCTGCCCCTCCCCTGTTCGTGTTCTCTCTAATAAATGAATAAAATCTTTAGAGAAGTCTATTAATCAGAAACCAAAATGAAAACAAAAAACCATGTATCTTTCCAGCTTAAGAAATGGAAGATGACCCGACTGCTCTATTTTTCTAGCGATCCTTCCTCTTCCCAGACTCTCTCTGCTCAAGGAGAGCTCTGCCTCCTCTGAGAACTGCCCCATTAACACAGCCACTGTCACATCAAACACAGTGCTGCTCTGTGTGGTGAACAGAGGCACTCCACAACCTTGAGGACTGCTGCTACATTCCCAAACTGTGGTCCGTGGTTCTGCAACAGTCTTCATCCGTTACACCCGGCATGTTCCACAAAGAGCCCCTCCTGGCCTATGATGTCCTCAGACCTCCAGGACGAAGGTCAGGAGGCTGCTACTAAGCATACATGAGGAGGTCTGTCCGACCCCGGTGGGGCTGGGAAACCACCAGCAAGGGATGCAGCCATGGTTTCTGTGGCTTCAAGCCCCTGGAAAGCCTGCCTGCAGCTATGGACTGAACTGTGTCCCTCCAAAATCCCAATGTTGAAGCCCTAGCCCCCCAGTGTGGCCGTGTCTGGAGATGGGGTCTTTACAAGGTAATTAAGGTTTCATAAAGTCATAAACCTGGGGACCCTGATCTGATAGGGCTGTGGCCTTATAAGAAAAGAAAGATCTTTTGTCTCTCTGCATCATGTGAGGACGCAGTGGAGACAGTAACCATCTGCCAGCCAGAAGGAGAGTCCTCACCAGAATCTGACCAGGCTGGCGCCCTGATCTCAGACTTCCAGCCTCCAATACTGTGAGAGATAAATGTCTGCTACTCAAGTCACACAGTCTGCCGTATCTTGTTAGGGCAGCCTGAGCTAAGACACCTACCCGTGGCAAAACTTTTCTCCTGGCACAGAGAAGGATATAAAATGAACAAAAAGAGGCCAACCTTCTTCCTGAGCTTTACCAGTATTTATTAGAAATTGGAATTCTTCTAAGACCGGTACACAATGTAGCTTTAATGAAAGACTGGTGGGCCAGTTCATTGGTTTCTGAGCTTGAACGCAAGCACAAAACACAACAGATATCCGAGTGCCTACTATGTGCAAGAACCCTGCTGGGCTCATCATTGCAAAGTATCTCATGACAACCTGGTAAAATCATCATTTATTAATCCCATTTTCCAGATAAGATACAAAATCAAAAAGGTTCAGAAATCTACCCAGCTGCTGTATGACGAAGCAAATGTTCAAATAGAGATTTACAAGCCACCGTGCGGTTTTTCCCGGCATCCTCGACAGGCTTCTGAGGTCAGTGGTACGCACCTACACACCCATCTCGGTCACTGAGGTTCGCGCAGCCCTCTGAACTCCCAGGGCCAATGTGAGGAAAGGCGGCCAAGTGGAGCAGAGAGCAGACTGCACTCGCTGAGACAGGCCCGCGTGTAAACCCTGGTTATAAACCCGGTTATACAGCTCATCATTAAGTACTGAGCAAGTTACCTCTCTGAATCGGCTCCCTATAAAATGTAGATGATAAAATACCGACCTCACAGAAATACTATAAAAAGCAGAGATGGGCAAACGAAGGCCCAGGAGCCGAATCCCAACTACCACGTCCTTTGGTACAGCCTGAAAGCAAAGACTGGCTTTTACACTCTTAAGTGGTTGAAAAACAACAACAGAAGCAGCGTTATTTCACGACGCGAGAACTATGAAAGTCAAAAATCCATGCCCCTTAATAAAGTTTTACTGGGACACAACCGTGCACATCGGTTCACGTATTGTCTGTGGCAGTGCTGGGGGTTGCCACAGAGATGGCAAGGCCTGCAAAGCCTCGCACATTTGCCGTCTGGCTCTGTTTGCCCACCTGTCGTACGCCGAACAAATGAGATGCATTTAGGTGTGGAGCAGAGTCGTGGCGCACAGAAGACGACCAAGGAGAGTTAGGTCTTTGAGTTCACCCCAATGGCAACTTTCTGGCCTTCTATCGCCCCACGACTCTGGCTACTAATTAACTGGCATATTAAGCAGAGTCTCGAGTCCCAGGATCACTCTTGTTTCTGCCATGGAAAGACCAATCGATAAAAGAGCTGATGAAAACAGGTGTCTGCTCCTGTGGGGCAATCTCATGAGCATGGCTGCTTGGACTCAAGGACAAGGGCAGGCCAAACTCGCATGTGCACACAGCCATCAACTCTATTAACTGGCAAGCCACGGGACAAGTCTAATTAAGGGTAGAGCATAACTGATTACCAATTATCACTAGTTTATGTCCCATCTTAGACCATGGAGAGCATGCCTACTCCCCTTAGGCTTTTGCAACCCCGTCCTGAGCAGCCTGCTCTGACGTGGGCTCCTCACGGGATGGAAACAATAAGCCGAGGGATGGAAAGCTGGGCTGGGACACGAGCTGCCTGGACCGACCGCCCAGGCACAAAGGTCCGCAACTCCGTGTGCCAACGACTTGGGGGACCCCAGTTTCCCATATAACATGCACAGGCAGGCACATGGGCAAAGCCGGCTATGACAGCCCACGTTTAGACATGGTGAGACCAACCATGCTTCCTCTTGGTTTGGCAGGTTAAGTCAGCAGCCTCCCACATGAAGCTGGTAAAGGTGATAAGCATAACAGGGGCATCGAAACACCAGGCTGATGACGCACTTGTGTTCACTGCAGCATTATTCACAACCACTGAGGGTTGTGAATACACAACCTCCAGGTCCACCCACAGATGAACGGATACCCAAAACGTGGCACCTCCACACAACAGTATCACTGAGCCTTAAAAAGGACGGGTATCCTGTCATATGCTACACTGTGGCCGCGTCTTGAGGACATGATACTCAGTGAGATAAGTCACAAAAAAGATAAATGCTGTTTGAGTCCACTTAGAAGTATCTCAAGTAGTCCAATTCCTAGAAACAGAAGTAGAATGGTGGTTGCCCGGGGTTGGGGGGGGGAGAGGAAATGAGGCGTTGTAGAAGGGAATGGAATTTTCATTTTTAAAAGACGGAAACAGGGACGCCTGGGTGGCTCAGTTGGTTAAGTCTGCCTTTGGCTCGGGTCGTGGTCCCCGGGTCCTGGGATTGAGCCCCAGATCGGGCTCCCTGCTCAGTGGGGAGTCTGCTTCTCCCTCTGCCTGTTCCCCCTGCCCGTGCCCTCTGTCAAATGAATAAATAAAATCATAAAAAAAATTAAATAAAAAATAAAGACGAAAACATTCCAGAGATCAGTGACACAATGTGAATACAGTTAATGCTACTGTCCCGGAACTTAAAAGATGGTTAAGATGGTAACTCTTATGACCTCTGTTTTTGACAATTAAAAAAGTGATCATGATAAGAGTCTCCATAACGAATACTTTTTAAACACTCGAACAGGTCCCCCAACACAGGTTACATGCTGATTGATCTTACCACATCTGATTCTTTCAAAAACCCCAACGGTTGGGCACTATTGTGCCCATTCCACCCACAAGTAAAGCGAGGCTCAGCTCCTGTCATCCTGCCGCTGAGTCGTCCTGCTGCACTGACTTCAGGGCTGGGAGTCAGATCGCAAAGCCCCTTTCCTGAGCTGCTACAATATACCACCCCGCTAGAAATCAACAGAATCTGGGGAGGAAACAGAAACCGCTGGACAGAAATCTTCAATTTTCGAGCATCTTTACTAAGAGCAGAGGTGAAAACCCAGCCAGAGTTTACCGTTTTCGCAGGTGAGTGGCTCTTCCTCAGTTCAACAAAAATCAAGACTTGTCCTTGGTTCTTCCAAAATAGATGCTGTCAGCCAGCCTTGGGGCACTTTTTGGTCATTATTTCTGCTCCTATGTGCTTTTACTTCATTGAATTTGGGGACACACTTTTTTAAAAAAGATTTTATTTATGTGTTTGTCAGAGAGAGAGAAAGCACGCGAGCACAAGCAGGGGGACCGGCAGAGGCAGAGGGAGAAGCAGACTCCCCTGCTTGTGCTCGCGCTTGCTCTCTGACAAATGAAATCCCGAGCAAGGGACCCAATGCAGGGCTCCATCCCAGGACCCTGGGATCATGACCGGAGCCAAAGGCAGATGCCCAACCCACTGGGCCACCTAGGCGAGCCTGGGGGTAAACTTTTATTGACGTTTTATACACACACGGAACACATGGGGTAAGCGTAGAGGTCACTGCATTTGTACATGCTGATTATACGCATAGAACCAGCAGCCAGATCAAGAAACAGAACTCGGCCAAGGGCCCCAGAAACCCTCCTTGTACCCTTCCCCCAGGCACCTCTCCCTCCCCATCCCAACATCACAGATCAGCTCTCTCGAAACAACTTATTCTTTTTAACCTTACAAAATTAACTCTCAGGTTGGGATTTGGGATTTTGTAATTGACAGAGAACAAAACACGGGAACGGGGTCAGAATGGAAGGGTGGTGGGGAGCACGAGCTTGTGTTTAGACAGAACTGAACCCGAATCGTGGCTCTCAAATTTCCAAATTTCCCAGCCGTGCTCCTTCGTGAAAATGACTTAACCTCTTTAAGTCTTAAGCTTCCTCATCAGAGAAAGGGTGTATGATGGGCTTTTCTGGAATCAGTGAAATACTATCGGTAAAACGAACAGGATGCCTTGCACAGTCATCACTCTTCGGAGTAGTGCTGCCAAACTAGGGCTTCCCGTGTTATAAATAAAGTTTTATTGGAACAAAGCCACATCTACTCATTTACACACTGTCCACACGGTTCCTGCATACAAGGGCAGCCTTGAGTAACTGCAGCAGAGACCCTATGGCTTGCAAAGCCTTCATACAGTATTTATTAACTGGCCCTTTACAAAGTGTACTGATCCCTGCTTTAGAACATGGGCCATGTTAGCTGCTGTGTCCACAGGGACTAGAACAATCTGGCACATGGTAGGCACCCATGTGGTGGCTTCCATTTGTGTTGCATGTGACAAACACCGATTTCTTTGTCATCATTAATGGGTTTTCCATACCTTGCAGCGGAACACATTCCTAAATGGTATTACAAGAAAGTAGTGAGATGATAAAAATCAAGCCTGATAAAACTTGAAAGAAACCAGCACTGGAGGTGCACAGGAAAATCAACAGGTTTGTAAGTTCTAGAAAGGCATCGAACTTGGGGTCAGAAGAACCTGGTTAGAATACCAACACCACCACCAGCTATTTGGCTGACCCAGATATGGAACAGTCCTGAGAATCTTAGTACCCTCACCACTACTGATTTATCGTTTAAAAAGGCAACTCGAGTTGGCTCAGAACGAAGCAAGAGTGGAGTCGGGGAAGGCAAAGTTGTTAAAAATAATAAGACAGCATATCTTCCAGTGTTTTGAGAATCACTATTTTAGCATAAAATAATTTTATGAAACAATGTTCCGTAGAACTTGCTAAACTGTATTGTCATTATGTGTTTCCTTGTCTCTCTTGCCAGCTGTGCACTTGCTGTCACTCCTGTCTTCTGTGGTATAAAGGAGGACGACTGACACAGTGCAGGCATAAAATAATTGCTGGATAAAGAGAATGTAGAATTAGATTTGGCCCATCTGCGGTCCTCTGCCACATCAGAAAAAGGAATGGGAGTCAGGGAGGCTTAGATTTAATTTAAGCGTGAGGAAATGCTGAAGAGTATTTGGAGACAGGAACAAGCTGAGAAAACACTACTATTCACACCCGCTTTTAGGTATGTGACAGATTTGCTCATTCACCACCTACCCACTCGACTGTCTTTGCCTTCCTTGTAACACTCTCTTCCCTTGCTCTGTGTCTTTCCCCTGGTTTTGCTCCTCCCCAACTGCACCTCCTCTGACGGATCTTCCTTCTCTGTCTATCCCTTAAATGCTGGTGCTCCAAGCTAGCCTCCTTTCCAGTCTACCCTCTCGTCCAGTTTCAGAGCTTCAATTAATATTTAAGATAATCCTGGGGCGGGGGGCGGTGCCTGGGTGGCTCAGTCAGTTAAACGTCTAACCCTTGGTTTCGTTTCAGGTCATGATCTCAGGGTTGTGAGGTCAGCTGCCGCGCATCTGGCTCCGGGCTCAGCGCAGAGAGTCGGCTTGACCCTCTCCCTACCCCCTGCTTTCTTGCTCTTTCCCCCACTCTCTCTTCAAATAAATAAATAAAATCTTTGAAAAAAAAATTTTTTTAAATAAAATAATCCTAGGATTTGTGAAGTCTACATTTCACCTCAGATCTCCTTCCTGTGCTCCAGGAGGTACACCTACTGGTATTGCCCACTGGACGTCTCCACTGGGATGTCCACTGACGCCCGAGTCCTCATGTCTGGGATAGAACTCGTCTTTCCCTATTCACAGACATGGCCTCTCCGAGACTTTCATCCCCACCGATTGGCACCACTAACCCCCAGACAGCAAAGCTGGAAAACCCAGCGGCTCTGAGCCTGTTTTCCCTCACAAGCCCATCCACTCAGTCATATCCCTAAGCACCTCCTCCCCCAAAACCTCTTGAATTCACCCACCTCCCTCCAGCTCTCCACCGTGCTTCTCCCTCAGTTCCTTCCAGCACCATCTCCAGCCTGAAACACAGCAAGCTCCTAACGGCTTTCCTGACTCTAGTCTCGTCCTCTTCCAGTCCAGTCCTCTTTCTAACCCAAAAATCGGATCATACCATGTTCCCTTTAAAACACACTGACAGCTTCCCAAACACGTTAGCTTGGGAGCTGTGCTGTCCAATACGATAGCCACTGGCTACGCGTGTCTACTGAGCACTGGGAACGCGGATGGCATGAATCGAGAGGGGCTGTGAGACTCAAATACACACCAGGTTCGAAGACGCAGCACGAAAAAATGTGAAATAGCGTATTCACAGTTTCTGATACTGATTACATGCTGAAATGATAAGGTTTTTGGACATATTAAGTTAAATATACTTTTAAGTTAATTTCACCTTGGAGCGCCTGGGGGGCTCAGTTAAGTTAAGCGTCTGCTTTTGGCTCAGGTCATGATCCCTGGTTTCCTAGGATCGAGCCCCACATCAGGCTCCCTGCTCAGCAGGGAGTCTGCTTCTCTCTCTCTCTCCCCCTCTGCCCCACCCCACTGCTCGTTCCCTCTCAAATAAAACCTTAAAAAAAAAAAAAAGCAAGCCCTTTAGCATGTGGCTCCCTGCCACATTCTCACCTCCTTCACTTGAGTCCCTCCCTCTTACCTCTCAACTCCAGCCTTACTTGCAGGTTCCTGAAGGTTGCTTGGTGCTCTTTAAAAGTAGGACCCCCTCTCACTAGAACATTCTATCAGGTCAACTCCTATTGGCCTCATGGGACTCAGCTTTGTAGTACCTGGGAAGGATTCCCTGAACACAATGTTGTTTGTCGCCCCCACTGTCCAATGCCCCCTGGCCCCAGTGGGGCACCTGTCACATGCCCTGTGCTAGGCATTGACTACGCTTGACACCCCACCTGATCATACGTTCCCTGCATCTTACAGTTATCCCCAGCACAGTGGCTAGCCAAAGTTCTAGGTACTCTGTACTGAACGGAAGAATAAATAGAAATACAGTAAATGAACTTATAGTCTCAAACAGTATCTAATAAAGAGACTCAGATACAACCTTAAGAAAGTGCCCTGAGACAAAAGACAAAAGGAACAAAAAGCTATGTTCTAACTTCTGGGTTCAAATGGGTGAAACCTTTGTAAAGAACACGACATATTTTTCAAACTTTACAACGATCGAAACCCACGGATTAGGCAACTCCATACCACTGGATCTCAAGTACTGAAACACTTGAGTGCAAGCTCAAATGTATTAGTGTGCTTGCCGTAGTTTCATCTGTTGGAAAAGCAAAAGACTAGGAACAATCTAAGTATCCCATTATTGACAAAAGGCGTTGTAAATCCTGGCATGTCCGTTTGGCGGAATGGCACAGAACTGAAATAGAAGGAAGTGGATTCTATGCGCGGAAAAGGAAAGATCTTCACAATACACCAATGGAAGTGGTAGGGAAGGTACAGGACGTTGTATATTGTTTCCCCACAACAGCGTGTTTCAGAAATATGTTTGTATACACACAGACACGGACTTTTATCAGAAAGAGACAGAGGCAACTGGTAATGGTAGTTTCTGGAGGGAGAGGTGGGGGAAAGGGTCAGAGGGAGCTAGTCTTCATGGACTATTCTCTTGGCACTTGCTAATCCTATGTATGTAGTACTTCCAAAAAAGACTAACAAGGGCTTTCTGGATGTTCTTCTTCTGTGATGGGTCTGTATGGCCAAGGAACCAGACCCGATTACTCACCTTCCCCAAAGCCGAGTGGATGGTAAAATATCTTCCCATCACTTAAATTACTTCATTAACTTCCCATTACTTACCGTGATCTTTTTGTGGTCGGGAAACTCAAGGCCAAAATAGTCCCCTTCCACGAGGTTGAGGTGGTTGCAGACTGCGTCCAGCAGCACTTTCCCTGGGGCTCTTTGCTGCGAACAGAAACAACAGGAGTTACCCCCTCTGACATGGGAAGAGATGAAAACCGACCTCAGCTCCCACCACGGGAAGCCTCTTCCTTCCTGAATCCTCCGGCCCTTCTCAGCTTGCCAACCTCCATGAACGCCGACCACCGGTACCCCCGACTGCACACCTTGGAGCCCTTTTCAGGCTGTATTCCCACTCAGATGCTAATTCTCTGCCATTTTCCCCTCCCCACCCCAATTTCAGGCACCACCCCCTTTTTAAAAATATGTATACTTCTAGGGGTCCCTGGGTGGCTCAGTTGTTAAGCATCTGCCTTCAGCTCAGGTCATGATCCCGGGGTCCTGGGATCGAGCCCCGCATCGGGCTCCCTGCTCCGCCAGAAGCCTGCTTCTCCCTCTCCCACTCCCCCTGCTTGTGTTCCCTCTCTCGCTGTGTCTCTGTCAAATAAATAAATCTTTAAAACAAATAATAAAATAAATAAAATAAAATTATTAAAAAAATATGTATACTTCTAGAGCAGTTTTAGATTTACAGAAAATGGAAGACAAAGCACAGAGAATTCCCACATACCTCTTTTTACCACACACACAGTATCCGGTTTCCCTTATTATTAATCTTGCACCAACGCATTTGTCACCACTTCTGAGCCAACACGGACACATTATCATCACCCCGAGCCCACACTTTACAGCAGGGTTCACTCTGCATTCTACAGCTCTAGACGTCCTGACAAATGTATAGTATCACGTATTCACCATCACAGGGTCACAGAGGATAATTTCACCACCCTCAGCCCCCCCCCCCCCCCCCCCCCCCCCCCCCTCCTGGCTACCCCTGGTCTTTTTGCTGTCTCCACTGCCTCTTCCAGAATGGCGTATAGTTGGAATCACATGGCATGTAGCCTTTTCAGATTGGCTTCTTTTGCTCAACGGTATGCATTTAGGTCCCTGGATGTCTTTTCATGGCTTCACAGTTCATTTCTTTTTATTGCTGAATAATATTCCCTTGTATGAATGTACCACAGTTTATTTACCCACTCACCTGCTGAAAGACATCTTGGTTACCTACCACCCAAGTGTCGGCGATTAAGAATAAAGCTGCTATAAATATTTGTGTGTACGTTTTGTGGGGACATTTAAGTTTTCAACTCATGATTCCGTGCCCTTTTTGTGGCAGTGGACCCTAACCCTGTTCCTTGTCCCTCCCTCTGCAAGTAAAGCAGAATTTATGATTTCTTCCCTAGGTTCTCCCAGAACTTTGTGCAAACTCACCTCCACACCTCACCCACACTGAAGGTAAAGGCTGCATTTTATTAATCTCTGTATCTACGGTGCCTTGAAGACCAACCAATTTGGAGGTGAATGAACAAATGAATAAAACATACTCATTCCACAGTATTCTATAAAGTTAAGTATACATGAGCCTGTCTCCCCACTTAAACTCTGGGCTCCTTATTCACCTTTATATTCTTATCGTCCAGCAAAGCAGCTGGTACTCAATGAAATGCCCACAGCAATCAATACTCTACATGCATTTTCTATATACTGAATCTGCAAGGGAAAAGGGAACAGGAGAGAAAGACTCCCAATTTCTACCCTCACCACTAAGAATCATATATATGCCTTGGTTTCTCTTCACTGCCTGATGGATTCTTAATGACCCACTAATAAAATGGACCCAAGTCCACCACACAGATCAAACACTGGAAGAAAAATGTTTCAAAACATGGTCATTTCCAGTTACTGCTTTTATACTTTCACCTTTCCTCTGAGAAGAGCAGAGCATTACAGGAACCAATTAGTAACCCACGGGACTAACGGACGGTAAGCTAGAGCCTGACAAGTTTAATGATGGGCATTTCCGTTAGCCTGGCCCAGCATGACCTGAGGAGCCATCAAAGATGCTTCCGTGTCCAGTCATTGAGCATTTTTTTTAAACAGATGCCACTTTATACTCCCATATTCCTCATCACTGAAATCCAGAAGATATTCATAGCTCTCTGAAGGCGTACAATATTCTCCACGGGTAATCCCAACCTCACCAGGCTCTTTCATGAAGTGCCTGGTTCAAAGGTCACTGGTAGAATCATCTCATGTGAGCTGATGGCAGGACTAATGAGAAAAACAGGAACGTCTAATAAAGAAGGGAAAGATTTCATTCCCATTCTCTAAGAGAAATCATCCCTCCTTTACTTCCCATGGTGGATTTACTCTGACAGTCTGCAACATCATTCCTCAACACTTGTCTCCAATGGATTTTTTGGAACTTCACACTCAAAGTAATTTTGTTCAAACTCCCATCACAGTATATTAACTAGAATTTAAATTTAAAAAACACACACAAAAAAACCAAAACAAAATCACATCACAGAATGTAAAACGGATGGTGGTATTGGTGAATGTCCTTAATGCCACTGAACTGCACACTTCATGGCTAAACTGGTCAATTTATGTTATATATATTTTATCACAATGAAAAATGCAGAAGAAAAAAAAAAAAACAAGAAAAAGTAAGTGGAGGTGGGGTTCACATCTATAAACAGCCAGAGAGGGTGATGCACAATAGAATCTGTTTCTACCTTTTTACGAGTCAGAAAGTGAGTTCTTCTTAGAACATTAGAGCTTAGAAAATAGCTCAAGGAAGACTGGCTGTGAAGGCCTGACCACATGGGGAGAGTGAGCGAACACCCATGTGGGCGCACTCAACATCTGCTAAGATTTCTCTGGGCAAAGAGGTCTTTTATGTGTTTGGCAGGAAATGAACGTTGTTAGAGTAACCGCAAATTTTGCATTTGGGGCAGGCTTTGCACTAGGAGCCAGGAACGGGGTTCAAAAAGCTATAAATCCACCAGCACTTTTGCTAAAGCAAATCTAGAAATAAGATGATGAAGTGTGAATGGGGGAAGGGGGTATATCCAACAGCTTGGATAAAGCTAGCGGGCACAAAGCAGAGACCCCAAGGAATTCTGACCTGTAGAAGTCTCTTCTCAAAGGAGGGGCTTACTTTAAAATACACACACATTTCTATTTAATGCTGCACAAGCTACCGTACATGAGGGGAAACCAAGAAATTTACACATCATTTGAAAACCTGCACACTAGTTAATATGAATTTAATATGAAATATTAAATACGAAATTTAATATGAAAATGAAAGGATCTTATGACAAATGAGTTTTTTAATTATCACCAAGTGTTATATTGAGGCTGAGGAAACAGACCTCTAAGACTCCCACAGCCTCTAAGAAACAAACTCCATGGCAGTCAACCTAAAACACAGCATTACACTCCAATCCTGGACCAGAGTAGAATTATTAAGGTAAAGTTTATTCATACATGAAAGGCTGGGGTACCTGGGTGGCTCAGTGAGCTAAGCGACCAGACTCCTGATTTCAGCTCACGTCATGATCTCAGGGTCGTAGGATCGAGCCCCGAGTGGGTCTCCACGCTGAGTGTGGAGCCTGCTTGAGATTCTCTCTCTCCATCTCCCTCTGACCCTCCCCCTGCTTGCACATCCTCCCTCCCCCCTCAAATAAAGAAAATCTTTTTTAAAATGGAGAAAAAAAAAAACGGTCAGTCTGGCCAACCCCACACTCAGCCAGTCTTGATGAAAATTAATTCTAGAAATGTGTGCCTTACAGAAATGACACCAAATAGTAATTATATGTTTTATTCTGGAGAACAAATCAGCAAATAGTGAAACTACATAATCACATTTTTATCACTTTTTTCTTATTGGCTACTTTTAATTATGCTCCAAAAGGCATCTGAATTTTAGCCTCACACACAAATAAGTTGGCTAATTTCAAATTGGGTGTCCCACTTGATTCTCCCCATTTTGAATTGGCTGTTCATGGAATCCTATAAAATTACCTTTTAGGAGGAGGTTTGCATTTTGGGGAATGTCGGGCCACTAAACACCGAATAACAAATAGTATAAACATTCAAATTTGGGTTTAAGCTCTTAAAAATTGTAAATCAGGAGCACCTGGGTGGCTCAGTCGGTTAAGCGTCTGCCTTCGGCT
Source organism: Callorhinus ursinus (assembly GCF_003265705.2). NCBI lineage: Eukaryota > Metazoa > Chordata > Mammalia > Carnivora > Otariidae > Callorhinus > Callorhinus ursinus. The sequence continues at coordinate 7,979,369 of NW_027397069.1, forward strand.
CAGGTCATGATCCCGGGTCCTGGGATCCAGCCCCGCATCGGGCTCCCTGCTCGGCGGGAAGCCTGCTTCTCCCTCTGCTTGCTGCTCCCCCTGCTTGTGCTCTCCTGCTCTCTCTCAAATAAATAAAATCTTTTTAAAAAAATTGTGACATCAAAGTTGCTTTAGTTTATTGTACCTTTAAAAATCTATCTATGCCTTCAGGTTTTTTCTGTTGCATAAAGTTTTATGTGGGAGTATTTTTTTTTCCTCCTCCAAAAGAATAAAGACAAGTCTTTCTGCAGTGGGGGGTCGTCTCCTCCCTTCCCTACTTCCTCAAGCGTCTAAACAAACGATTTCCCCTACTTGATACAAGCTGAGGTTCTAACCTTTCAAAAGCAATCTCATACACAGGTTTGCCCAAGTTTAAAAAATTTGCATCTGCTGAGGTTTCAGAAAGCCCTTTCTGGAAGGGTTGTTTTCTCTCCCGCCCGCCCCCGGCCCCCCTTCCTGGTTTAGGATTAACGTAACCATGACAACCAGGGCATGCTCTTATCCAGCAGAGAATGGCTTCGCTCAAAGGCCTTGGTCCGCTTTTTCTCACCTTTAATACCTCTTAGAATATTATTCAAAGTTCTATAACCCACTAACCCTCAAGCCTTATCTTAGGGCATTAGAATCCTGTAGATTTCCTCATGGCCCTTTGCTACTTTTTGACCAGGTGGGTGGATGTAACTCTGCAGGCTTGAGGAGCCTAAGGTATAGACAGCAAGCAAGTAGCCATCTGCAGGCACCGGGCTTACCTGCTGCAGAAACAGAAATCAATACCGCTAAGTAACCCAGCTAAACCAGATTATGCTAAGTACTCTGTTAGAGAGAAAGAGAACTCTCTGGGGTCTCTTCCTCTAAGAACACTAATCCTACTCAGGGTTTTGCCCTTATAGTTTCATTTGGCCTTCATTACTTTCTTACTCCAAATATAGCCACAATGGAAGTTTGGGCTTCCATACATGAATGGAGGGTATGGGAGCACAATTCAGTCCACAGGACATGGGGGTCATGACAGGACTGGAGATATTATCATCTATCTCCCAAGATCAGTGTAAAAATTCAAACTATGATTGCAAAGTGGTTAGCAAAGGCCCTGGTAAAGAACAAGTTTTCTATTACTGCTGCTTCTACTGTGAAGGGACAAATGTTAATTTCTAGCACGGATGGCGGGGGAATGAGCTGACATTGAGAAGGAGGCATGCTTCTCCAATGTCACGGGACAGGAAACCTGGCTACCCCATCAGCGCACTGCGGGATGATGTCGCCAAGGGCAGAGGCCACCCCAAGCCCCACTGGGGGTGATTCAGTGCAGCACTTCTGGTTTTTGTGCCCGCCAATCACCTTAACAAGCTCCAAGTGCTGATCCTGGGCGAATGGGATGAGGCCTGAGAATCGGCATTTCTAACAGGTTCCTAGGGAGGCTGCTACTGGTACAAAGACTATGCTTTGAGTAGCAAGGTGCCAGTCACATCGATCAGTTGCTACTTTTTTTTTTTTACTTGAGAGAGAGAGAGTGAGTGAGCAGGACTGGCAGAGGGAGAAGGAGAACAGACTCCCCGCTGAGCAGGGAGCCTGATGTGGGGCTCGATCCCAGGACTCTGGGATCATGACCTGAGCCGAAGGAAGACTCTTAACCAACTGAGCCACCCAGATGCCCCTAATCAGTTGCTATTGAATGACACGTGGATCCTCAACACGCAGGGCTAGCTGGCTGGCTCGCTCGCTCTCTGATTTCTATTTGAGGCTAACATCAAGCTAGAAGCTTGATGGTAGCCAAAAAAAAAGAGCCAAACCAAAAGATTTGTTTAAGTCCTAACTCCCAGTACCTGCGAATGTGACTTTATTTGGAAACAGGGTCCTCGAGATGTAGTCAGGTTAAGATGAGGTCATTCGCGTTGGGCCTAACCCAGTATGAATGGTTCCTTATAAGAAGACGGTGTAAAGACAGAGACGCTGGGAGAAGGCCATGTGAGGACAGAGGCAGAGACTAGAGGGATGTGACTATTAACCAGGGAACACCAAAGATGAAAAGCCCCCCACTAGAAGGTGGAAGAAGCAAAGAAGGATTCTACTCAATCTTGGAGGAAGCATGGCTCTGAGGACACCCTGATTGGGGACTTGGGGGCTCCAGAACTGTGACAGATTAAATTTGTTGTTTTAACCCCCCAGTTTGTGGTCCTTTGTTACAGCAGCTCTAGCAAACTCATACTCATCTCTTAGCCTCATGTGGGGCAGAGACAACGCAGTCACATCCCCAACTGTCCCTTTCAAAGAAATGAGATTACAAGGAAATAATAAACCAATAAGCGGATTTGGAGTAACAAAAACTCTGGCCTTCAAAATTCCTCTAACTTGATCATCAAACACACTCAGCAAGTAGCAGACTAATTACGGAAGGTAATTAATCTTTCCTGCTGTTAAAAGGTATTCCTACAGCTGTTGATCTAGATGTGAAAGGCGTTCTAGAACTGAAATCCTTTTTAGGAAATATTCTCTCTTTTGAGTGCCTTCCAACTGTGAGGTCAGAGGGGTGGGATCCAGGCTCAGATGCGCACAACTCACACACATTCCCAACACCCCAGAGGTTCAGGGCTACCCCTTCTTAGCCCCTCTGTGCACAGTCAAGAGCTGCCGATGAAGCAAAAGTTCAAGGAGAGCACAATCTGAGAAATTCCACAGGAACCCACCTAACGGCCCGTAAATGCATGTTTTTCTTAGAAAATTTAGCACAAGGCCACTGCCAGACAGAGCTTAATATAAACGATGAAAAGAATGTCAGTCTGTGGCCAAATATGGCCAACTCAATACACGCATCTCCACTACACCCAGAAACCCCACTTAAAAAAAGAACAGTAGGGAATGAAAAAAAGGAAGAAGAGGAATAAATTCACAGAAAACCAAGAAAATGAGACAAGAGACAGCAGGTGAGAGATTCCCCCCAAATTCTAGAAGACGACAGACGAGAATGCTGAAATCTTATCAATAGATCAGAGGGGAGAGAGTCAGAGGTAAGGAAGTGGCCACATTATGCAGAACCACCCCCCCCAACAAAAGGTCAGAAATGGGAGACACCAGCCACTTCTGATAATGCAGACTAGAGGAAAACACTTGTTAAAACACTGTAATTTGAATCCCCATATAGCTAGGAGTTTATAACTTAAAAAAGAAAAAAAACAGAAAACAAAAAAACTAAACAAACCTAGAGGGTTATAATAAAGAATATTTGTATAGCAACTAAGAGCTCTTAACAATAAAAAAAGAAAACCCAGCAGCACAGAAATAAAAATTTTACTGGAAGAGATTAAAGATACAGGTGAAAAGTCCTAGAAACAAAACATCCCGACAAAGAGATGGCATTGAGACAGGCGTGCAGGGCATTTATGGGCTCAGCTCAAGAGTTCCAATGTCTGACCAACGCGACTTCTGGACAGACCCAAGAGCAAAGGATATGATGCAAGCACAATGCAAGGAAATTCTCCAGAATCAAAGGGTCTAACCTCCTAGGTTGCAAAGGGCCCGAGACTATCTCACAGAACGAATGAACACAATCCATTTCAAGGCAAGTATCTGGGTCATTTTGGAACCCAAAGAAGAAAAAGAAAATTCTTCTAGGAGGGAGGCAAAGGCTGGTGAACCACCATCAGGGCACGGGACTTCCTGACAGCACACAAGAAGCCAGAACAGAGTCCCTACCATTTTCTCCTCCAGGACATCAATAATAATGGCTGGTGGCTTGCTGGAGTCAATAAAGACGCTGGAGGCCAGATGCAACGGCCCCGGGACTCACCCTGGGGATGGAGAGACCACTTCCGCTGCTTACCTGCACCTCTGCTAATAGGCTACCTGCCCTGGGGCACTCCAGGCTGGAGGTCACAGACTTGCGAAGATCACGCTCTCATCGCTGTGGAGCTGGGATTCAAACCCAGTTAAGACAATCTGCTCCTAATCGTTGGGTCCCAGAGTCTCTCCATTTTCCCTCTTGTCCCTTTCAAGACCTATACTTGCAATTTTGGTGATTCAAATTGTCCTGGAGAAAACTTGCCAATAAAACCAAGGAAAGAGGCTGACGCTTTGCAAGAGCTCTAACTAGAGGCACCAAAGCGGGTGAGTAGGCCACATGGTATGACACAGTTAGGATGACCATAGTAAGCCCCTGCAAGCTAGGGGGAGTGGCACATAAGCCAACCCATCTTCCACTGCAAAGGCAGGACTCCTCAGGTAACACAGAAATGAGAACTGAAATGTGGGAGATGTTTCTCATGCTGTTTTTCCAGCCCCTGGGTGACACAGAGAGGCAGTATAATGTCATTATTAGGAATACAAACTCTGGGGGTGGGGTGAGGAGGGGCACCTGGGTGGTTCAGTTGCTTAAGCGGCTGGCTCTTGGCTTCGGCTCAGGTCATGTATGAGATTAAGCCCCATGTTGGGCTCCATGCTCAAGGCAGTCTGCTTGAGATTCTCTGCCTCTCCCCCTGCCCGCTCTTCTCTTTAAAATAACAAGTTTTTAAGAATACAAACTCTGAAGACATCTGCCTTCTTGCAAATCCCGTATCTCCGCTCCATGGCAGTGTGACCTTGGACACGTTACTCTTTGGGCCTCGCTTACCTCTTCTGTAAAATGGGCATAATCTCCAAACCACTTCATAGGGTTGTGGTGAGGAATACATGATTTACTCTACCCCAACCTCTTAGGACGGTATCCAGGGCTCAGTAAACTCTACGGGGTAGTAAGTATGATGGGGACGGGGGAGGAAGACAAGGACTCAAAACCGCACCAGGAAAAGTGATGGTGGCCTCATCAGCAGACACTAATCACCATGGCTGTGAGATCCCAACCAGAGCAAGAAGCGCAACTACAGCTTTAACACCAGAGCCTGGAAGCCGGGACAAGGCTTTCATTCTGGGTGAATGTGGCTAAATGTTTAGGCCTGCCCATCTACGTGTCTACAAACGCGGCGATTCTTCCTCCTGCCGTGGCTCCAAGGGTGGCCACACCGTCTGCGGGGACACTGCCCTCCTTGTTCCCTGCCGCACTGAGCCCCAGTGATCCGAACACTCACTAAACACACTTCAGATTGGATTTCAGAGCCCCGACTCCAGGCCAAGAAGAGAATGGGTGCTTTCAGCTCCTAGGCTGTCATTCGGCTACATTATAACCACAGCATCATTAGTACTGAAGTCACTCCTCTTCCTTGGCTCCGAGACCGCACGTGCGCATGCGCGGCAGAGGCTGGCCATGGCTCCCCTTGCAAATCGGCAACGCGAAGAGCGGAGCAAGAAAAATGCGGATGGAGAATTCGGCCGTTCCTAGAGCTGGGTTTCTCGGCTCTTGACCCTGAGCAATTCATCGTCTTTTTATCACTTTCAGAAGTGGATGAAGAAAAAATTCCAAAATTCATCAAAGTGAGACAATCTGGACTTTTTAAAAAAATATCCATTAGTCAGGGAATAAAGTATCACACAAATAATGAATCAGGCAAGTAAAGCCCAGATCACGACTGCTCCAGGAAAAAGCATTAGATCCTTCCCAGCAAAAGAAAAATATTTCATTTTCTTTATGTCTATTTTAGTTTGGTGTTTCTCTCCTTGGGCTCGGTGATCTAATTAAGCCTCAAAACTTAATACAGCGCACAGAGCCTGAACTTTATGAAAACACACCCGATATCATGCACTCAGCCTCCAAAATTATTATTCCAAAGTAAGATGGAAAGTAAATATTTTATTGAATTTAGCTTAATATTCTAACAGAAGAGTGAACACCGTGTAAAACAAAGCACCAAATTAACACGAGTCCCCTGCAGGCAGATTTCTTCTACCATGTTTTTTTAAACACAGCTTTCCCCCCAAGAACCAATCTCCAAGGTTCTTGGACAACCTCCAGGAACATTAAATGAACAAAAAATTATTTTAAATGTTTACAGACACTTTTTTTTTTTAAGTGTTTTATTTATTTATTCATGAGAGTCAGAGAGAGAGAGGCAGAGGGAGAAGCAGGCTCCCCACCTAGCAGGGAGCCTGATGCGGGACTCGATCCCAGGACTCTGGGATCATGACCTGAGCCGAAGGCAGACGCTTAACCATCTGAGCCACCCAGGCGCCCCTACTTACAGACACTTTCAACAGAAAACATTTTTAATGTTTTTCAGTTAGTAGGGAGAATGGAAACATTATCTCATCCTGAAAAAGGACTTTTAAATTATTTCTTATGCATTAAAAATACGTAAACCAAGGTGTCAAAAAACACAGTTTTCAGGTCAATTTAAGATTTCTCAGCTCTGGAGTCCCCAGAAAACCTCTCAAATAAATACTATTTACTTTTCATTCTTTTTCAAGTACATTTCAAGTTTAATATCCTATTAAGCACATAAGCAGTTGGGGTGCAAGTGGGTCTGAGCTCCAGGTTTGCATGTCTGCAAGGAGGTCAGAGTCTTAATCTGAGTTAGTACAGCTGACCCTTGAATAACTTGGGTTTGAACTTCATGAGTCCACTTACATGTAGATTTTTTTCAATACAGTACCATACTGTAAATGTGTTTTCTTAGTAACTTTTTCCCTCTAGCTTACTTTATTGTAAGAATATAGTAAAATGCACACAACATATATCGTATGTGTCTATCAACTGTTTATGTTATTATCTGTAAGTCTTCTGGTCAACAGGAGGCTAGCAGTTAAGTTTTGGGCAAGTCAGAAGTCATACACAGATTTTCAACTCTACAGAGGACTGGCACCCTTCCCACATTGTTCAAGGGTCAACTGTACTTCTCCTCCTTTGAAAAACTGGAAAGCTCAGATTAATATAAGCACAGAGGCTCCAGACTTAGGGCAAAGAAACATACAAATATATAACAAAGGTAACAGAAGGTATCCAACAGAGACCAAAGGTAGTCACAGAGAGTGGAATGGTGTTTCCCAGGGGCAGGGGTGGAATAGGGATGGAGAGTTACTGTTTCAGGGGTAGAGTGTTCAGTTTGGGAAGGTGGAAGAGAGTTCTGGGGATGAATGGTGGTGATGGTTGCACAACAATGTGAATGTACTTAATGCCGCTGAACTGTACACTTCAAAATGCTTAACATGGTAAAATTTGTTAGGTGTATTTTATAATGGGAAAATATCCAACAAAAGTACTGGTCATCTACTATAGGGACTGGCAAATGGGGGGGGGGAGTCAAGGACTATGAAGAGTAGTTTCATTATAAACAAAGTACACATTATAGTTATAAAGAAAGATAGACACCAAACTTGTGCATTTCCAATGGATGAGGCTATTACTACTAGGTATAAAAATGTGTGAGATTACATTTGGGAGGAGCACAGAATATGGGGCGGGGGGGGCACACTGGACAGAGGTTCCAGAATCATTAGGATAGGACTTCGATGCCTGGCTTGTCATTTACCAGTTATGTGGCCCAGGCAAGTTACATGGCCTGCCTGGGCATTCATTTTCCCATCTGAATAATGGAACAATGATACCCCCCAAGGAGGCACGTCTGAGAATTCAATGAGGTAAACACATAAAATGTCAGGCACTGATGCCAGCACTTAACAAGAGGCTTCATTTGTAGTTGAAGGCTTTTCCAAGTTTTGCCACCTTTTGATAGTTATGAAAACTCCTCTGGGTAGTTTTAAGGCTTACTACACATTAACTACTGTAAAATAAAACATATACTTTTGATTATATGCCAGACCATAATCTTCTGAGGAGGGGTTGAGGAATGAGATAATGGGAATAAGGGGCAGGGGGGGACAAGTCTGTATGATCCACAACTAGAAAACCCTAAAAAGCAAGCAAGTTCTGTGTGTCCGCTGTGGATGATGGGCCCTTCCTGCCACCAACTTGCTAGAGTAAGACAAAGTCTAAGCACATAGACTCTAGGCTCAGGAGAAAGCTCATTAAGTGAGTATACAGCAGCGGTAGAGAGAGCATATCCAAAAATATGGATGGTCCACTAGGAAGACTGAAAGAGTGTGAATTAAAGAGTTTTCCTTTAAGTTATCAGACAACAAGCTCCTTGGGTGTTAAAAAACCAGTGCAGGCAGACAAGATCATTCTGCATGGTGTACATCAGATTCTTTTAAGTTCTTACAAACCTAGTAGAAAGAAATGATCCTCAAGTCAGGAGCTATTTCTAGGAGCTAATTCCAGGATAGCAATGATTTTGAGGTTCACCTGGAAAATCAGGTTCACCTGGAAACTTGAAACCATCCACATCCTCTAACCTGCACAACCATTCTGATTCATGTACACACTCCCAGTCCTTCATGACACTCAGGACTTGGAAACCACAACTTAACCTTCTATGACATTCTTTTCAAATTCACCTGTGTCAATACCTTGATGAAATTTTTTTTTCAGCTTCCTTGTATTTCTTTGCTGCATTTGACCTCTGTACTTATGATTACCATTTGACTTACTACATAAATAGTTCCCGAATAGTTTCTCAGGTCAATTCTATCAGAAAGATCCATCTTCTACTAAATCATTTGTAACATTCCTGCTCAGAACTCAGAGTCAGGGTCTTGACACTGGAAAACAAGGCCCCAGGGGATCTGCTCCTCCCCCCCGTCATCTGTCTGAAGCCACATCCAAGTGTCCTCCCTCCTGCTCAATCCAGTCTAGCCACACAGGCCTGTCTGTAGTTCTCAGCCTATCAGGTACATACCCACCTCAGGGCCTTTGCGCTGGTTGCTCCCTCTGCCTGAAACACCCTCTCCTCAAAAATCTACATGGGTAAATCCCTCACCTCTTTCAAATCTCTGCACCAATGTCATCTCTCAATAGGGCTCACCCAAACCACCCTACTTAACTGTCATTTGCCCCCCATGCCTCCTTACCTCTTTTTCTGCTTCTCATTTTTCACTTTATCACTCTCCAGCATCTGAAACGGCATTTCTTTATAATGTTTCTTATACCTGATGGTCCTGCTCTACTAGCACACAGACTCTAGGAGCACAGGGATGTTTGTCTGTTTTGTTCATTAGATCAGCATGATACATAGTAAGTGTCTGTAAAGATTTGCTGAATGGTAAGTGGATGAAATCCTTTCAAAATCATTATTTCTCACAGAGAGACCCTAACAGCACAATCTTTTAATAAAAATAACCATACGCTGGGGGCTAAATTCTAAAGCCAGTTTGAGAATATATTTTTATTTCAAGATACTGTTGCTCAAAGTAAGTATAGAGCAAAAGTAAAGAGAACTGACATCTTCCACATGCTGTAAAGGGAAACCACTCTGGAAGGGCTACTTGCAGGGAGAATGCTAAAAGGGAAATAATAAAGGATGGCTTTCTGTCGACAAGGGAGCACTCAGTCTGGGCTACTGGGCACAAAAGCGCTACTCACATGACTGTTACAACACACGGACAGAAACACCTACAGGAAGACCAGAGTGACGTGGTGGAAACCATCACATCACCAGTACTAACTGGCCAGGTGGCCTCTCTGCCTTATCCCTCACCTGGCTTTGATGAGGAAACTAGGTACGGGAAATGAAAGGAGGGGTTGTGGTTTTTCAAATCTTGTTCAGAGAACACACCATTCTGTGGGCTATTATTACGGATGCAGTGCTCAGAATATCCAAACCTTCTGTTCCCTTTTGAGCTGGTTCACTAGTTTACTTTTATGTGATAATTTCAAAATATGGTAAAGAGAATGTCTTGGATACAGGCCATTCTGTTGTTAATTCACATGGATTTTCAGTCTGGGGTTCACTTCAAGCCCTATACAAAACCTTATTTCCAAGTAGACCATCCCAGCAATCAGCACGTTTAGGGATACTTCATTTTTATGTAGTGTTAGCACTGCTCAAAGTGGCAGGAAAAAGGAAAGCAAATCTAAGACATGCACTAAAAAGCATGAGTGTAGAGTACATCTTCGAAATAAAATCCTGCCCATGAACACAGGCAGCCTACAGTGTCCCGATACCAGCCTCGAGAGCAAAGCCGCATTTGCAGACAGAAGTTTCTGAAAAGGCAAAAGCATGCAGTAACAACGGCCTTTCCCAACAATCCTCTATGACGTCATAGCACTCAGAACGTTCGTCCGCAGCGGCTACGTAAGCAAGGACGCACACAACGGAAAAGAGCGTGTTCCCCTTGATCCAGACTTTGGGTTATTCACAGTGACCGTATTCTGTCAATAGTGTGCGCTCATGAAATGCACTCTGTCCCAATTTATAAGCAATTACATCAGTGCTACAAACAAATTACAATACTGGAGGGCAATAAGCACATGTTTGAAACAGATCCCGTCACCTGTTGAAAATTAAGTATACCCTGATAGCAGAAATAGTGTTTACAGGTTTACCCAGGAACTGGAGAGTCAAGACTCAGTTCCTGGAGGAGAGATGCAGGAAAAAGATCTAGTTCGTAAAGTTTATATCGGCTTTTCACTGTCTAATTTCTTCATCACGCATGATGCCTTTACCATGCTTTCAACAGCGCTGCCACCAAGGCAAAAGAAATGCTCACCAGAGCCCCACAACCAGCAACTCTCTTTTACAAAACCACTGTGAAAGTTACAAATTGTTCTGTCCTCCTTAATGGCAAATTGCACTGAAGCAGGAGAGAAGACGAGGGAATACACAAGCTCACCAAAGAAAGGCGGGAGCAAATTAATAGCGACGGGAAGTAGAATGGTGGGGTTGCAGCGGGGGCGGGGCGGCGGGAGCGGGGTTACTGAATGGGCATGGAGTTTCACATCTGCAGGATGAAAAAGCTCTGGAGGTCTGTTTTACAGCCACGTGAATATACTTACCATCACTGAACTGCAGACTTAAAAATAGGGGAGATGCTAAATTTTGTGTATTTTTAACCACCATTTAAAAGAAAAAGCAAGCAAGGAGGACTAAAACTCTAGGTCTGAGCCTGCGAACAAGAATGTTACCTTGATGATACCATAGGCCAAGCTGGTTTTATTAATTCCACAGAACAGAAATACATAGCAGAAACAAAGCACAACAGACCGGCAACACACATGCACACGAATGTTCTTTTGCATGGGCTTCATTCATTACAGAGTCAGCGGTGACTTTAGGTTTGATTTTCATTCATTTTTTCAAAGCAGTCACCTACTAATGGATGGCCCAATGGAAAAATTTCCAAAGCATTCATTCTATCATTAGCAGCTCCTTTTAAACTCCGTGCGCCTGCGAGCCAGGCAGGCGAACCTATCAAGGGTGGCCATATAAGCAGGCTGTTTTCTCTGCTGAAATGCCCTGTGGCTGTTTCAGGGCATCAGGAAAACAGTCCAGCTTTCCAAGCCTGCTGGTTTCAGGGTTGGTTTGTTGGTGTTTTAACATGAAGCATAACTCTAACCCACGAGCTGCCTTTTGCCAACTCATCCACAACAAATTCTTTCTGTATGACAGTTCTATCAAGACCACACTGGAAAAGCTACAAATATTAAGATAAATATTCTTGAGATATCATCTGAGTAGGTGGTTCCAGAAGGGGCCTCTCTGGTTTATCATTGCCTTTTGACACACATGTGTAATTCTGAATTAAGGAACTGATCTAGAGTTCATAGGTGCAAGATGAATTAGCAAGATAGGCAGGACCTAGCATTTGCCCTGCATTTCAGTATGTAACCCTCCACCCAGAAGTCAGCAGCAGTTCACCAGCGAAGAAGCTGGAAGCTTGCTGATAAGATTGCTTACTTTCCCAAGGACCAGCCCAGCCTAAATGGAATCAGCAAGCCGAGGAGGCAGGCGAGAGCCTCTATTTTCAGGGATGAAGCACAGAGACCCAGGTACCAGGAAGAGCAAATCAGAGAGAGCCAGTGACAGAGGTCCACAGTTTTATTAATCAAACTGGTAGGAAGTTGAGTGAAAAGATGGATCCGGCGATGTTGTCAACTAATTATATATTCCTAGAAGTACCGTTTTTCAGTACTCATGGGAAGGCAGTTGCTGAAACAGAGGAAAGAAACCATTTCTTCCACTCAAGCATCACATGTATAAACTCAGTACCACTGGTACAATCGACCAAGTGTCTGTGTCCTCCCACAAGACACACGCTGGAACCTCACCCCCAAGGTGACGATGCGGTTTGGAGGCGGGGCCTTTGGGAGGTGATGAGGTCAGGATGGTGGAGCTCTCATGAATGGATGAGTGCCCTTGTAAGAGATATTCCCAGAGCTGTCTTGTCCCCCTGTTATGTGGGGACCAAGCAAGACAGCCATTGATGAATCAGCACTGGGCTCTCACCAGACGCTGGATCTGCTGGCACATTCATCTTACCTCCCAGCCTCCAGAACTGTCAGAGAGAAATTTCTGTTGTTTATAGGCCACCCCGTTTATGGTATTCTGTTACAGCATCTCCAACTGACTTACATTTCCGGTGACTATACTAAAGCAAATCTTACATTAGATAGAAGAAAATGGGAGGGGAACTTTACCCACGTTATTTGGAAGCCAACCATCCATGAAGAGTACATCTGCTATTGTCTTTCTGCAGAGAGCTAAATGTTGCCATAGGGAGGGATTCACGAAAAGAGGGATGCCCCGATTTAGCAGGCAGGAGAAAGAGGGACAGCAAAGAAAATTTAACATTAGAAAAAGTTAATTACATCTAGTCCTTCACATCCTGTGCGTGGCACATTTGCGAGAGCAAATCTGGGAACACTCAAACGACAAGCACCATGGATGCAATGAACTCCAAGGTCAAGAGTAGCCAGTGCTGTGGTTGATCATGGAGAGTTGCTCTCTTGGTTCGGTCTGTAGAAACAGGACTGGGCTCGGGCCCAAAAGACTAAGCAACTGCAGAAAGTTACAAGAAAAGGAGAGTTCTAGCTTTGAGAGGGAATGGACATTCTAAAATAAAAATACTCAACAGCATAACTGTTTGTCTTGGAAAGAAATGAGCTGCCACCTCCAACAGGGTTTAAATGTAAGTGGGATAATTGAGAAGATGCCGGCTTTGGGGAGAAGGTTGCCTTTCCTGCCTCGAGGGGCTTTCTTCTCCCCACATCCCACACGTTAGTGCTTCTCCTGCTTTACCTTCTAGTTCTTTTCTTACTTCCTGGGTAGACCCATGGTTAGATCTTTTTAAAAAGAAAATTAACAGTTCTACAACACAAGGCAGGATGTTCTGTATCTAGAGAAGCCCTCAGGTGCCATCAAATACTGAGATACTGTGATCCAGCGGGGAAATGGAAAACCCCTTGAAACAACATGGTACAAGTAACTTAGAAGGAACAAAACAGACCCAGAAATTAAAGACCTGCATGTGTGGATTTCTAGGTACACGGCCACAAATTATATGCACAACACAATTTACAGGTGCCCTAAGTGATCTGTATCTTGCATAAAGATTTATTTTGCATAAAGATGTATCTGGTTTCCTACCACCACCGTTACAAGCTGTCCATCCAGGGAGAACACAGTGCTGGTTCTTCACCCGGCTTCCAGGACCCGGATCTTTCCACACCTTCTTCCACACACAATCTCCCCTCCCCCAAATAAAACAATGTTACCATCACTATTTAAAGGATACCTGGAGAAGTCTGCCACTTTATGGGGGAAGAAGGGGAGGGGAGAGGAGAGGAGGGGAGGGGAGGGGAGAAGAGAAAGAAAAGAAAAGAAATAAAAAGAAGATTCTACAACAGGTTAAGTCCATTTAAATTCTCCAAGTGACAGAATTGAAAACACACAGAAGACCTCTGAACAAAAAGTGTAAAGATTAGTATGATTAGTCACAGAAGGAGTGAAGGATGGGGAGACCCACAGTTTGGGACTTGTCATAAACTGGATCCAATTTTGGCCCAGAGGGAAAGGAAAGGAAACTATCAAATGAATTGTTTTAATGAAAAGAATAAATGTCTTCTCTTTCCCAATTGCAGAATAATGTAGTGCGATTAATCAGAGTCATTTTTACCAACACCGAAAAATCGCTCTCAGTTTCTAGTTTGATGAACTAGCTCCTCAAGGCACTGCACACCATGTCAAGTGCCTTGGGTGCTCATAAACACCATTACTGCATCTAATGGGATATCCTGCAATTCTATATCTCATGCTACACTGAACCCAAGTTATGTGCCCTGCATCCAACATAACGTTACTAGCTTCCTAATAAGCAGTTTGGAAAACTGTAGGGAACTGCTAAGCTGAACATATGTAGAGGCTCAGCAATTCCATAAACATGCAACAGAAACTCACCTGAAGACATGGGACAAGCCCAAGTTAGAAACAATCCAAATGTCCATTATCAGTAGAATGAAATCAATTCCAGCAATGAGGATGCAGACACTGTAGCCACAATAACACCACGGATGAAGGACTCAAACATAATGCCGAGTCAAAGAACTCACAAGGACGGATATATATTTTGATTCCATTGATCATGAACCCATTTGTTGTCCTCATCTCTGGTATTAAAAATCAGGACAGTAGCTATCCTCGGAGAGAAGTAATAGCTGGTGGGGGTGGGGGGTCACCTTTGGGGGTTGAGAATCTTCTATTACTTGATCTGGCTGATGGACACCACAGTGTATTCATTTCACGTATTCATATGTATCCATTCATATTCATTGCGATTTGGGCATATTTTCTGTAGGAAAATTATCCTATAAAAATGTTTTTTAAAAAATTACTGTCATAACTTGATAGAAATCATTTATTTACTTTCACGACTGACCTAACTCTATGCTCCTAAACCTGACAAACATCCAAGTGCTAGATGATTAATTACTCCTCGAGCCAGGTATCGACATGAATGTGGACAGTTTCAACAGTACTCTGCCCCCACAAACTGCCTGCATGAGGCACATCTGGATGCCCACAGGCCTGCTGCCTCTGCCTGCATGTTCCCCTGAAGTAGACAGCTTTGCCTTGCTGCCCCCCTTCCTTCCCTCCAGTGTTGGGTCTGACGGCAAGGAAGAAACCCTAAGCAGCTCATGGTCTGTGGGTCTCTGCCAGAATCACTCCTAGGCAGGGGGTGGGGGTGTGGGCAAGAAATGGGCAGGGAAGGAAATGCTCATCCTGCGCCATGTTACAGAAAACCCACCTCCTGGTAAGAGGTGCTCTGAAAAGAACCAGCCTCCAGTACTGACCTTCTACAGTATAAGCTTCTTGGCAAGCAAAAATAAAAATCATGTACTTCAAGGATTTCCAGTACAAAAAGAAACCCCGTAACACAGGAGGCTTAAGGCAGTAGGTTCATTATTCCATAATAATTTCCAACTGTGTAGCGAGCAGTCATTCATTTTTTATTTTCACACAACTTCCCTACAAGCTATTGACCCATCACGCTGGGAAATCTTCATAATTTCCCAACGGTTCACAACAAAGGATCCTGAATTGCTTTCACTGGTATCTGCTTCATATTCTCCATCTAATTTGGCTAAGAAATTTCAATTGCCTTGGTAATATCTCAAAAAAAAAAAAAAGAGCGTCAGGCACTGCCACTACACAGAGCTCTGCAGTGTCTTCCCCAAGAGTGAGGGGGGCCGGGGGTCAGCAAGTCCTCACCAGACGGCAAAAGGCAGAAACAGGGCGCCCTGAGGCCCCTCAGGATGGGACTCGAGCTCCTCCCGGCCCAGCGCTTTTGAGGGTCTTCCCCGGTCCAAAGGGCAAAAAGAAAGGAGTTTGGGAAGGGCTGGCCGTGAAGGTACGGGCTGTGGTAGATGCTCAGAAACACATGCCGGCTTTGGCCAACACATTTTTCACCACAGAAAATAGACCAGTGAGGGCTTCATGTTTTTCTGATGATGGTAAAATTTTTTTTTTCTTTTGAAGACATTAAAAAAAGAGCTCTGTACAGGCAACATATCAAAAAGACTCTTTTCCAGAAAATGTCAAATCATTCCATCAAGCTATTCACAATCAATAAGCAAATTGTGAATTTCAGCTTGGTAACAATTTGTAGACAGTTATAAATAAATGTGAATATTCTGAACACCAAGGTGACCCACTACAAAATAAATCTTTATAAGGAGCAGCAGGAACTGGACTCTCCTTGTCCCTATTGCTAAAATACACAAGCTGGATTAGATGTGGCAAGATTTCCTCGTGAAAATGGGATTTCCTTCATGAAAGACTAGGGAGGAAGTACGGGAGCAACTTGGCTTTTTTTTTTCTTTCCAAGCCACAAATTAAAACAAAGAAAACCAAGAGCCACCTGGAGTTGAGAAAACATCTTCAAAACTGGCGCTCCACAGAAATTCAAATTTATAAATGAAATAAGATGAAGGGTTGTTTTAACCCTGAAATCACGGACCTTAAGAGCAAATTTTCCCACTACATTGACTGTATTCATCAAGTCACACAACTTATTTATGTACAACTCTTTAGACACAGTTGTGTGATGTAGATTAGAATGTATCTTAGTTATAAAAACAAAGATGACTGAATTCTATTCTGGCTCAGAATCCAAATATTCTTTAAAATATTCTAGGAAAGGAGGGACCTTTTTGTTCCCTCTGAAGACCAAATAAACTTAACTGCAAATAGTAAGAATTTAAGGTTTTTTTGTTTTGTTCTAAGTAGCAAAATAAACTAGCCTTAATTTTTTTATTTGAAGACCTGGTTTTCTAGTTTCCTTGAGAAGTAAAAAATAACCAAAGATGTGCCAGTTAGAAAAACTTAAAAAAAAAAAAAAGCCTTTAAAATGGAGCAATCCAGAAAGAAGAGATAAACATGTAAATCAAAACAAGTAAATAATATTTTCATGTGTTAGGAAGAAGCTAGAAAATATTTAATAGGCATAAATTCAATATATTTATTGTTGATATAATAATAATGGAAGTCTCAAATGGGAGAGGAAAAAAAAGCCTTTCTTAAATAACCACATCTTGAAAGCCAGCAGCAGACTCAGCAAGATAAAGAAAAACTCATTATGAACCAATAAATTTCTCATTACAGAGACCATTTGGACCATTTTAAATAAAATCTGGTAGCCTTTCTCATTCCACTACCTGGGCATACAGGCTTAAACATACTAATGAGAATTGCAACAACAAACCTAAAACCTTTTATGATGTAGGCAGATGGCAACTGCTCCCAAACGCCAACCCCAAATCAACCCCCTCTCAACGTGTTAAAGGAATATACTGATCATCTTGTTGATTATAAGCAACACATGCTTTCTTTCACCACAGATTACCACAAATGAAATAAACCTACCCATTTCCGGCATGCAGTTCTATGCTAACATTGACATGTGTGTGTGTTACGTGTGATGTGTGGGAGTGTGTTTTCACTTGGTTGGGGCTGACTGCCTCTTGTGCAAGACGGCCACTATGATAAATAATACTTTTAAAGTGTCAGTTCCGGGGTACTAGAAATTCCTCAGTTGAGCTAGGATGCTTTAGAAACCGAAGGCAGGGAAAGTTGTCCGCCCCGAGTCGCACAGCTACTAAGGGTGCATCTAAGGAAGTGCGGGTGTCCGACTCCAAAGCGTTGGCTGGGTAGGTGGAGAAGTCTCATTCCCTCCGGAAAAGAATTACATCAGACATTCTTCTAGCCCATAAGACTTCCAAAGAGTAATGCTTAAACAAGCTATGGTTTTCTTTTAATAACCACAAAGTGAAAATCTGAAGGTTATTTGAGGCAAAGAAAGTTCCTTAACTGATTTCTTAGGAGGGCCAACGATTACTCATGGCTAATTTTTCTAGTGTTCTACCTCTTACCTTCCGCATGAACATACCTCTTTTCCACCAAAGAATCATGATATCTTCCCCTGGAATTTCCTCTGAGTATTGCTACTCTAGCCATACCTCGAAGAGCCCAACTGTCACCTAAAGAGCACGAACACGAAAACCTTGGATGAATCAGGTGGTGACTTTCGGTGCTGCCCTAAAGCTGCTTCCCATTCTCAGAACCTTTTTTCAGACCCAACCATTTTTAAGTCTTAAGTCTGGCACACAACTTAGGTTAATGCTCTGACATGTAACTCAGATTTGCTTTCATCGTCTGCACTCACGAGTTTTAAGAAGCTAACCCCCCCGGGCCAAGGGCTGACAGGAGTGTGCATCTTGAGGACTCTAGGAAGAAATAGGATCTTGAGCTTCAAGACACAGGGGAAGCGAGCCAACAGGGGTGAAAAAGGAGGAGGAGTGAGGAGGAGCGGGGAGGAGTGGGAAGGAGTGGGGAGGAGTGGGGAGGAGGGGGAGGAGAAGGAGGAGGAGGAGGAGGAGGAGGGAAAGGGGGAGAAGTGGGGGGAGGAGAGGGAGGA
>NW_027397069.1:7997966-8052439 GCF_003265705.2 Callorhinus ursinus
GGGGGGAGGAGGGAGAGGAATGGGGGGAGGGGGAAGAGGGGGGAGGAAGAGGAGGAGGAGGATCATCTTCTATTCGGTGAGGTCGGTGGCTTTCCAGACCAGCAGGACAGCCCGGCTTCACACAAGGTGAAAGGAGCCAGTGAGAGGCCACCTTCCTCTTACATAATTCAAAGGGCTCCAAGTCCTCAGGCCACAGGCATTGAGAAGCACCTGCGGGGGGTCCCTGCACATCCCCAAATTGGAGGTGCCTCTCAGGGAGTCAATGTCAGCTCCAGCTCTGCATTTAGATGCACGGGCCTCGTACAGAGGACAAACCGTCAGCGCTCCAAAGAGCATTCGCGCTTCTGAAAACGGGCTCGGTTCTGGGAGCTCCTATCACAACCTGCGGAGTTGGTGGCCTTTCGGCAAAGGGGCCAAGAAGCACAGTGCTCGCATTTCTTTAGCAGTCGCTGTTGGAGAAGTTCTGAGCACGCGGCCACTTGAAGACCGATGCATTTACAATTCCAATGGCGACAAATCCTGAGGTTTATCTAACCATCTAAGGTGTCATGCGGACCCCAGGAGAGCACGTTGATCTGCTCATCCTGACCCGACTCAGGAAGCCGCCTCAGCATCCCTGGAGGCGCTGTGCCACCAGCTACCAGGCAAACAAGAAGTGAAAGGAGAAGAGAATCTGTTTTCTCCTCCAATTTCATTCTGATCTTCTACAGAGGATTCTAAAAATTCAGGCTCGTGTGGCTTAGGACAAACACAGGTGTGAGTCCCAAGTGGTCAGACTGGTGAGCTGAGCAAAACTATCATCAAACATCTGGCATCGAGCAGCACACGTCCAGATTGTTTTGGGGGGTGGGGAGGCCCTGGCGGGAGTCCTGAGCACACCTGTGCCCATCAGAGAGCCTTTTCAGGAATCTGGAACTGAAACGGGGAGCATGACTTTGCATCGCCCCTTGTGACAGGGCTTGGGATTCCGGGCTCACATCTGAGAATGGGTGTCTGCCACCTTCGGGAAGGCCTGGAGAAGCCAGGAACACAGGTGTGCAGGTGGAGGGAATGAGGCAGGCCCACGAGACAAAGAGTGTGTCTGACCACCCCCTCGCCCCCTCCCCGCCCGGGGTAGGTTCGGGTAAGGTCACAGTCCCCCGCTACATTCCCACCCTGGTGTCTGAGAATCCGGTTCCATTTTCCGTTTATGTCATCTTAATAGGGCCCTTTCGTGTATAACCTAAGCCATCCAAACGCAGTTCAGAAATAAACTTAACTGTTTTTCCCAACATATTTCAAGAAAAGGAGGTCTTTGCTTTTTTTCAGTGAATACAGGTATCCACATATCAAAAATAAAGACCAGGCCTGGATTTCTATTAAAAATATTCTAGCCTATTTTTGCCCTCGAGTGCATTGTGCTAAATAAAATAAGAGAAAGACAAATACTACATGGTATCACTTACACATGAAATCTCTTTTAAAAGTCAGACTCCTAGAAACAGAGTAGGCAAGTGGTTCTCAGGGGCAGGGGGTGGGGTGGTGGGTAGGGAGAGGTTGGTAAAAGGGTATAAGCTTTCAGTCAGAAGGTAAGTAAGGTCTGAGGATCTCATGTCTATCACACAGTGACCACAGCTAACACTGCATTGTGTAAAACTGAAATTTGCCAGGGGAGTAGAAATTAAACATTCTCATACACACACAGATAAATATGTGAGGCAATTAATGTATTAACTATATAGGGAGGATCTTTCATTATGTATATATACACCAAATCACCACAATGGACACTTTCAAAATCTTACAACCTATTTATATGCCGATTATACCCCAATAAAGCTGAAATTTTAAAAATATCCTAGAAACGTGGGTTATAACAAGTTATCTGAGAAAAATAAACAATTTGATCCTGTCAAATTGTTTTTGAGAGGTTTTGTTTTTAATTGCTCTACTGTGGGTTGATACATAAACTTATGGGGGAAAAGCAGAGAACTAAGTGAGGACTATAAACTCATTTCTGATTTTCCAGAACAGATTGTATTTCTGTCTCCCACGTATTATACTGATCGTTTAAAAACTGAGCCCCAAAGGGTGTGATATGCATCCATCTGAAGACATGCATCTTTTGTGTAGTACACAACTGCTTAAATGAAACGCACAATTCCACAGACAAAAGCCAAAGGTGGAAGGCAAGCAAAGGCACCCCTGTCCCCTGCCACCTGAGGTGGTGGGAGGGGACAGGGAGCTCTAAAGGAGCATGGCAGACTTCCAGCCTCCAGAACTTGTATTATTAAACCATCCAGTGGATAGAAACACAACAATCACCTTTATAGCCAAAAGGGGCCTTAGAATTTAAGGGAGAGGAATTTTGTCTCAAGAACAAATTTTCGTTTCCAAGCACAAGTACGGAGCGGATGCATCCAGTTCTAAGCAATGACGCAGACCATTCAAAAACGAGGTTTTGTTTTTAAATCTCTCCTGCTCTCTGGTAGATTTCCTTTAGGCTTAGCTTTGGCCACAAAAGGAGCACCCCCTTCCGGAAGCAATGGTGGCATGAGGGAGTGGGAAGTAGAAGCAGACAGAAGCTTCCCTGCACTGGATGAGGCCGTGGGGCTCCTACCTGCTGAGAAGCGTGCTGCTGGTTTTCTGCACATACCCAGAGCTCCAGCTGCAAGGGCTCTCATGTCGGGGGTATTTTTAGAAGCAGCCTTACAGGTTTTCCTTCCTAGGTTTACCGATCTAGCAAGAACATGGAACAAATCGGATAGAAAGAACACTTCTATTTGCTTTTCCATCTGGTTACTTCTGAGCTGGAGTGGATTCTTGACAAAGAACCTCCCGATCGCACATGCTCAAATGTCAGGTCTAATTTTATCTCTGCCTACATCACATCTGTGGCCACCCAAATGCCACCTGAGGGGACAAGACCCATGTCTCCTCCATCTCCCAATAATGTAATCATTGGGTAAAATCAGAAACATGCTTCAATCGTGGTCTTTGGGAATCAGCTGGTTTATTATGGGAATCTTAGCTGTGCCGACGGATGGCTTTGGCGCCGAAACAGTCACTCGAAGGGGCTTGCTTGCACGGGAAAAGCAGCAAGGATGAGGCATATCTGGCTTGGGGGGGCCCCAAAAAGAGAAGTGCAACTGGGCAAACGTGGGGCTGCCCCCGGCTGGCTGCACCCTCCGAGGTGAGGATCTCGTGTGTGGGGGAAAAGGGGGCTCCAGTCCTGTGTCGAGAGGGGGGCAGAGCCCCAGGGGCTTCGGTGGGGTTAGGTACAGCTGCTGGAGGGCAGGGTCTGCCACATGTGAGCTGTGCGACCTTGGGCAAGTGCTTCAACCCCTCTCTGCCTTCAGTTCTCATGGTACAGCTGGGGATGATAGAAGCACTGACACAGCAGGATCCGTGGGAAGATTACATAGGGGCTCACAGCAAGGAGCTAAGGTTAGGTGTATTTGCTCATCAACGGTGTTGTGACTGTCCTTTTAGAAAGTCCATCTGCTTCAGGAGCAGCATGACAGCCAGAGGCCAGGTAGAAGAGGCTGTGCGGGTACGGGAGAGCTGGTCCAGCCAAGGGGAAAGGCTTTTTCTTCCAGGCAGGAATCCAAAGTGCCAGACTGAAACCACGGCAAAGCCTTGTCCTGCAAACTAGATGCACCCCCCCCAAAAAAAGATCCAGGGGTGGCCTCTAGGCCCCCGGACACAGAAATACCAAGCTCACCCCCAGAGCACTGCACAATCCCACAGGAGAGACCGGATGGATGGAGCAGAGCAGATTCAGATTCTCTTGCGTTGCTCTAGGAGCAGTAGAGACAGTGGCTGGGGGCTGCACGTGGCCCACGGGCCCCTTGCCGGGCTCTGGGTTCCAAGCAGGTGACGTGGGGCCGCGGTCTCTGCCCCCAGAGTTCGCTTGGCCACAATTCATCCACCCAGACTGGACCTTTCTTCTGATTCACACAGGCGCCAGACAGCCTCGCCTTCCTGAGGCAAGGACGGACACACATACTCAGTGAAGGAACAGACTCCAGCCACACACACTGGCCCAAAGAGGAATTCAATCACAGCTGGCGAGTTGGTGTCATCCGACTGAAATGGTCTCCCGTCCCAGCCGCCCCTACGCGCCCCAGGCCCTTGCATAAGACAGCACTTATTTTTACCATTGGAAAGGGCTGGCACGCATCGTTCTGTGGGAGGAAGAGGCCTGAATTTGCAAAGCAGCTGAAATGTTTAAGATTATTAATGACAATTAGAAGCTGAAAAATCCAAAGTCCTAAGAGTGATTTTATTTGAGGATAATCATTATGACTCAGACTTGAAACTGAAGTCAGCTTGACGTTTCCTACTCCCCGACTGCTCATCTGCTGAATCGGAACTCAGAAAACCGTAAGTGAATTCATTCTGCTGATTTGCAGGGACACAGACATTAAGAAGAACATTTCTATCCCTGCTTCTCCGCCACATCGTGGAACGAAAGAGGGAAAAGAGAGCAGGCGGGTCTTACTGAGCACGTGTACCGATGCCAGATGCCAGTGTTCATCTTGGTCTCCCACCCGCAGACGGATTCTTCTAGAACATGCAGTCTTTTGATTCAAGGCCACATTCACATATTTATCCCCTCGACTCCTTCTAAAGTAGAGAAGGATTGGGCAGAGGTGAGAATCTTGAGTTGTATGCTAATAGAATGTATTTGCTGCAAACATCTCATGGTTAATTTGCAATCAGTTGTTATTGTGCAACCATCTGAAGCGGTCCACCGGGGGCTCGAGGAAGAGCCCCATCTGCTGCTCTGCCCTCAGGGCCGGCTCTCCACATCCCTTCCCATCACCCTGGTCTTCTTCCAGATTTCCAGTTCCCAACTCAGGAAACCATCTGCTGCCTCCAGAGTCCCCAGGAAAATAAAGTTTCTCTCGACAACACACAAAATCAGTATGTGAAGCTGGTCTGTTGCTCTCTCTTCCCTAATCTGATCACGTTCCTTCCAGAGGTGGCCCGGCTGGTCCAGGAAATGCCAACCTCTATTTGAGATTTCATTAAAGTAAACCCTGCTGTCACATCAAACCACATAGGATTCCAGCACAGACTTTTTTCCCCCACCCCATTTTGTCTGAGCTGCCTTGAAATTATAAAACTGACAATACTTTGGGGAGCATAATACCATTCAGCCAGCACCGTCCCTTACATTATTTGATTCGTAAGTTAATGTGAATAGAAAAAAAAAAAAAAAAAAAAAAAACCCTGGCATTTACTGAGCACCTACTGAATGCTGCAGATTGCACTAGGTACATAATATATATTCCCTTATTTAATTCTAATAGGACCCTGAGAGGTAGGAATTAATTTGGGAAAATTTTAATTATTATGAGGTCATGTCAGAAGTATTAGAATAAATCACTTACTTGGAAATGTATTTAAATATTAAATAAAGTAATACATTTGGTGCCCGGTAGAGCACCAGGTATATAGGAGGCTCTTGGGAAAACAACCATCCTTCTACTTTCTTAGCAAGGAGAAACAGGACTTGACCCAAGTGCCTGCACATCACACACCGAAGGCAAGAGTTAGGGCTCAGCTCGTGTTTACTTGGCCTGACCTGGCTCCATGCATGCATGCATGCCTTTCTCACCAACACAGGACCTTATACCCAGGTTAGTCCATGGTACACACAAGGACATGGTGGCCTGGGGAGGCTTGGGAACCTGCCCAAGGTCTCGGGGCCAAGAGGCGCAGGAGTAGCCAGGATGTGACCCTCCTCCCCCCACCCCCACCCCGAGCAATCCTAAATCCAGTCTTTGTTTAGACTATGTTGACTTTTTTTTAAGATTTTATTTATTTATTTGACAGAGAGAGAGAGACAGCGAGAGAGGGAACACAAGCAGGGGGAGTGGGAGAGGGAGAGGCAGGCTTCCTGCGGAGCAGGGAGCCCGACGTGGGGCTCGATCCCAGGACCCTGGGATCATGACCTGAGCCGAAGGCAGACGCTTAGCGACTGAGCCACCCAGGTGCCCCATAGACTATGTTGACTTTCAGGGTAGTTCTTCTCAAGTGCACTCTTTTCTACAAGTGAAATATTACAGGACCTTTGGTGGGGGCAGGGGCAGGCAAAGCCCAAGCAGAGAGAAGAGACAGGAATCTGTTCCATGCTTCTCCCCCTGCTTCTGGTGGCAGCTGGCAACCAGTGGTGCTCCCCATCCTGTAGATGCATCCCTCTGATCTCTGCCCTGTGTCTCCTCCCTGTGTCTCTCCTCCTCTTATCTGGACACTGGTCATACTGGATCAAGGACCCACCCTCTTCCTATGCAACCTCCTCCGAACCTACTTTTTAATTACATCTGCAAGGCCCCCTCTTCCAAATAGAGTCACATTCACAGGTACCAGGGGGCAAGGAGCACAACACGCCTTCTGGTGGGGGGCACAATTCAACCCCTAACACCTTGTCTTCCTGAGAAGGCAGGGGAAATCCTGCCCATTCCTCCTCCTGAGCCCTTTATCCAAGTTACACTCATGATGAAGCGGTGACAACAGTGTAAATATGTCAAGTGAGCTGGCGACACCAGCTGAGAAGGAAGGCAGAGAGCCCTGTGCGGGTCGAATGGGAGTTAACACAAGAATGAAGGTCAAGAGCACTCAGCTCTGTTCTGTGTCAAAATCTACTCTTGCTCTTATGCAAGAGATGCCTGTTTTGTTTTTTAAATTTTTCTTCTTATAAATAATGTCCCCATCTTCTAAAGCCTACTTGGGGGAAAACAACAACCACCACCACCCTGCTGCACCTGGGTGTACTAATTATTCCAGCATTATGTTAACCTCTTTTCAAATGAAAAGCAGCATTCCAAAATTTCTTCATGCATCATCAAAATTAGAACTAAAATGCTACAGGAAATCTACTTTTCTCCATCTCTAACGTTGACAATTTGGAGAGCAAATGTGAGCCTCGCCAATATAGCAAAGACCATCTTAAAAATGGTGCTTAAAGGACACCTGGGTGGCTCAGTGGGTTAAGTGCCCAACTCTTGATTTCGGCTAAGGTCATGATCTCAGGGTCAGGTCAGATCAAGTCCCTGCGTCAGGCTCTACACTCAGTGGGGAGTCTGCTTGGGATTCTCCCTCTTCCTCTGCCAGCCCCCCCACACACAAGTGCGCTCGCTCTCTCAAAAAAAAATAAAAAATCTTAGGAAAAAAACCAAAAAAAAAACCAAAAAAGTGCTTCATTTGCAAGCAAGACAAAGCCATAATTATGGCAGGCCAGCCCTGTTCATCAAAGTTTATTTTTTGAAGTACAAGTTCTCTCTGGTTGAGAGGTACATTCAAAGGCTCTTAAAAGTTCTCTAGAAAGAAAAGATTTTTAAAGTAGAAAAAGGGTCACCTACCAAAACACTGAGAATGCATTTAAAAAAGCCACTTTACCAACACAACACCTGATCTGCTGTCAAGTTTCCTCCCTCTCAGCTAGCAGGAAAAGGTTAAGAGAGCCTGTCATGTAACTAACAGAGGCTACATATTTTAAAATATGTAGTATTTAAAATATGTATTTAAATATGTAGTACTGAAATTCAGTACCTGAACAGGAAGCAAACAGGGTGGGCGCGGGGGTTTCGGATCTGCTGGTCCTTTGGCAATCCCGTTCCTTTTGGAGACCACCTGGGATGAAACCCACCAGCCACTCCTGCGCTGTGGCCTTGATTCGGCATTGACCTTCTTGGGCTTCAGCTTCCCGGTCTGTAAAGTGAGGATGACACAGCCTCCCTTGCAGATTTGTAGTGGGGCACGAGGCCCACAGTGAAAGTTCAATGAAGGGTGGTGTTGTTGCTGATCTGCATTAATGCTTGTGCTGTTACCCTAATGGTGGCTGATATTAGGTGGGGGAGGGGGCGGGCCAGTCTGCTGCTGAGCTCCCGGACTGCCTCCCCCCTCACAAATGAAAAACCCATTTCCCACTCCGAGAACCCTGACAATTTCTGGGAGAGCCATCCCCGGCCCTTTGGTGTCTCCCTCACAGGTCATCAAGGGAGAGGGATGGGCTGACCCGAGTCCCCAAGGATGACTTGGACTCCCTTTGTCAAGGGGGGCGGAGCAAAAACCGCATAAACTGAGATTCTTCTCAAAAGGGAAATTTAAAACAAAATCTTAATGAACAGTTTGAGTGTCCTTAAAAAAAATACTCAATTTCTTAGCAGATAAAGTTTCTGTTGGGAACAAATCTACATTGTGACCTGTCTCACCATCTCCAGCTAAGCCACTTGGTCTCATCACACGTTCCCTGTAGGTCAGGTTCCTTCTCAGCACCTAAAATCTGCAAAGTTTGCCTCCTGGTAACTGATCTCCATCCCACCGCCACATGTCAGATTAGAACTTCCAGGATGTAGAACCTATGCATTAGTAATTTTCTAAGTGGCATCAAAAAGAGCTTCAAATTCATCAACATAATGTGCTCTGACATACAGCTGCACGGAAGGAGGACAGTGTTGCTTCATCTTGAATGCCAAATTACTGATATTCAGATTTATTCTAGTCTACAGCTATAATCCTTAGGAGGAGGAAGGGTTTTTTGTTTTTGTTTTGTTTTTTTAAGCTGTGGAATTTAGGAAATGCCACTAACCGGCGATCCCTGGGGGGCACAGAGGTGACCTGCCCCTTTGGAGTAAACCCAGTATCCCAGATCTAGGCCATCAATCTAGATGATGTGGAAATCAAGGCCCCAACAGAGGAAAGCTGCAAATTGGGGTGAGGTGGGAGGTGGGGCCAGCACGCTGTATTCTGGAGATAACATTCTCTACTTCTGTCCTCCAGCATAACTATCTTAAATTTAAGGCTACTACGGAAAAATATTTAAGTGAAACAAACAAAAAAAGATCAGAAGCAGTGTATAAAAAGAATGGTTTCATTTGCATAAAAACCATACGTAAATGGGTATAAATCCAGAAAGAGATCTGAAAGATAGTAATATACCAAGGTTTAAGGGGACTGTTTCTCCAAGATTAGAATTATGGATGATGAGTAGGTTTTCTCCTTGTTTGCTGACTTTATTCTCTAATTCTGGGTGCAGTAAACAGAGATGACTTCATTAGAAGAGAAAAACAACACAAGTTTTCATCCAACTATTTGGATTCAAGCTTGCCTGTTCTAGATACGGGGCTTCCCACACGGGCTACGTCCCCCATCGCTTTTCCTCTTGACGGCACCTACGCTGTGTCTTCTTTCTTTTAACTTTCCACAGTACCCACCAAACACGGCATCCCCCCTTCCCTTCTTTACACTTCTGATTCTTGAAGCATTTGCCCTTTGCCTCCCTTCTTGTCATCCCTGACCCCTTGGCTTCCTATAGCTCCTCTAGTTCAGCTGTCCAAGACAAACAGCGTGAGCCACAAACGAAATTTAAATTTTCCTAAGAGCGGTATTTTTTAAAAAAGGGAAAACAAAACGATGAAGTTAATCTTAACATTTTCTTTAATCCAATATACCCCAAATATTATTTTAACTATCATCAATATTTTAAAATGGAGTTATTTTACATTTGGGGGTTTCTGGGTACTAAGTCTTTGAAATCGAGGGTGTATTTTTTTCCAAAGATTTATTTATTAGAGAGAGAGAGAGCAAGAGAGAGAGAGAGCATGAGTTGGGGGAGAGGGAGAAGCAGACTCCCCGCTGAGCAGGGAGGATGCAGGGCTCTATCCCAGGACCCTAGGATCATGACCTGAGCTGAAGGCAGATGCTTAACCAACTGAGCCACCCAGCCACTCAGAACTGGCCACATTTCAAGTGCTCAGTAGGCACATGTGGACATGTGTCCATATTGGATAGTGGGGTTCTTCTAGGCTTTAAGTCTGTTTTCTCTTTATCTTCCACTCATGGCTCATCCAATATACCATCTAAGCAGGGACCAGATTTGTCAGTCGCTCCAAGTTATGGTTCTCAACTACCAGATCAACAAAGCACATCTTTATAACTTGGTCCTGTAGTCACGACATGGCCCTAACAAGCACCATATGAGCAATGGTCTTGAAATCTCTATCTGATGACTAAGTATTTACCGAATACTCACTATATGATGAATGCAGATAGGACCGTTATTGTCCTCAAGGTCCTCACACCATCCTTTGGGAGAAGCCACGTGAACAAAGCCACTAGGATACGTACGACACGCAAGGAATGTACATGTTAGGAAACCACAGGGGAGAACAGGTTATGATGAATTCTGTGGGTTTCAGAGTCTAGGAAACCTTCAGAGAGGAGTTCCCCCAGGGAAAAGGAGAGGGCAGTCCAAGCCAGGAGAAGACCGCACAGAGGCTGAGAAGCATGAACTCACAGAGTCTTCCCACAAAAAGACACACAGCGTGCAAAAACGGGGGGAGATCAGCAGGAAGTCAGACTAGTGCAAATGATCTTGTAGGACCTGCTGAGTAATTTGAAATGACTGACAAGTGTTTTTACAAGAGCCTAGTATTATCAAATTTGGGATCTATTCACTCTGGTAGAGGGTAGGGTAATTGAGGGGGGAGGGGGGAGGGAGGGTGACAAAAACGTAAGGGAGACAGGCCTCAGCATCTCCAGTTAGCTGCTCTAAAGAACTCAACAGAGCGCTAGGAGAGGAGACCGATGCGAGCACAAGGCCTTGGGACTCGGTGCGGCCTTGAAGAGAAGAGGGTGCGGATGAACGGACACTGGCGTTAAATCCTTCGATGTGTGTCTGGCGGAAACCTCAGACAAGAGGCCTGTGGTGTGAGAACTAGAGTAAGGACAAAACCTCAGGGACACCCACACTGTTGGGCATCTAGGGTTGGAAGAGCCAATCAGGGAGGCAGATGAGGATGAGGCAGAGGTGGAGGGAGGGCTGGGAGATGCTGACGGGCCTAGGGCAAGGGACATGTTTCGGGTGAAAGGACACTTTTCATGAGGAATTAGTTCTATAGATTCCTTCCATCCATAACATGATCCATATGAGGTATTCAAATTCAATCTCTAACAGGTTTTTGCCAAGTTCCCAAGCTAATCCAAAAATCAATTATTTATTAGCCCAAACTATCTTTGGAGGGAAAAGATCAGTGTGTATAAGTTAAACCCTAAACCTCTGCCTCTTCCAGCTTTCTGATCTGAACCACATGTTATAAATGAAGAATTAACTGTAGAATAAAACGAATGAAACGCAGGTCAGTCATTTGAGGGATGACTAGTCTGTCCTTTGTAAAGTCTAACTCTCTACATTAACCAGCCTCGTAGCTTCTCCAAGCTTCGTATTGTTCCTTCCTCTGGAACACGGGGACAGTGGAAGGGGTCCCAAGAAGCAGGAGTGACACAGTACGTGGCTCAAGCCCACTATTTAGTAAATGTTGGCTTCCTTCTCTTTTCCCATCACAGCGCTTGGTTTCACACCGAAAGAGTGGTAGAGTACAAAAGGCAGGGCTTTTGGAGCAAGAAAGATCTGAGTTTGGATCGTTAGCTTTCCACTCTCTACCTGCATTCAAGCGAGTGACGAAAACACCTCCATTTTCTTCCCTGCCAAGTGGAACAGATGAAGAAGCATCTAGCACACGGGATGCCACCCGAGCTGGAGACCCTGTTCCTCCGTTTCCTCCTTCTTCCTAAGTTAGAGAACCGCAGGGGTCAGGCAGTTTCCTCCTTCCCCACATTTCTTAGAGGACGAGCCTTGCCCAGTTTGGTTATCCACCACCAGGCTCCTGACAACCCGATTCACCTGTCCATTATCATGGTGGGTTTTGCGGTGATTAACCCGCTGCTAGGTCTTGAGGCCACAGAGCTCTCCGCAAAGAACTGATGCGCACGGTGATCATGGACCAGTCACAGCACTGCTCTCCCAGTCTCCGGGCCACCGCATGTGCACTACTCTGTTCCCAGACAGCACAGCCTGCAGCCACGCGGCCACCCCGTGTCCCAGAGGTAAACCCACGTTAACACTTCCCACACATGACAAATGAAAGCAGCCAACAAAAACGACCGTGCAGCAAAGAAAAGGGACGAAGGGAAATGCAAATTGAAGGTAAATGGAGTCGCAGAAGAGCCAAGCACGGAATCCCAGCACTGCCCACGTTCAAGAGACGGGATGTGCAGCCAAAGAAAGTCAGTGAAGGTGAACTTATCGGCATAAATGTGGAAAGTGGTCGTGAAGAAAGGATGAAGGCATCCTAGGGAAGGGGAGGCCGGCAAAGGCCTTCCCAGGAAAGGAATTCTCAGAGATAGGTCACGACGCTGCAAATACAAAGGAGAAAATGTTGGAAACTGATCCAGACCTTAAGGAGGCCAAGTGACCAAGGCAGAGAAAAGACACTCACTCTGTGTCATAAATTACATGACAAAGGCTGTTCAAACAGCTCCTGATGAGTTTTATATTTTTTATTATTTTTTTAAAGATTTTATTTGAGAGAGAGAGAGAGAGAGAGGAGTGGGGTGGGCAGGGAGAGGGAGAAGCAGGCTCCCCGCTGGGCAGGGAGCCCGATGTGGGACTCGATCCCAGGACCCTGGGATCATGACCTGAGCCGAAGGCAGACGCTTAACCGACTGAGCCACCCAGGTGCCCCAGTTCGTGAGGAGTTTTAAAATTTGCAAATGTTTCTGATGTTTTAAATTAGGGGTACTACATAAACATTACTTTTACTATTTTCTCCATTTCTCTAGGCATACGTCACTGACAGCATTTTTAATGTTTTGACAAAAAGTTTTTAAAGGTCAGGGAACAATCGTCATTTTAAAATTCTGGCCCTGCTTTGTTGTGCAACTTTGGTGGAGTTATTCTACCTAGTGTAGCCCTAGATTGCTCTTCTGTGAAATGAGGACATAACCAACCTCTGTCCAGGCCACAGAGAAGGTTAGACACCATGTGTTTACACGTTTAAAGCAACCGGCACTCTGCGTGGCACATGGTCAGTCCCCAAATGGTGGCCAATAGCAGGATTACACTTTCCCCCTATAAAGACAAATAAGCCAACAATATTTGTGGAGGGAGAAAGGACTTTTTCCTAGGGGGAATAAAAAAGACATTTAAAAATTCTTACTTAGCAACTGCCTTCTTTTAATTACAAAGAACCGTGAAATTCTACTTCTTTTTCTCACTAAAAATATCACAGTCACGCCCAAGAATTCATTACACAACATAAAGAATATGCCGGCCACAGAGAAGCAAGGTTCAAAGAAGCCAAATTAGAGAACGTTTCTTTGTGGCACATGTTTTATTTTTGAAGGTTACATGGAAAGATATGAAAACTACGTGCTAACTAGCAGGCCAAAACACAAACCCGCTGACCTGCTATCTGTGAATTTATGGCCAGGCCAGTGGAGGTTATGACTTTTTTGTGCCTGGATGACAGGCAGGAAGGGATGAACACCGAAAAGTAAACGCAGGCCTTCGACCTGCAAGATGAAGGTCAACATCACAAACCATTGCTCAGGCGAGCACTTTAGTTTGCAAAGGTGATGCCGTTTAAAATCATGATGCCCACAGGACTGAAAGCAGCTTGCACTACCCCGACCCACCACACAGCGCTGACTTCTTGGTTTCCAGGTCTGGGGCTCCCACGCTCCACCACCCTATAGGCTCCTCACCACCAGCCCTGAGCTGTCTCAAGGCAAGAACCGTGTTATCCTTCTGGACCCATCACCCAGCAAAGCACGTTTGTTGACAGAATGAACGGATGAAACCAAGCCATAGCAGTTGCTTGGAAAGCTTTCCATCATCTATGACGTTTTATTTTTTTAAAAGAAGATTTTATTTATTTATTTGACAGAGTGACAGTGAGAGAGGGCGCATAAGCAGGGGGAGTGGGCGAGGGAGAAGCAAGCCTCCCCCAGAGCAGGGAGCCCGATGTGGGGCTCGATCCCAGGACGCCGGGATCACGACCTGAGCCGAAGGCAGACGCTTAACGACTGAGCTACCCAGGTGCCCCTATTACCTTTTAAAAGTTAAGTATTCTGCCCACCTGGTCCTTAGATAAAAATCATAGTTACAAGAAGAACTTCTGATGACTATGGGTAAAAACGAGAGGCTTCAATTGGGCAGCCAGAAAGTCCTATTCCGTTACCTGTAACGTCGCTGGTTTCCATAATCGAGCCCAAGACCGTGAGAGAAACTTCTGGAAGTGGGGTTGGGCCCCACTAGTGGCACACCAAGATGAAGCTACTGGTGGGGGTTGGGGAGCGCACATTCTGTTTTCATCAGTCTTAAATCAACTCTCAGCAGCCTTGCTCACAATGATAGCATTTCCCAAAGTAAACATGGCACTATGGTTAGGTATGGAGTTTTCTAAACACCAGAGGGAAAGGAGACTCACAGTTAACTTCAGACCACCACCATGGTCCAATAATGAGTGCATTCTGATGAATGGAACTTTCTAATTAAAGAGGCATCCAGTAACTTTGAGGTCTTTCAATCCACTAGTCGAATACAGTCCAGAGTCCGAATTTCCTAATCGTCTGCTATTCTTCATGCGTCTTTCCTCCAGCTCTTAACCTTTAAAGTCCTTTCCGACCCTGGGAGTCTATAGGATTTCACTCCTTTTACACATATAGAGGTTACTAACTTGGACAAAAGATTTTCTTGTGCACATAAACATATGTCCTGTCTTAAAAACAAAAACAAAACAAAAAAACTAGAAGTTCTTTTATATTAATCATTTCAGAAGACGAAATGAAGAGTATACAGGGTCTATTTACTGAAGCGGTGGGACCAAGCTCAGAATAGGAGTTTGCTTAGGAGCTCCAACTGTTAACAGCATCATTCAGACACCCTTCCCCGAACCGCAGTTAACATCGTGGGGACCAAGTCCATACCATAAAATCTTTTTGTGGGTACTCCCCCAACAAGCCCCAAACAAAATCCAATCAGAGTAAAAATTTAACAGTTTCACGTTAGAGTAATTTACATTCTATAAAATTCAATCATTGTAAAGTATTCAATTCAGTGACCTTCAGTGAATTTGTAGGACTATGCAAACATCACCACAATCCAGTTGTAAAACCTCCCCACCTCCCCTGATCATCCCCTCAAGCCAGCCTGCAGTTGATTCTGCTCCCCCTCTCAGCCCTAGACAACCATCTGCCTTCCACTCCTATAAACTCACTTCACGTGAATGGAAGCAACACCTCGTCATTTGTATCTGGCTTCCCTCACTTAGCATAATGGTTTTTGAGGTTCATACATGATGAACATGTCCCACCAGGGTAAATGTCACTGATTTTTCAATGAAGAGCCAGCCTTTCCAATCAAGAGCCAGCTACCCAGAGAACCCATCCAAGGGAAATCAAAAATCCCACCCGAGCCAACTGGTCACCTCCAGGCGTGGAGCAGGTAACTACACAGCCACACCAAGGTCGGATACCTCTTCTCTCCTTTACCAGAGAGGGCTATTTCACTCACCTTGATGTCAAGGCCCCCTCAGCTTCGG
Source organism: Callorhinus ursinus (assembly GCF_003265705.2). NCBI lineage: Eukaryota > Metazoa > Chordata > Mammalia > Carnivora > Otariidae > Callorhinus > Callorhinus ursinus. The sequence goes on from NW_027397069.1 coordinate 8,013,338, forward strand.
GTCAGACTACTCCTGTCTCCACCCCCACCCTGAGGGGTCAAAAAGAACCAGTTACCCGGCTCCCTTATTCTCTCTCAGCGAGAGAACTGCTCAATTTTCACCCTCATGAGATCTGCAAATTCCTCCTTAGTCTTCATCTTACCTTTTCTCTGTCTAGAGAACTCTACTACCGGGAAAAAAAGATGGCATTTGCCTGAGCCTGTCCATAAAGGATGATGGTTTGGCAAACTAGACCTGCCTGCGTTCGGGGAGTAGTTCAGGGAAGGCAAAAATGACCATCTTTGGCCATTCGTGACTGCAGTGGTTAAAAAAAACAAAACAGCTGTGTGTGGGGTGGGGGAATGCAGCAAGAGCATTCCTGGGAGTGAAGGAATGAGCATGAGGTACAAATTAGTTCCTTAACAGAGGCAAAATGACAAGCAGACACTGGCACTCGGCCCTCACAGGATTGTAAAGAGGTGGGAGACATGCATTTCTGTAAGTGCACTAGCTTTGTTATTCCGGAGGCGTGATTACAGCTTTCCATCAAACACTAGGGTAATAGCGGACTTCGTGCCAGAACGTGGCAGCTGAATCCAAGGCGTGGGAAGCTCCTTCTTGCCCTCCTGCTTCTCAGCTCGGGAGCTCAAGCTGGGTACAGAGAGGGTCTGTATACGGGGGTCAAAATTAAGGTGTGTCTACGGTAAGTATTCCTTGAAAGGAACCAGCTTCCTTAGGGAAAACAATGTTTGTGCTCAACGGCTCCAGCCAGGCCTATGTGTGTTGTTGGTGAAATCTGGTCACCCAAATTAACGAGGCTGCTCTGGGCACCCTTCCCACCCAGGCCCCCAGCTTTTGCTCAGAGCAGTTTTCAGTTTCTGCCTTTTAAAGAGGTCCAGGCCATATGCCACCAAGTACATGTGCACTTAAATAAACAATGAAAACATTTGCTCCCTCAGGCCAGTTACGTATTCCTGTGTTTTCAACGTACCATCATTTCTTGGCTTAGCCCCCCCCAACCCCCTGGCCCCGCTGCCCTGCAAAAGTCCACCAACAGGGTTTAAACAGTCACGTTACTTTATTTTGTTGTCATGCCTGCTCTTCAGTCATCAGCCCCTAGGAAGATTAAATGACATGCTATAGTCTAGAAAACTCTAAGCTTTCAACAGGACTCCAAGTCCCAGGAATGTCCTGGAAACTGGAAAAGTACACAAATGCCGAGTTTCTAAGTCACCGCCAGGAAAATTCTAAATAAAGAGAATAAAATGGGCCACACATCTTTAACGTGGCTCAGAAAACCAACACCTCCACGTCCGTGGTGACTTCAGGCTCCTCACAGTGGCCCCCAGCCCCACACAACAGAAGCTCTGTTTCCTTGAACCAGGCCCATCAGACTTACCCCAGGAACCAGCTCCTGCAACTCTTCACCGAGAGCACTTTCAGGGGGTAGACGAGTGCTGAAGGGGACACACAAACCAGAGAGAAAGAAAGAAAGTGCACCAAGAAGGCCAGGAGCCAGGCCACCACAGTTCCTCCTGCTTCCTCCACATGGGAGCTTCTCAACGCTTCAGCAACACTGACACGCGGGGCGGGGGGTGGGGGAGAATTCCTTGTTGTGGGGGCTATCCCGTGTACGGCCAGTTGGTCGGCAGCATCCCTGGCCCGTACTTGGGGATGCCTTTAGAAGACAACCCACACCATCTGCAGACATTGTCAGATGCTCCCCAGGAGCGGAGCCCTGGTCGGCACCCCCTACAGAATCATCGATTTCAGGGTTGGGGAGACCCGGGAGATCATCCAGGCCAAGGCCCATCGTTTAGGAGGAGTTTTACAGAGTCCTTTAAAGAGTAGCTCTCCAAGGTTACTGAACCCACTACTTACTGGCAACAGAGAAACCAAAAGCAGTGGTACCTGAGCAGGCCAACACTTTTGGAGAAATCTTTTTTCAAAGAACATTAAGAGCATCATATATATTTCAAAACCATTACGTGGTAAATAATAAACAGTATTAGTAATGCTGCTTCGTCCTACTTCCCCACCACACCCCCTGGTAAGTACAGAGGGAACAGGGCAGAGGTGCCCCACGTGGACAAGTGGGAAAGTGGCTTTCCCCGCTACTGAGGTTGGCAGATCTGATAAAGCCAACAGGCCGAAAAGCAAAAATAGTTTCCATTTATAGAATATATTTTGTATATATTTATAAAATTTCCATTTTATTGACTATAACATTTCCTCTGAAAAGCAGCCCATTCAAAAAAGAATGTAATGCACACAAATCCTGGGTGCTCTACGAGAAGGGATCCCAAGCATCTGCCCATCTCCCTTCAAACAGCCATTCATAGAGGGGCCTATAAAAATAAGACGTGCGGGGCGCCTGGGTGGCTCAGTCGGTTAAGCGGCTGCCTTCGGCTCAGGTTATGATCCCAGGGTCCTGGGATTGAGCCCCGCATCGGGCTCCCTGCTCCGAGGGAAACCTGCTTTTCCCTCTCCCTCTGCCCGTCTCCCCTACTTGTGCACGCATGCACGTGCGCGCTCTCTCTCTCTCTCAAATAGATAAAATCTTTTTGGCGGGGGTCAAATAGATAAAATCTTAAAAAAAAAATAGTAAGATGTGGTTCAGATGATTACTATCAAAGCTGGAGAGATACAGGGTCCACGTGCCTGACAGTGGTCCAGGACCCTTAAGGAAATGTTGCCAGTGATTGCCAAGTGACTTACAAGAAAACCTGAGCAGTAAGGTAGCATGGGCCATGCTCTCCTTCCTCAGGCGCTTGCTACCTGAAGACCTGGTCTTGATTAAATATCTTAATGTGGATATAGCACTCTCAGGGCAAGGGTGTGGTCAAAATCTGAGTCTGGTGGGGTTTTGGTATACTGTGGGGACCTAGAAGGAATTTAGTCATAAATTCTTCAAAGATTATTCGGGGGTAAGGGTAACATTAGACACTATTCAAAGGTGACATCAGAACAAAAGAGCAGTTTTCAGCGTCCCTGGAGCATTTTAGTCCCAACTGATTAGCAGGGTAGACAAAACAGCGGATAACCTGGGAACCAGCAGGAAACAAGCAAAAATATCAATAAAGAACGGTTTACAGGTAGTAAAGAACTAGAATCAAACACACGCATTATTAAAACAGCGATGATCAGCACACCTTTGCCTTTCTGTGCTTCACAGCCACACCATTCCAAACTCTGTGTTACTAGTTTCTTAAATTCTCAAACAGAATGATATTTCTTGCTAAGCCTATTCACAGGAAAAAAAAAAAAAAAACAAAAAACGAAGGAGTTACAAAACCTAGGATCTCTGCAGAGTTCTTATAATTTGTGAATTCAGGTTTCCACTGTGGATTATTACAGTAAGGAGTTAAAACCTCACTGTAGTTTGGGAGGGCCCAAACCTTATCTCTATGAATATTTTTCCTTCTTGAGCAATTATGTGGTTTTTCCAGGAGAAGAGCCACAAAGCTCAAAGCTTGGGAGGCTCTTGTAGAAGAGGCAAAGAAAGAGATCATTTGAATGTATGATGTCCAAGTTCTCACTACCATAGGCAGCCCTATTTTCATGCACTTCACCTGCTGGGATCCAACTTTCAAATGGAGCCGGCCAGAGCATGCTTTTATGTCTCTTGGCTGGTAACTAATTCTCAGCACAAGATAGGGCCGGTGTCAAGAGAAAAGGCTGCTTTATAAAAGCAAAGGTCAATATTAATAGGATATTGCAGGCACAGAAAAACATTTTATAACAATGGTCAACTATGCATGGTAGAATTTCCTTACCCCCTCCCCCCCCTTTTTTTTTAACTTTCTCTGGGTTCAATTTAAACAAACAAACAAACAAACAAACCAACCAGGAATAGGTATTACTTTCTGACTCAGAATTAAAATCAGCATTTTCTGAAGCTGTGAATCGTGGTGGCTGAAATGCCCAGGCCTGCTCACGGCACCCTCAACCAAACCCACGCTTTTCCATTCCATCCCTAAAGCCAGATGGCATCCGAGCAGGATGCCTCTGCGTTTGGCAACCCACTCTACTTACAACGTGCTAGTCTCATTGAGTACGAAGTCTGAAAACTCTGATAGAAGCACACAGCTTAGTGTATGAGCCAAATCAGTTCCTAATGCCTGCTCACTATGTAGTTCCTTCAGATTTCAGCATCATAGCAAGAAACAGCATAGTCATTCACCAGCAGGTGGGACACCCCTCATCTTAGCCCCACATTATCACCCACTCCACGGTGCTGGTGCTGTAACAGCAGAAAGCCCCCTTATTATGCTCCAAGCTCCTAGAAGGCAGGAGGATTAAAAAGTGACGAAGAAAAGACTGCGCATCAAAAATCAACAGCGTCGACACAGGAAAAAAACAAGCAGTTTGCCATATTCCTGGGAATGGCTGGCAGAATTAACTCAAATAATTGAAAACCATGGGTAAGCCAGAAGGAATTAAGCTGACTGCTGCGTTCTAACAAGATCTTTCGTACAAGCCGACGCAAAAAGAAATACAAAGCGCGGTTCCGTGAGAGGCTCCATTTACCGCTTTAAGGAATTGTGTTTTTCTATGCTAGTCAGTTAAATTTGACAAACATCTCCCAAGCCCCATCTCTGTGCAGGTATGGGCCACCCCAGTGCAGTCCCCATATTGCAAGATGTCTCAACATGAGGGACAGTGTAAAATGGGCAAAATGTGGCCTCTTTCAAAATGCCAGTATGACGGCTAAAGATGAAAGTTTATACGAAGTGCCTAGTGTTTGACAGGTATACAGGGTAGACCCAAGGCCACTGGCTAACACAGCTCTGGGGGTGGGGGTGCATTTCCGTCACAGTCCTGGATGGCCTGACACACACAAATCCTGGATCGCCCTTTTTCCTAGTATCCTGTTTTTGGGGTTCATTTCATTTTCCACCTCTCTGCCTGTTCTCATCAGAAATATCAAGGTCAAAATGCAAATGCATAGGACGATGGCAAACAAGATACAGGAGAGTGGATAATTTAGAAATGAACTGGCTAATCGTCTACTCTGAGCCATTGAAAGAGACAAGGAATTCATTCAAGACCTATCTTTAACTCCTAGATACTACTGTCAACTTCAAAGAAACATGAAACATTTAATACTCTCAATTCCTCTGGGGGTAGGGGTTCCACAGGACCCTTCTGAGAATCGAAAGAAAAGAGGCTTTCTTCTCCCAAATACACATACATTCTGAAATTCTGCTTACACTTCCGACCACTCAGTAACACACATTTCCCACCCCAAGCCCCTCTCCCGCAGCAGTAATAAAAGAGAATCAGGCAGACCTTCCTATGATTAAAACAAGGAACACACTGACTTTTTAAAATTACTGTCCACACAGCTGGCTGCAGTCCCAACAATTCCCTTGCTCTAGGTTGTGTTAAAATTCCAAAGAACAAAATAGCATGAAGCAAGCCTGGGAAGTTTGTGAGGACAGTCTGGTCCAAAATGTCTGTGGCTTCACCAAATAATTAAGTCATCACTTCATCCTCTGCTGCACACCTGCAATATAACTGCTTCACAAAACCACGCTCACAGATGGCTTTGAGAGAGGTAAGTCCACATAATAAAAGTTCACAGGCAGCCTGGTTATTTGGACCAGGTTTTGGAATTACAGAGATGCTGCCCAAGGCAAACACATCATCTCATTAGTCCAGTTGATTAGCTGAGCTGCACTTTGCAGGGGGGTGGGGGAACCCCACATCCCGTCCTGCTTGGGGTGAGGGCTGTGCCATGTGCCCCCAGGGCAACCAGACTGTATTCTCAGCAATAAATAAAGCACAGGGTCCCAAATGCTGACTTGAAGAAGAGTACAGTCTACAGGAACATGACAAATGGTCATTTGCTGTCGTTTAAAGATCCAAATCAACAATAATCACAAACCACTTTCTATTTGTTTGGAAGCACTTGAACAGGGCTCAGAACCTCAGAAGGCAGGTTGTTACTGCTGCCAATGAACTCGCTGATTAGCAAATGCTTTCTGGAGCATAGACTGGGCCGGGTGTGGAGGAGTAAAGAGGTCCCTATCTTCCAGCAGCGGTGAAAAAGAAGAATGCCAAGTCAGCCTCAGGGAGGAAGAGGGTGTTCTCAAGGAAAGGAGCACTGAACCAGATTTTTAGAGGGAGAGTAATTTTGTGCAGAGAACGGGGATGGGAAGAGGCTGGTAAAATAGCAGTGAAGTCAGAAGGACGGACGGGCGTGTGCAAATACAAAGGTGGAGGGGTAAGAATGGGCAGGATCTCATGGCTGGGTGTGTCTGGCATCTGGGGAGTGATGGGGGCTGAGGCTGGTGGGGGAGGGGGCCAGAGGGAGATGGGCCAGATCAAGGGAGGTCTGACCTGCAGGGGATGATGGGTGTTTACAGAGAAGGAAGTGGAAGACAAAACAGATCTGCTGGAGCAGCTGCTCTCAAACAACAAGGCAGAGCTTTAAAAAAAATGTTATCAACCCAGCAAGTGCACTCCTAGGTATTTACCCAAAGGATACAAAAAAATACAGATTCCAGGGGGCACATGCACCCCTATGTTTATAGCAGCACTATCAACAATAGCCAAACTATGGAAAGAGCCCAAATGTCCACCGACTGATGAATGGATAAAGATGTGAGAAAGAAACGTGTGTGTCTCTGTGTGTGATATTAGTAATGCTATTGGTATTAGTATTAATAATTATATAATCAATGAAATATTAATATAATTAATAATTAGTAATATATAGTAATATATTAGTAATATTCCATCATATATAGCTATATGTAGAAAGAATGAAATCGACATTTGCAATGACGTGGTTGGAGCTTGAGCGTATTGTGCTAAGTGGAATAAGTCAAAGAAAGAAAACCATACGATTTCACTCATACGTGTAATTTTAGAAAGAAAACAGATGAATATGTGGGAAGGGGGAAAAGAAAAAAGCGAGAAAGGGTAGAGGGGAAACAAACCGTAAGAGACTCTCAACTCCAGGGAACAAACAGGGTCGCTGCAGGGGGAGGTGGGAGGGGAGATGGGGTAACTGGGTGATGGGCATTAAGGAGGGCACTTGATGTAATGAGCACTGGGTGTTGTAAGTGATGAATCACTAAATTCTACTCCTGAGAACAATACTACACTATATGTTGACTCGAATTTAAATAAAAATTTGGGGGAAAAAATTAAGAATTACTATTTTTAAAAAAAGCGTATCAATGCTTGGGTCCCACCCACAAAGATTCTGATTCAACTAGCCTGGTGCGGGAGCTGGGCATCAGTATTCTTTTTTAGAAAGCTCCCCAGGTGAGATTATTGTGCAGTTAGCGTGGACAAGCACTGGGCTAGAGGTCCAGCAGCCACCAGCTCATCCACGTTCAGGGCTTTCCTGGGCTTTGAATAATAGCAATTATTTCCCCTTAATTTTGTGTGTCAGTTTTAAAAATGAAAAAGAAAAAAAAAAAGAATGGGGAGAAAAGGCTCTCAGATCAACACATGCACACATACCCCTATCTTTCAGATACAGCTCTTCACTAGAACATAAGAGAATTCTAGCAATGGTTATTTGCTGATATGCAAATTGCTATGCAAAGTATCCTAATTAATGCAGACTCTAACAAATCCAAAGTGACCTTTACTTCTGGACAGACTGGGTAGGGAAAAAATTGTGGAAGTCTCTTTATTACATATTCTTTGAGACCATGATGCTTTGCTGGACAAGATCAACAACTCAAAGAAGCTTCACGTATTGAATCACCCAGCCAGCCCACTGCGGGGGGGAGAGGGGGCATCCTGCGTGATTACGTTTATCTGAAGAGCTTCAATGCTTTTGCAGGTCATTTTACGTACAGATATGGAGTTGATAAGCAGAGCAGGTGATTCTGAGGTAGGGACCCAGAAAACTTCCAGAAATCTAAATGGCTGGCACTCCCCGGGTCGCAAGGTCAGCAGACCTGGGTCACATCTACTGCCCCTTCGTCCTTCCCATGTCCCACAAGGATACCACTGACTGAGCTGCCTTCTGTCTTTCAACGCAGTGCTCTGTCAGCCGCCATGACTCAACCAGGCTCAGCAACAGAATCAAAATCAATTTAGGAAATTTAGGACTCCTACCCCATAATTTAACACCACTTTAAAAAGAACCACTCACTAGGACGACTTGGAAAGAGTACCAATTTATGCCAAGCAAGAAGCCCAAAACACTGATTCCATTCATTTAAACCAACAATACAGCCTTTTAGGTAAGTAGAAGTTGATTTACAAAAAACGTCTGGGGACATAAATTTTAGGGAAAGAATGAAATGCCTTTCACTCCTGCCAAAAGAGAAAGAAAAAATAAGGGAGGGGGGGGAAAAAACCAAAAAACCCTCATCTTCAAAACAGCCCTTGGTACTAACCTTTGAACATAATACCACGAATTCACCTTCATGCCAAAGGCCGGGTTTGCGTCTGTTTCATCAGGACTTCCCCCTATGACTCACACAGAAGAGTTGTGAGAGGGCTGCCTTCACCCCTCTGGTTTTTTGGTTTTGGGGTTGTTTTGTTTTGTTTTTTTAACATTTTATTTATTTATTTGGGGGCAGGGCAGAGAGAGAGAGAATCTCCAGCAGACTTCCTGCTGAGCATGGAGCCTGACAAGGGGTTCGATTCCCATGACCCTGAGATCATGACCTGAGCCAAAATCAAGAGTCAGACGCTTAAATCGACTGCGCCACCCACGTGCCCCAGCTTCTGTTTTTCAATTAAGTAGCAGGACATCTAGGAAAACTCAACTGCATGGCATGATACAAGTAAAGTATATAAAAATACTCTAAATGTATTTGCCAGTATTCGATCCTAATGCCCAACACCAGGTGCGCGATGGGTGACTCTCTGAGGTCCTCAATAATCTGCCCTCTTTCAGGCAGGTGCTCTGAAAGCTCGCTGCTTCCCCGGTGCTCGTGACGAGCATCACGTCAGTCACGTAAGCGTCCCGGTGCTGTCTTCCCACAGCCCTCCCTGAGGGAGAGGCCGACGCTCACAGGAGAGTTGAGGGAGCCAACCCTGCGGCCAAATGATGCCCTCTCAGCTTGTTGAGAATGATCACATCCCGGGCAACCAGCTCAAGGCTACAGAAATTTCCTAAGATGGATTTATCTCTACTTATACTCTTTACAAAGTAAACCTAGTTATAAAGGGCAGCCTGTCTTGAGGGATCACCACATTCACCTCCCAGCCCACAAAACATCTGGAAACCCGGCCGTGAACAAAAGATCTGCGGACTCCACCGTGAAGCTGAGCGAAAAGATCTAGGTACCCAAAATGGCCGTCCTAGTGAAGCGACGCGTTAGGGCCCCTCAGCCACAGGGACAGAAGGCTGCACAGGCTCCCTTCTCCACCGGCCCAGGCTACCCTGACTAAACCCTCGCTCCGCCTTCTTCCAGGCCCTTCCTTGGGCTGTTTGTCCTTACAACAGCCCCCGGGCTTCACTTCAGCACACACTCTTGATAAGCTGTGAACTCAGAGATTTCCAAATTCCTTATCCTGACGACATCTCCCATCGTGTGGCATTCATCCCCGCTTCCAAACCTCTCCGTGGCTGAACTGCATTACACCCGGAACATTTGCCATGGGCTCTGGGGCCACCCGAGGCTTGGCACCTCAGAGAAGGGTCACATTTCCTTAGTGGTCTCGATTTGGAGGTCACCACACCTTTCACCAGGTAGCCTGTAGTCACCTCATCTGAAGTCTAAGCTCAGGCCTCCTGGGCTACCTGGCAGCAGGGAGGTGAGGCAGCTCTGCTATGAGGGGAATGTCACACTCCCGAGTACCCCCAACCCAGACCTGCTCTCACAGGCCTTGTCAGCTTAGTCAATATTTATCCAGCGTGCCTGGCCTAAGCAAACGCACGATAACCGCCCTCTGCCTGCTCTTCATACTAGAAAACAAAACAACTGACTCCATTTAAACATAAGTGATAAATAAGACAATAATGTGGCGGCAATCCACAATGAAGTTAAGGAAAGATTCTTCCATCTGGTTAGCTTTTTTTTTTTTTTTTTCTCCAAGATTTACTTATTTATTTGAGAGAGACACACACCAACCACGTATGACCAGGGGTAGGGACAGAGGGAAAGAATCTCAAGCAGACTCCCCGCTAAGCACAGGGCCCGATCCCAAAACCCTGAGATCATGACCTGAGGTGAAACCAAGTCAGAGGCTTAACCGACTGCACCACCCAGGCACCCCCATCTGGTTAGCTTTTATTTAGAGTCGGAGTAACATGATACAGGTAGGACTTTAAAAATTTCCCCCACCTCTGCTTCTACTTCGTTCCTGTATCTTATGACCTCAGGGATTTGAACTACTCCTTTACTTTCTTACTAAAACAGGTTACATTTCTATTTAAGCGTCTTGGAAAGAAGGGAGCATGTTACCCATGTGAGTAACTCATCACTGTCCTCAAGCAGAGTTAGAAACATGATGAAGGCCCAAAACCACAGGATGCAAAAGTGAGTCTCATGGGCACCACCACCAAGACCACACCATTTTAATACCATTTTAGAGAAACAGAGATTTTCTTTGAGCCTCTTGGCACTTTTCCACCCTCAGGCTTTGGGCTGATGGCAATGAGTGAAATGCAGGATAATTTATCATAGACGGTTATTTTCTATTCTAGACCAGTACTATCTGAAGCGACGTTCTACGATGAAGGGAATGTTCCATATCTGAGCTAATACAGTAGCCATGAGCCACATGGCTGCTGAGCCCTTGGAAGCTGCCAGTGTAACTGTGTTTAATTAGATTTAATTTCAATTAAGCAGACACATGTGGCTAGTGACTGCGGTACTGGGTGGTACTCTTCCAGACCGACATACATGTAGGATCACTTTATTTCGGCCAACAAGTTTCAGCAAATACCTTCCCCCTGCCCCCGACATCTTCCCCCCCACCCCATTTCGTTGACGCCAAGGACTTACTAGCATCTTCTATCACTGAGAGTCCCCATGCCCCTAATTGAAGAAAACGTTAAGAGTCAATTCAATGGAAAAATGGAAGACAGATTAAAACTCCAGATTTCTAGTTAAAAGTACTGACACTAGACACTGAGTTCAGGGAGTCTGCTTTCCCCCACCTGAGTGACAAACAAGTACTTTTTAAATTATGCACAGCAGGGGCACCTGGGTGGCTCAGTCGACGGAGCGCCCAACTGTTGATTTCGGCTCAGGTCATGATCTCAGGGTCCTGAGATCAAGCCCCACATTGGGCTCCGTGCCCAGTGCAGAGACTGCCTGAGATTTTCTCTCTCCCTCTGCACCTCCCCTCCCTCGCGCGTGCGCTCTCTCAAAATCTTAAAAATACAATTATCCACAATGTGTAAGGCACACCGAAGTGGGTGTGGGGACACTTTGGACAATCCCACGTCAGGGCACACGCTACACTTTGTTAAGGAGCAGGAGAGGTCAACAGAGAAGGCGTGACGGGGGGAGAATTACATTTTGCTTCCTACTCTAGGAAAAGCCTTTTCAATGTCCACCCACCCAAGTTTGTTTGCTCTCTCCAGAGGTTCTCGTAAAGAACACAGAAGCTATTGTTCACCCCCCAGCGGCTCTCCTCAAACAAGGCTTTGTCTCCAGGCCTTCAGAAAGGATTGCTCGCCAAGGAGAAAATGCTGCCACGTAATCGGGCCACACTGTGTCTAAGTGGTGGCATTTACACAGATTCAGAGAGACGTGGCAGAGTCACCAAGCACTGGGGAGTTGAGACCTCCATGGAGGCAGGCTGGGCCGCCCCGACAGAGGGAGAAGGCGGATGGTGGTAAAGGGGACTCGCCTTGAGGTAGGGCTGTGGGTCACAGCCCGTCAGAGGTCTGAGAGCGCCACTCGGCATGGGGACACGGCCTGGGTCCCACGTGCTCCGGCTGGAACGGAAAGGGTCACTGGCGGCAACCCGCCCGTCATGACAGTTACTCTGCGAGCCTGGGATCCACCTGTAACACACAGTAGGATCACCCGCAACACACAGTAGGGCCGCAGAACCCTGCCCTGATGGAAAGCTAAGGCCAACTTCACAGACCCAGATCATCTCGAAAATTAGGCAACTGTAAGATTCACTTCTGCTTTCAGAGCTGTACATCCTTCCAAATTCCAAGCTCCTCTGCTACAGAGCAAAGAGAACAGAGAATAATCAGGGGCTAACATTCTTCTCACGCACTCTGCGTGGTCTCCCCCTTCGCATAACCGGCAACTCCACTTTGCCTGCTGCTCAGGCCACCCCCTCCCCTGGAGTCATCCTTGACTCCTCTCTCACCCCCCAAATCCAATTCCTTAGCAAATCCACCCTGCATTACCCTTCAAAACCTATCTGGCACCCAACAGAGAAGTGCCACCACCAGTCTCCGGAGAGGTACCACAGCAGCTTCCTAAGTGGCCTCCTCACCCAGCCACTGCAGTCCGCTCAACTCCACAGCAGGCATGGTCCCTGTATGGGGCCGAGTCAAATTACACCACTCAGAATAATATCTACCTGGTCTTCTCCTGGTCTACCAAAATCCCTTGTCATTTCTCTGGGCACCTCACCCATTTCCTCTCTCACTCATGCTATTCCAGCTACCGTGGCTACCTTGCTGTTCTCAAATACATCAAATGCACTCCTACCTCAGGGCCTTTGCACATCCTCCTCCTGCTCCTGCTCCCTGAAATGACTCACCCCAAAATGTAGGACTTACTCCCTCACTTCCCCTGGGCCTCTAAATGTCATGTTATCAGAGGCTTCCATAATACATTTATATAAAATATGGACATAAAAACATACCACTGTACACACACTCTTGTTTTTCCTTTTTTGCGTTTACTATCACTTGGCGTATACTTGGTTCAATTTTTTTCTACTGGAATATAAGTTCCATGGGGGCATGAGTATTGCGTCTGTTTGGTTCATTGTTATATCCCCAGGGCCCACCTACCACATAGTAGGTGATCAATACGTTTACCTGTGGAGTTTCTTTTTGAATATTTGGGTTGGTCCTTTACAAAGCAGAACTCTCTCAAAATGAAATTCATGTGATGTAGACTCAAGTAAGTTATAGGCCATAAAACAACCATTTAATATATACAAAGCAAATGAATTTAGGACAATATAGCTCTGCGTATTCAGCTCTGGACTGAAAATTAGGTTCACTAATTCCTCAACTAGTTCCTTCTCTGAAGCACTCCCTTGTGTTGCATTAGGGAGAGGGTGCATCTGCCCCACTGGCCCGTGGAGGCGGGACTTTGGCTCTCCCTCAGGGGTATACAATGAGGGGATCCCCCCAAAGGTTTGGGGTTCCTTGATTGTCTTCTCTCCCTTAAAAAAAAATAGAAATGCTCATGATACACGTCTACATCAGAGGGCTTTATAGTAAGGTGTGAAAATGAATGTGTGTGGGTATATGTGTGTGACAAACACTTCACTTCTGGGTCAAGAAGTTTATTCAACATGGGGCACCTGGCTGGCTCAGACAGTAGAGCATTTGACTCTTGATCTTGGGGTCCTGAGTTCAAGCCCCATGCCAGGTATAGAGCTTACACTGAATTCTCTTCTTCTCTGTCACAAACAAGTGGGCCGTGTGTTCCTCCAGGCCACCTCCCCAGCTTCCTCACCCCAGGAGGTTGTATGCTCCACAAAGACAGCAAACTTGTCCCTTGGGTTCACCTGTCACACACCCAGGACGCTGCGCAGAGCCTCAAACACTCAAAACAAAACATCAGTGTCTGCTGAGCCATGAAGATACCAGAGCCGACCTGGAGCTTCACATGGCTGGTGACCTGGCCCCAATAACCTTCAGGTGGCCATGGCACAGCAGAGAGCACGCAGGACACGGCTGCTCTTTTTAGAGAAAGCTGACCGGATAGCAGAGTGTTTCCCATTTATTTCCAGGACAAAAGTATGCATCTCGCTGATGGTTCCCATGTTCTTTCTGCACGGGCTAATTTTAATTCCATCTCATCGGGTCCCTTTGGTAATAGCTGTTGACAGTCCCAGATGCCAGGCCCTGGCGAGAGCATCTGTTTATCCCCTCAGGATTAAACTAAACGACTTAACCCTCCAGGACAGTGGGTCTTCCTCTAGAGTTCTGCAGAACAAAAAGCATACAGCACGGTCCAGGTCAACAGCCCGATGAAAATCCCTGTGCTCGGAGCATCTATTTATCTGGACAGTCGCCTCCTTGGCTCATTTCTGGTTGTCCCAGGTGTCTCACGCAAGACACACGCGCAAAGCTCAATAAAAGCTTGCAGAAAGTCACTGGATGTGAAGCACATGACCCTAGAGAACATACAAGGCGGCCAGATTTGCGCTCAGTAGGAAGGAGATTTCCATTTTATGGGTAACCTCTGAGAAGTTCCTCTGTTGTGCTTAATTTCGATACTTTGCATGAGCCAAAGTAACACTCAAGCCCCTTCTTTCTTTGGACAAAAAAAGACGGGACTAGATTTCCTTGCCCACGGCGTACAGATACCAGGCGAAGCACGAGATTCCCATCTGCTACTGGATCTGGCTCGCTCCCTCGATTCTTGGCATAGGGCTAACGCGGCACGAAAAGTGCATTCTAATGGTCCGCGGGATCAATTCCAGTGGTAGCTGACAGCTGATACCGAATATCTGAGTACACAGGATGGCAAACATTAACGAGCTATAAAATAAAATACCCCACTGAGTCAAACTGCGCAGCTTCTCCAACACCCAGAAATAGAACTCATAACCTAGGACAGGCCCAATTAAGACATCTGGGAGCTTGATAAAAATAAACAATTGTGTAATGGAAAACAAGCAGTGACAATTTAGAATCAGAAAATCCAAATGCCACAGAGGCCAAGAGCCCAGCGAAGACAGAAATCTCACTCATCGGATCTCAGACACACTTGTGGAAAACAGGTGTCAGGGCCTCCATCAAAGCCACGTTTCCATCTGTAGGCAGCACTCACCATTAGGTTTACCGAGCACCTGCTTATATACATGACCCGTGTCATGCTAAGTTCTAAGGATAAAATGGGAGAAGACATCATTTCTGTCCCCAAGGGTCTCAGAACCCACTGGAGAGGAAAATTTTAAAAATCGTGCAGGTGAAATGGTCAGTGACGGGGCACAGAGAAGTTACGGGGACGCAAAAGAGAAACAGCATACGTAAGAAATCAGGAAAGGCTCGTAAGAAGCGGCCGTGCTTGAGCTCCATATTGAAGTTTGCCCAAGAAACAAGGGACCAAGACACCCCCAAGAAGCCCAGACCCGAAGGCTAGGAAGCCCAAGGAGCACGGAGATCCGTAAGCGTATCGGCAGGTCCCAGTCAGTTCATGAAGGGCCTAGGAAACAGGCTAAGGAGTTTGGATTTTGTCCCCAAAATGAAACCACTGAGGAACGACATACTCAGATATGCATAAACGTACCTATGATATCGCTCATCACTATCGACTGTGCTTCTCACGCGCTGAAAGTCAGTCCTCCCCTACAAACCTTGAGCTCCACGAGGGCAGGATTTGAGTCTGTTTTGTCCACCGCGTTCCCGTTTTCTAGTAAAGTGCACGGGACAGCACAGGTATTGAACAGACAATGAGTGAATGAATGAACCCACTCATCAGTGGACCGAAAGGGTGATACTAAGGAAGGGGGAGAGACCAGCCTGTGACACCATTCCTCTAAGCCTGCTTGTGGGATAAATCACAGGTGCCCCTCAGGTGTGGTCTGGGAGGCTGAGAAAGGACAGTGAGGACAGTGATTTTAAGAAATCTAAGGACAAGGAAGGGAAAGTCAATTCAGCTTTAGAGATCCCGAGCTTGGGGTATCTGGTATGTAAGCAGCAGCAAAGGGGAGTTGTCAAATCATACAGGAGTCTGCTTACCTATAGCGGGAGATGTGGCCAGAAATAAATCCAGGTGGCCACGGGTGAGGGGCTTCGACCCAGATGTTGTGAAAACTGGATTGATTTTGTACCACGTAATGACTCCCTTTGAGTTGACGACTAATACCACCACCAACGGTCACAAAGCAACAGCTGATTTTACTGGGCTATTTGCTATGAGCATTTCATTTTCAGCTTTTAAGACTGCGGATAGCTGAAACATGAACTAGATTATCTCCATAAAGGAAGACTGCTGTGTGAATGCTGGCTCTTGGTTTAAAAAGCAGTTGAGAACAAATATGCCTAACAAAATTATCCCAACGTCAGAGGTAAAAAGGGCTGATGATCAGTCTTTTCATTACAACCAGGAGCCACTTAGGTCTTGAGTTTCTGCGAGAACAAGGGAGTAGATTATAGGAAAGATAATGAGCGTGTTTTAATGTCTAGCATGCACCTGGCTTGCTGAGGCTGTGAGTGACATCACTAAACAGCGCTGCATCTTCCCAGAGCCTCTTTGAGATGAAGGAAAAGCACTCAGAAAATTCTCAATGAAATCAAATGAATAGCCAATCCAGTAGAAAGAGAAATGTAGCTATCGAAAGAGGCTAGGATTCATGACCAAGGAAATCTAAATTGATCTGCTGTGTTCCAATTTTGTTAACTCCCCACAAGAGACTCTTCAGATATCTGGGGAGAGAGGAGAATCTCTTCCGTATTAGAACAAATTTAGGAAAAATTTTAAAATGCGTACATGTTGCATTTTCTTCCCTTCGAAATTGTAACGGCTTTGTTCAGTCGGCTAAGGGGAAATGTACACTGTTACAATCTGGATTCCCTATTTTATTGAATGGAGCAAGGTCAATGAGAACATGAGCACTAACTTTTTGGGTACTAAAATACTAGCATATTCTTTTTTAAAAGATTTTATTTATTTATTTGAGAGAGAGAGAATGAGAGAGAGCACGAGAGGGAAGAGGGTCAGAGGGAGAAGCAGACTCCCCGCTGAGCAGGGAGCCCGATGTGGGACTCGATCCCAGGACTCCAGGATCATGACCTGAGCAGAAGGCAGTCGCTTAACCAACTGAAATACTAGCATATTTTTGAAGAGTAGCGACATACACAGTCGACAGCAGCTTTCCAAATCCTTCATTCTGAAATCAGATCGTAAGACAGGACACAAGTTAGACAGACCCCCGTGTGGTTTTCAGGTCCAGGGGAGCTCATCTCCACTCTAGGAATGAAATGTTTCCATCAATCCATCGATCCAACGATCCAACAGGGAATGAGTACTTCTCAGCATTAGGAGTATGAGGGGCCTTAGCTCAAGGGGAGTCAGCTGTCAGCAGCTAGCAATGAAAGATCCCTGTGCCTGGTTTGAATCTCATGCTTACTCAAATTACCCTAAGGTACAGGAGAGCCTCTGAATATTAAAAATTAACTTTCTCAACTCATTATGAGCCCAAACTTTACTTGCAAATAGAACCAGGAAGAGATGTGGAAGGAGGGAGGGAGCCAGCAATCCAGTAGAATAACTGGAATTCATAATTTTGAAAAGCCCAGGAATCCCTCAGACTTAGAATAAAGGCAATCTGTTTAGTCAACCAATCATTGAAGTTGTAAAGAGTTATTACTATTTTTAACCAAGTATCCTTTTATCTGCTGAAGCCAGCTACACCCCCTGATTTTTTGAGGGGGGGGCTCAATTTCTAGCTCTAGAGGTTGGTGTGAATATTTTTTCATGGAGTTAGCTTCATTGTCTAGGTGCTGGGAAGTGATGGCAGGGTGGGGGCAGGGCATAGGTAGGAAAAATTATCATATAGGTATCATCTACTGACTTTTTAAGACATTTGTACATAGCAGGGAGGTGGTGGCAATGGTTATCCAAGAGTTAACAGTTTTCTTCAATGATAGGAATGTTCTAGATTTATCTACACTGTCCAATATAGCAGCTACTAGCCATATGTGGCAACTGAGGAATAATTCAACTGCCTTTAAGTAGCCACATGGGGCTGGCAGCTACCACACTGCGCAAGGTATACTTAGAAGACACAACCTAGGGGTGCCTGGGTGGCTCAGTTGGTTAAGCGATTGCCTTAGGCTCAAGTCCTGATCTCAGGGTCTTAGGATCGAGTCACCCATCGGGTTCCCTGCTCAGTGGGGAGCCTGCTTCTCCCTCTCCCTCTGCCCCTCCCCACTGCTTGTGCTCTCTCTCACGTACGACCTTGCTCTCTCAAAATCTTAAAAAGAAAAAAAAAAAAAACACAATCTAACTTTTGTCAGCTGACGATCCAAATATAAAATGCTAACCTTGAGAATTTTAGTATTTATTTTTAGGATTAAGGAAAGTGTACATCCTTAGGTGTAGTAGGCAAAAATGCACATGTGAGATCGTTTGTCGCCAAGTCGTCCATCTTCATCTTCAGAAATACACAGGCTAATCGCATTGGGCAAGTTCTCAGGTAAAGGTTTATCAATTATATTAAAACACAAATCTTTAGTTTTCATTTTTCCAAAGAAAAAGTGATAACCCAGAAAAATAGAGAACTGGCTGATGAAACCAGAACGTTTTGCAAAAAACATTTTTTTTTTTTTTTTTAAGAAACAAACAAAAAAAACCCTTAAGAGTCCCATGATTTGACTACCATCATGCCAAATGACTGGGACTCTATCCAGTTTGGTGGCCTAGTTCCCTATGATCTTGCCTCTCCACGGTCTTTTGGGTGATTATACTAACGCCACGGGAAACTCTGTTGGTTCCTTAGGCACCACTGGGTGTGACATTTTCCAGAAGGAAAGCTTTACTGTATCCTACTGCTCTGAAGAACTTGAGGATAAGTCAAAACCCCACCTAATTTTAGACTTTCTTGGCAGTCATTTTTTATAGATGGGTTCCTCTCAAACTTCCCTCTGGTTTTCTCCTCAGTATGGATCAAGATGTCCTCATTTTCCTTATGAAAATTTCAAACTAAGTCAAATTACAGGAAAGCCACTTTTTTCCCCCACCAAAGCACATACACAGATTACAGCATTTATGTAGAATTATCCTGTTTAATCAAGCTAAAAATGATCCTTTTTCAAGTAAAGAGACATACTCTCAAGTGCACATAAAGTTCTTCATTGCAGAGAAATATGCATACTTATCACCATAATTATTTTAGTAAAATGCATATCCTAAGATAGTAGGTAAATGACATCTTATATTTACAACGTCACAAAATAAAGTGCTCAACAATTTTCCAGAACCTCCCTTTTAAGATCCAATCTCTTTTAATTCTCTTTGATAGAAATCATTTCTAAGTATATTTATAATTCCTTGGGTTCTTAAACAGAGGACTGAATGTTAAATTTTTTATTGAACATCCCTCCAAGCCAGAACATCAACTATCAATTCTCACAGCTTGCTTTGCCCAATCTCCGGGTTTATAGCTTCCAATTTTCTATGTACTAGGAGCAATAATTAAGCCTTTGTAGGTTAACTGAGTTAATCATGCTCTGAATGAGGAACCAAAGAGCAAAGTACACGGCTGCTAGGGGAGGATTTCTGCCAAGTGAAGCATTCAGAGAATCACATCCCACCCCAGCATCCCCATCCACAGTAAAATTTTTCACAGGCCAAAGAAGCTGAAGAGGCCAGAAGCATAACCCCCAAATAACAACTCAAGTCCAAATTTCAATTAATACAAAATTAACTGGTTAATTTACCATTTGCCGGGATTAAGTTCACTACTAGGTAATTCTAGCAATAATCAGAGATGCATAGCTCATCAATAACTTAGCGATGTCTTGGCTATAAATTTTCCAACGCCAAAGGCTTGTCATCTTTAATGGTGACTGCAGAGTTTGCAGGTAGCACCATTTAATTTTCCCTGCTGAGATTAGCTAGTGCTTAAAGCATTTGGGGGATGCTTTTAGTGACTTATGCTTATTTATAGGAAGGTGGAGACGGGGAGGGAGCGTGGACTGTGTAGGGCTACAGGGAAATGCAAGTCAGGGGGCAGACAAGTGCCTGATACAGAAGAGAACAGTAACGACTGGACCATGAAAGCTCCTCAACAGTTACTTCTCTGAAACCTGTCTTTCTAAAATAAATGATTTTTTATCAGCTGTTATCAATAAATGTCAACGTTCTCTTGCTGTTTTCATTAATTATAATTATCAAAAAAATTTAAGACAGTATTACATGAAGTTCTTTAAAAATCCACTCATTATCTCTATTTTTACTTTTCTTTGTAGGGAACCCAGCAATCTATGGGCCATGAATAAAAGACAACGGGCCTAAACAAGTGAGTCAACAGCACCCTAAGAATAGGGTGTTCTCCTAAAAAGAAAAAATACGGAGTCCATGAGATTGAGCAATGAATGAACAAGTTTGAGGGATAAAATCCAGACAGATTTTCTGTAAAAACTCCTTAACTTATCAAACCTGGGGTTTAAGGAAGCATTTGTACACAGAAACCACCCAAGGTCCGGGCTTAATGATTAACTTGTTCGTGTTGCTCATTCACCAAACAGTCACTGAGTGCAGAATGTCCCGCCAGGCACCGTTTGGCTTTGCAAGTGCAACACAGACACAGGAGTCCAACAGGGACTGGGGGCATGCAGGAGGGACACCTGACCGCCCCCCCCCGGAAGGGCCAGAGGGCTTCCTGCAAGAAGAGGCATCTCAGCCAACACAAGGAGCGAGCCTTGGATGAGGCTCAGCAGAGTGCTTTCAAGAAGGCGTAAGGCCACGTGTGCGCCAAGGCCCAGGAGCTGGTGGGTCCATCAGTTTAGGGAACCCACTGAGGTCGATCTGGGGTTGGGGTGGGGGAGGCAGCAGAGGAGAAGATGGGGAGACAACAGATCCTGAAAGCCCATGAAGCATAGTAAGGAGCTTGTTTGCTTGGTGAAGCCATAGGCAGTGGTCTGAGATAAAGTAACAGAAGCGGGGGTAGGGCAGAAGAGAGAAGAGGAAGTGCAGGTAAGGTGTCTGAGGGGGAAAAAGGGCGTGGGCGGGCCTCAAAGGGGCAGAAAGTCTGGGCACAGGGACACTGATGTGACACTGGTTATGACCTGCAGGAAAGGAGCCAGGGCAAAGGGAGAGGTACAGAATACCTGAGAAAGACACTCCAGGCATTAGAGCAGGCCTCTGAGGATGGGGGGGCAGAGGCCAGCGCAAGGTGGAGAGCGTTCTAGGAGAACCCCAGCTCTGTCCCCAGAGTCATAGTCTTGGACTGTGTCCTTTCTCAAGATCATCCATCCTTACCCAAGCCCCTATGAGTGCTACTGCCAGTGCAGGGGATGGGGGAGACATGCCGCCCATGGGAAGAGAGGCCCCCAACACAGAACACCTGTTACCTGCTTCTCAGCTCAGCAGGATCTCTTCTCAAGCTCTGCTGAACAAGCCTCAAGGACCTGCTTTGCCGACTCGGTAGCCCCTACTCACATTTGCCTGCCCCCCCCCAATTTAATTAAAATGAAATAAAATTAGAAACTCTGTTTCTCAGACCCAAGAACCACTTTTTTAAGTGGCTACCCAAAGTCGCAGACATAGAACATTTCCTGCATCACAGAAGTTCAGCCAGAACTGGGTGGAATTTGTTTCAAGTAGCAGCTGCAAGAGGTGAAGAAATTTGATTAATGAAAAGGTAGAAATTTCACTTCATCACAGATTACTTCAAGGTTCTCAGGGAAGGGGGGCACCTGGCTGGCTTAGTCATGTTACTCTTGATCTCAGGGTCTTGGGAGTTTAAGCCTAGAGCTTGTTTTTGAAAAACAAAAGCAAAAACAAAAAAAAAAGGTAAAATGCTCAGTAAAGAGGATCGATGTGAAAAACAAACACTACTTCGACATTCTCTTGAATACATAAAATATTCGAAGAACTATAACGGAAACGATAAATTTCAAATGTTGGCACAGTTGGCTAGGATATTTTTCTATTGTACGTATATAAACTTAGTATTTATTATGCTGTGTGGATAAATAATATGAAAATAGTAAGAAAAACATTGCATCCTTGTCAGAGTAGGCGTCAGCCTTCAAAAATTTTC
Source organism: Callorhinus ursinus (assembly GCF_003265705.2). NCBI lineage: Eukaryota > Metazoa > Chordata > Mammalia > Carnivora > Otariidae > Callorhinus > Callorhinus ursinus. Next base: position 8,035,172 of record NW_027397069.1, read on the forward strand.
ACAATTCGTGTTTTTAAATTTATGACATATTCCATGAAACCAGGAGGTAGAAAACCAGAATCAACAAATTGCTCAAAGTGGCATTTAGGAACTGTTCAATCTGGCAAGTTCTGAGGGCTTTCTACACAGGTTTATTGATGAATACTAGTAGTTATGACTGACACACACACACACACACACACACACACACACCACTGCTGGGTCCCAGGCCATGCCCATCAGAACACAGTGGGGCGGTAGGGGCAAGGGATTCCCCCCCCCCCCCCCCGCCAAGGGCCCTTATGGAGTCGCTAATATGCAGACGGAGTTGGAAACAACCGTTATGAATTAAACCAACCTTTTTTTTTTTAAGATTTATTTGAGAGAGAAAGCAAGAGAGTGAGCATAAACAGAGGGGGAAGGGCAGAAGAAAAGAGAGAAAGAATCTGAAGCCAAGTCCCTGCTGAGCGCAGTGCAGGGCTCCATCCCAGGACCCAGAGACCATGACCTGAGCCGAAATCAAGAGCTGGATGTTTTACCAACTGAGCCACCCAGGCGCCCCTAAACCAACCTTTTTCATGGTCTCTGTGCTCACAACTAAGATGTCATTAGGGACCCATGGAACAGAACACAGTCCTTTTTAATATTCACGATATTTTCCTTAAGCTCAATTTAAAGCATCTTATCCACCAAGTCACTGGATTTAACCCTGCCTCTATGATGGAATCACTTGGAAGGCTCCTAAAAAAGAAAATACTAAGGCTCAGGCCCCCTCCAACCTACTGAATCTCAATTTCTGCTGGTAGAACTGGGGAGGGGGGTGTTTTACAAGATTCATAGGTGATTCTATGAGGCAGTCACAACTGAGAAGCTTTGCACTAAATGAAACAAGTGCCTTGTTTCTTGGGAAATTGAAATAGCAGTCATGTGCACAAAATATAAGCCCCAGGAAACCAAACTCACTCCACTGTATCTGTCTCAAGTTATATCCCCAAGGCTGCACCCAGAAGGTGCTCACAGCAGGCTTTCCCTTAATTCCCAGGACCACCATCCCCACTGCCTCCCACCCCCACAGGACAAGCCCAGGAATCAGCACTCAACATTTGCCTGAACAAATGGGACCAATTTATGTGCTTATGAATAATCTTTTTATAGATGAGTAATTTTTTGAAATATTTTTAAGTTTTTTTTTTTTTTTAGATTTATTGAGAGAGCGAGCGAGCATGGGGGGAGGGACAGAGGGAGAGAGGATCTGAAGCTGACTCCATGCTGAGCACAAGCCCTACTTGGGGCTCAATCCCATGACCCTGAGAGCATGACCTGAGCTAAAACCAAGGGCTGGACGCTCAACCGACTGCGCCATCCAGGCACCCCTGATGAGTAAGTTTACATGCTTCTTTCTAGAGGAAATCCAAGAGCTCGGATATGATTTGAGGCCATATCCTGATTTGATTTGACAAATCAGTTTGAACACATAAATACTTGTATTCATAATGTTGAGGCTATTAAGGAGCTTTTGCCATCAAAACAAATTATCAGAAAATTAAGAACCGAAGAGCAAATAACCCTGCCTATTAACAGCAAACAGAATCTGCCCTTCTTCTGGTGCCCCTTTCTCCCAACCATGCCCACCGGGCTGGAAACGCACCCGGTGCCGGGGTTCCGGGCAGTGGCAGGAACCCCCTCCCCTCACAGACGGTTTGAGGGTGTCCTCACTCAGGTCTCAGGAAAGGCATGGGGATTTGCTCAATCTGTCCAGTTACACTATGGAACCTAACCACTCCTCAAACCACCACACTCTGATAGGAAAATACCATCTTTGGGATTCTGAGTCCCGGAACGGATTTTATTTTAGTTCTTCCGTAAACCAAAATCCAACTCTAAAAACAACATAACATTAAAGGCAATTTTAAACAAGAAGAAACGTTAGCCATGTTCCCTGGGCCCTAACACAATTATTTATAAATGTGTTTAGGTGTCCTATTTTGTTTACTGGTTCAGTATCTTCACATAGCTTTCATACTCAGGGCTCACATCTCATCCCATACTCTGCTTTTCCTCAGTTACTATTATGCTCTAAGAGATGAATCAACAGCTCTATAAAACAGGCAGAGGAGAATACAGTGTCCAAGGAGGAATTCTTGTTCTACAACGTTGGTTATAAATCCTGGACACCCCAGGCAAAATCTGCAGGCTCTTGATGCTTCCAAATGTCTTTTTCAGAGACTCTGAAACATTCGATAATCTAGAAACTGATCTTGTCCTTGGCATTTTGGGTCTTCATTCCATCAACTACATTCATAAAGGGAAGGCTGAACACAGAGGTCTAGTCCCCAATTATGCTTAACGACAGCGGTGACAGGCACGGAGCCATCCGTGCTGGCCAGACCTGCCATTCTCTGGGCCGCTCAGAATGTTACTGGCAGCGGCTGTCAGCAGCAAAGCTCCACTCCATCTGCCTCAGTGGGCATCTTGGAAGAAGGAAGATGACTTTGAACATTAGATCCACCATGTCCCCCTACCTCTGTTAGTTTCACCTGCAGATGGTAACTTTTGGAGCTTCTCAGTGAAAACACTTTTTAAATGCATTAATAAATGCACACCCGAAAGTGTTTTATGTTTCTTTCTCCACTATTTTTAAACATCAACAAATCACACTGCCTCCAACCCAGAAAGTGACCAGGGGGGTTAGACGTCAGCCATTCATCAGTTGAAAGCTTTATTCGCTTCTCAGGCCAAAGTGATCAGCCACCAATGCCAACCACTCGCTGGGAAAGTGGGACGTTTTCTACGAACCAACTCACAATAGGTACAGCTCAGACACCACTTATTCCATGGATGAATAGCTCAGTGTGTTAAGTCTACTTTAGAATGACAAGAACCTGAGTTCACTTGTCAGTGTTTATAAAATTCTGTGGCATCAGAGACAAAGTTAAGGCATTAACTTCCTACAGAATCACATGTAGGAAATTAAAATGAACCACCCCCTCTCTGACCACTCACAGCCGTAGAGCTCATTTGGAAAGATTTTGCCAGATGAATGCAGCTGTGTATCACGAGTGAATTCAGCAACCCACCCCAGGACAGCAAGATGAATAGTTTCATGTGGCTGAAGTTCACCCTTTTTAATAAAATCATATTACTTGGGAACTAACCAATCAGCCAATCTACTATTTGACCTGAGTTAAGACCTCAAAAAAAAAAAATAAATGATTGCTCATATTTACTTAATATGCAGATAAAATCCTTTTTTTTTTTTTTTTTAATAAGCTCTATGCCCAACATGGGGCTTGAACTCTGAGTCTGAGATCAGGAGTCGCATGCTCTACCTACTGAGCCAGCCAGGCGCCCCCAAAGCCTAACATTTTTAAGGAGGTTTTTAGTTATGTGAATGGTACTGCTTGCTACCTTTCTTTTGACAAGATTCTGGATGGTCAAGACCAACATGGGAGCGGATTAGTCATAATTTTGCTAGTATTGAACGTCTAACTGAAATCCTCTCCATTGGATTATGAGGTTAAGAAATGGCACGGGGAGAAGGGAGGGAGAGAGAGACAGGAACCAATCTTAAAAAGACTTGCTTCTTTGAAAATCGAATCTAAAACAAAGCAAAAATTTTTAGACAAGCTCCTCTCCTACAGGTAGTGAATGAACAATGACCAGCCCCTGGTCCCCTCAGTCTCTCCTGATCAGGAAAGGGAAACCTGAGGTTAGGAGCCCGTGAAACTCTGTTTCAGACAAAGAGAACCTGACTGGCCAGCACTGCATTTTCCAAACCAAGCACGCCCGTGTGCACACCAAAAGCTCCAGGGAATTTGCCTGAAAACCTGGGGCTATCTTGTGTTCTTGTTTATCATTTTTCAGTCCTTTAAATTTTTTTCCCTATGGAGGTCACCCTGGCAAAATGACCAAGCTTAAGAGAGGATGCCATCTGAAAAAAGTCGGGGGGGGGGGACCCAGACCCCCCAGACAAAGCAGCAAAACCATACATGCATTAGTGGGGATGGTGTTCACGCTGAGGACATGCCTCCTTGGAAGAGGCCAAGCTCAGCAGCCGCACCTAGCAAACTAACCCCCCCCTTTTTTTAAATCCCTGGCCATGCAAAGCTTTAGGTTTTGCCACTTTATAAACAAAGGCTGATTCTTTCACTAGCTACAGTATTCCTACATTTCCGTTTGTAGTAGAGAGAAAAGAAGATGGGCTTTGCCAGGAGGCAAGCGAGGTTCAAATCCCTGCTCCACTGGTCCCTCCATAGTTTAACCTTGAACTCCTCCCCTGAAGTCAGAACCATCAGTCTTCACAAAGCTTCGTCTGTGTGGTCTCTGAATTTCTACTTCCCACACACAAAACAGCATTAGCTACCTCACAGCAGCTACGTAAGCAACAAACTTTACGATTCTATTTAGCAGCAACAGACAATGCTTCTCGAACGCCTGCGGGGTCAGGCACCGCTGTGGGCAGCAAGCTGGAGTTCCGACCCTCACACAGCCTACGCTCCACTGCGGCCGCGGCTCTCCTGGCTCCGCGCAAAACTGAAAATACTGGCTTCTGGAACCTTCTCACAGTCCAGCCACCGGCTTCTTCCTGCCCCCGTGGCTCCAGTCTGTGCTCAGTGATTATCACTAATTATCTCTGAAATGTGAGCTGATACGGGCTCGAATGCAAGAGTAGCAATTGTGGCTTCTCCCCGCCCCACAGACATCACTAGTCCAGCCCAGCGCCAGCGACCCTGAACTCCCACTCCAACCCCACAGACATCACTAATCCAGCGACCCTGAACTCCCACTCCAACCCCACAGACATCACTAATCCAGCGACCCTGAACTCCCACTCCAACCCCACAGACATCACTAACCCAGCGACCCTGAACTCCCACTCCAACCCCACAGACATCACTAATCCTGCAACCCTGAACTCCAACGCCAACTCCACAGACATCACTAATCCAGCCCAGCATCTGTGACCCTAAACTCCAACTCCAACCCCACAGACATCACTAATCCAGCCCAGCGCCTGTGACCCTAAACTCCCAACTCCAACCCCACAGACAGACATCACTAATCCAGCCCAGCACCTGTGACCCTAAACTCCAACCCCACAGACAGACATCACTAATCATCCAGTGTCTGACCCTAAACTCCAACTCTCCGGACAAGAAACTCCAAGCAGCCCCTACCAGTTACACAGCTGGCAAAACTGCAACCTGTTCCCACATATTCACACCTTAATACGGGGCCCCTGAGGACTTAAAGATCCCCTAGGCTCGCAAACACAAAGGAAGGTCAAGACAGAAGTGAGAGGAAACACTGAGGGGAATGCATTTCGTGACCTGGTCCCCAAGTGAAAATTTCCTATCTTTTAAACTATTCTCTACAACGGTTGGGCTTTTTACTAGAGTGCAAAGAGTGCTATTTGTGGTACTTTTAAAATAATATATAGTCACTGGCATCAGACAATCTAGACTCATCAAGGTGAGGTGAGTCCAGGAGACCCAACTTGCCAACCTTAAGCCCGGCAGACGCAGCAAGCTTGGAAGGAAGCTTTCAGCGAATGGCACCAAACGCTCCCCTCGTTGCTCTCACCTGTATGTGCAAAACCTGTGTAACTGTGTGTAGAAGGTCTTCATTCTTCCAAATTCTGGGCTCCATGAACACAGATTTCAGGTCTGTTTTGTCAAGTGTGGTGTCCCCAACAACCTGTACAGCGCCTAAACCACAGCCGACTCTCAAATATTGATGAATGAAGGAAGCAGTTCCTTCACTTCCTTGAGTAATGGTAGGAAGGCTGGTTTCAACTTTTCTGCCATGCTGACATGTGACACTGACACCAGCACAAGTCTCTACTAATATTCATAAAGAGAGAGCTCGAACCACCGCCATCTGTCTTTTCCTACTTCGCAATTTCTGATTCAGAGGACAACACTGTGAAACCACGGGGGAGATTATGGGTCATAATTACATGAAGAGTAGCTTTCTAGATTCGTACATTGGCCTTCCGATCTCAGGCCACCGCTTCACCGGGTCCCCACAGTATCGCCACAGACTGCCTCAAAGGAGGGATTTGCTAATTAAAAAAAAAAAAAAAAAAGGAAGGAAGGAAGGAAAAGAAAAATTAACACATACACTCAGTTTCAGTTTCTCGGCCATCTCAATTCTCGGACTAAGAAAACTGCTCTCATCAAATACGAAAGTTGGCTACGTAACAGATACAGACCATGCCAATATTCATATGTCCTCATCATTCTTGTGGAAAGGAAACCCACAGGCCCAAGGCGGAGTCGCTTGCCCCCAGGACAGCAAACCCAGACTTAACTGCGGTTTCAAAATCTCTATAAGGAGAATTTTAAGCCAGTCAATTTGGAATTTTCTGGTCAGCACCCAGGAGGTAATCTGTCCCCCAGGCCCTCTGTCCCCCAAAGGAAGAGGCGTTAACCCACATAATTAGACTCCCCTTGTCCTTGGGAAGGTGATCATGCCTAGAACAATCCTTTTCTTTTGCTAATAACTTCTTTGACCCAGCCTTCTTTCCTGCAAAAACCTTCTATTTTGTATGACTCCTTGGAGCATCCCCTCTAAGTGCTAGATGGGATGCTGCCCGACTCCTTGGAGCATCCCCTCTAAGTGCTAGATGGGATGCTGCCCGACTCAGGAATCGATTAAATAAAGCCAATTACATCTTCAAATTTCCTCGGTTGAATTTGAAGTTTCCCCAGAAGGCTTAGTCAGGCCATCATGAAGCTGGTATCTGTGAACTCATGCACATCTCTACATCTGTTAATCACAAAGGAACTCTCAAGATCCCACGGACTTCCCAACATCTAGGAGGAGTGAACATTTAACAAAACGGATTTTTCCAAGAAAAATATACTGAGGCTTTATAAATCACTAACAGTTTAAAAACCAAGACCCAACAAAGCCCACGTACACACATATTTAAAACCAGATGTACAACCTAGTATTGCCCACATGAAGGATTTAGGACAGGCCACAAGAGCTTTTGAAAATAAGAACAAAACACATTTTGCCAGATTTACTAGTCATGTGTTATTGAAGATGTATTAACAGCTCAGTTTCCACAAAGAACTGTGACAGACCCTGACCAAATGGGAAAGGGTTATGATGATTTATTACATGTCTTCCTAGTGGTCAAATGTGAAATCTGCTATTGAAAATCAACTCTAAGTTTACCTACCAACCTACCTGTTCCCAAAGCTTTTCTACTAGATGCAGTACAGCCAGCTTGGTGGTAAAGTCTTAAAAAAAACACTAATTTTGGGGCGCCTGGGTGGCTCAGTCGTCAGGCGTCGTCTGCCTTCGGCTCAGGTCATGATCCTGGGGTCCTGGGATCGAGCCCCGCACCGGGCTCCCTGCTCCGCGGGAAGCCTGCTTCTCCCTCTCCCACTCCCCCTGCTTGGGTTCCCTCTCTCGCTGTGTCTCTCTCTGTCAAATAAATAAATAAAATCTTAAAAAAAAGAAAAACCCACTAATTTTTATTCTTACCTAAAACCCGAGTCTTTTTTTTTTTTTCCCCCCAAGATTTTCAAGATTTCAAGACCCCGGGATCACGACCTGAGCCGAAGGCAGATGACGCCTAACGACTGAGGCACCCAGGCGCCCCTAAAACCCGATTCTTAATAAACCTTCAATTCAGTCAATATGTTCCAAAGTAACCAAGTTAAAAAAATTTGTTAGCTGAATTTTCTCCTTCCTGACCACTCCCTGAACAAACAGCAACAAGGCAAAGAATCAAGCAGTCACTGGAAGCATCCATGTTGGCCCATGAGAAGGACAAGGTTCCTGCCCCTGATCACCTAACTGTCCCAAGAATTTAACATTCAAATTGGATTTCATGGTACGGTGGTTACATGAATATCCTTCCTTTTTGGAGATGCATTCTAGAGTATGTGAGAGTGAAAGCTTTGTGAAAACTCATCAAGCTGTACACTTGTCCTTTGTACAGTTTTTTGCATATATGTTATATACCTCAAAAGTTTATTTTATTTTATTTATTTTTTTTTTAAGATTTTATTTATTTGAGAGAGAGAGAGAATGAGAGATAGAAAGCACGAGAGGGAAGAGGGTCAGAGGGAGAAGCAGACTCCCCGCCGAGCAGGGAGCCCGATGCGGGACTCGATCCCGGGACTCCAGGATCATGACCTGAGCCGAAGGCAGTCGCTTAACCAACTGAGCCACCCAGGCACCCTCAAAAGTTTATTTTAAAAAAGAGTGAAAGATCCTGGTGTCATTTGTTTTTAAAAGGTTCAAGAGGGGCGCCTGGGCAACTCAGTCAGTTGAGCATCTGACTCTTGGTTTTGGCTCAGGTCATGATCTCAGGGTTGTGGGATCAAGCCCCGCATCAGGCTTTGCGCTCAGTGCCGAGTCTGCTTGAGATTCTTTCTCTCCCCCTGCCCTGCCCCTCGCCCTCTCCATCTTGCTCTAAAATGATTAAGTAAAATCTTTTAAAAAATAGATATAAGATTCAACAAATAAATAAGATGGATAAATGGACAGATGAAGTAGCTAAGGCAAATGTTCACTGCCGAATGCAAGGAGTGGATATATAGGGGTCTACTTTTCTGCATGTTTTAAATTCTTATAATTAGAAAATCTAATTGGATTTCCTATGTATTCACAGAAATAGTTTCAGCAAATAAAGGAAGAGCCCTCACGTGCAGACAGCAGGCTCTCTAACAAGAAGTTGGTAAGCACGTCGATAGAAGCAGCCACGAATGCCCCTAAAGGACCATGAATTTACTAAGCTCAAAAAGGGCTTCAAACAACCTCCACCTCTCCAAGCACAAGGACAGAACTGGGATTTATTTGAATCACACAAAAGTTGTAAACAAATAGGAGAAAAACGGGTAAAAGAAAGAAGAGTAACTTAAGTAGCCGGGGCAACCAAGAGGCACAGATGCATACTGTCCGAATCAAGACAGTAGTAACAGAGTCTCCAGGGAAGGAAAGAGCGTGATCCTCAAGGATTTATGAGTGAAACACGCATGTCTCCATTCATCTTAGTTTTACAAAAGTAGAATTCTCTCTGGAGGGGGATACCTGTATCTGAGCCTTTGGACTCTTGATTTGCGTCTTAGTCCTGACTCTCCTGTATTTCCGAAACAAATCCCTATCAAACCTCAACCACCAACAGCCGAGAGCAGCATCTGCTCCACACTGGAGGGAATCTGTGAAGATCATTCAGGCAGCACTTGGCTTGACAAACAGGAATGACTGGAATCTTCTTGGGGTGGGGGGGGGGTGCCCAGTGGGCCATCTGAACTGAGTGCTGGGGGCTTTTAAATTCAAGCTTATTTTCCTCTTATGCTGAAAGAATCTACTAGGATCTTATTGTTTACATTTGGGTGACCCAACTACTTCCATCCCTTTTCACCAGATAATTAAGGGAGTAAAAAAGTAGCTCATTACATTCACCTGCAAAGATCATCATTAAGAATTACAAGGGCAGGAACGCCTGGGGGGCTCAGTCAGTTGAGCATCTGACTCTTGATTTCAGCTCAGGTCATGATCTCAGGGTTCTGGGATTGAGCCCCACATCTCCGTGCTCAGCAGGAAGTCGGCTTGAGATTCTCTCCCCCCCTCCCTCTGCCCCTTCCCCACAAAGCCCCCAAAGTAATTTAAAAAAAAAAAAAAAAAGAATTGCAAGTGACGAAGATTCATTTCTACGGGGTTGATTCAAAGTAAGGGCAACATGTGTTACCATTTTAATATTAAATCCAATATATCAGCACAATTTATTTGATACTACAGATCCACAATAATGCTATATACAGGGCCCCTCAAATCAGTTCTAAGGAGGGATAAACAGAACATGTAGTCAACTAGACTTGCTTTGGGGTCAGCAAACATGTTCTACAAAGAGGCAAATAGGGCCTATTTTATGGTCCACAGTCCATATGGTCTCATTGCAACCACTCAGCTCTGCCATTGCAGCATGAAAGCTGCCATGGACAACCCATAAATGAATGGGCTGGGCTGTGTTGCAATAAAACTTTACTGATGGACACTGAAATGTGAATTTCATGTCATTTTCACGTGTCATGAAATATTCCCCTTTTTACTTTTTCAACCGTTTAAAAATGCAAATGAAATATGGTTTCAGCTTTAGAAGATGAAAAAGTTCTGGCAATTGGTGGCCCACAATGTGAATTTAATCAACACTGCTGAGCTATACACTTAAAAAAGGTTAACATGGTACATTTAATGGTATATGTATTTTGCCATAATTAAAAACTGTTTAAAAAAAAAAAAAAAAAAAAAAAAAGACCATTCCTGGCTGGTGGGCCGAAGCTGGGGTGTGAGACCTATCATTTGCAGTCCCTGACAGAATCACTCCATTTCATTCGGAAATAGGATGTGAGATGTATTGCTTGTTAACCCAACGTGACTAGAAACCTGCCATCAGAAATCACTAGATGGCAGTTTCCATCGAGGCCACAGTTATGCAGGCAGTCGCCGTCCCCTGTGTGAGGGCACAGACGTTGCTTGGATTCCTGTCATATTTCTGTGGCCCTCTGACGAACAGAGAGGCACATCCCTTTGGGCTGTGAGTCTACTGAACTGGAATCCTCCCCTGCAGAGGAAAACTGGATTTGAAGACGGGACCCCCACCTGCCCTCAGCAGCCATCCGCGAAGCCCTTCAGGAGAATGCATATTGAAATGTCCTGGCCTGGGAAGGGGCTGGCCGAAGCAGAGGGCTCAGGGAAAAGCCAAGTACAGATCTGACCCAAAAAGGCCGGGGGTCATGAGGCTGAGCTCCGAAAGCATTTTCGTCACCATCAAAGGAAACGTGGGCTCCATTTCCAAACCCACACTTCCTATGCCCACACCAATAACCAGATGGAGGAAGAGAGGCCAAGTTTTCTCAAAGACTGTGACCCAGGAAGACAAGTCCCAAGGACAACTGGATTCAGCCTGGCCTCTGGCCACAAAAACCAAAGGATCAGGTCAGAGCGCGAGGGACTCTTCAAGAAAACATAGCGGGCCCTTGTTGCAGAATCGGCCTGTGGCTAAAATCCACCATTTACACAAAAACATTTTTTTTCTTCCTATGATATTGCTGTGTTGAATGCCTACATAAAATAAGCTCCTTCTCTGTGCCCCTAACTCCATCCTTTTATAGTTTTCAACGATGGGTTTTATTAATAAAGAGCATCCTGGGGTGGCTTTATTCATTAGTCTACATGGAACATCTGGAAATTCTGGAAACTGGTTTGAAATCTGGGACCTCAGAAAATTTCCAAAAGGTGGCCGTTCCAAAGAGTGACTTATGACTAACCTAAAATCCTCACTTCGCCACCGACCAAGCAAATGAGTAAGCTCTGCGTTAATGACCGAGCTTCATTGACAGGAGCTGTGATTAATTTCACGTGGACAGTGTGCTGGGCCTGGTGCCTTATCTGCATTTCCTTCAAAGGACAAAGTTGGGACTGTTACTCCCATTTTACAGAGAAGGACAAGGCTCACGAAGCAAACCTGCCCTAGACCACACAGCTAGTCAGTGGCTGAACCAGGATCTGAGCCCAGATCTTTGACACTAAAATGAATGCTTCCCCCCTCTTTCTCTGCCTTTCAGAAAGATTTAACAGAAAAATCAAATAACGTGAAAAACCACTGCTAACGTGAGCGGGAAAACCATTTTTAGTAGTAACCTCTTGGTAACTTGTTCTCACTAGGTCTCTCTCCTTATCTATAAAGGAATGAGTTGGCGCAAATGGCATCTATTAATTTCATGCCCTTGACACCAATTTTCCCCTCATTAGTCAGCCATGCTAGGAAAAAAGAATGGAAAAAAGGCACTTAAAAGTCATTTGGCTGTTTTTAGCTTATTTTTCCTGTCACACAGAAGGATCGCCATCACTCTCGGGAATCAAGGGGTTATTCTGGTAGGACACAGAACTTTATAAGCTGTCGCAGAGAATATCATCAACTAGTCCAAGTGCACCATCTGATGTTCCGCCTCACACAGGGCGTTACTGACATCATCTACCTCCGCCAGCAAGACCAACCCCACCCCCACAGGATCCAGAGCCTCAAGCGGAACAGAAGCCCAGTATACATAGGTTGTTGAAAATATGGTAGAAATAATCAGCTTTACAATGCAACATTATGAGCTCACGATTAAAACCCCCTAACGTTATGTACCTAAACAGCTGAAGAGGGATCCATCTTCAGCTGGAGGAATGTGTGCACCATGTTGCAACCAGCATCACTAACAGGAAGGATTACATTCTATTGTCCAACACCTGGACACACCCAGGGATTCAAAACAATACATTCAGACACATTCAATGATACCACTTCTCATAAGGCTGAGCCTTGTAAACTTTTCAAAGTGCCTTCAATTCAGTTCATTTCCACACTCTGAGCGTTTGGTAAGCACCAGGGCCTGTGTTTGGCACATAGGATTACAAGGTTAACAAAGACCAGCATCTTGGCTTTAATGAGCTACGCCCAGCGGGGATGGGGCTGTGTAAGCAAGTACAGCTGACCTATGAAAACTGCCACACAGCTGAAAATCTGTATGTAAAACTTCTGACTCTCCCCCCAAACAACTACTAATACCCTGCTGTTGACTGGAGGCCTTACCGATAACATCAATAGCTAACACCTTTTTTATGCTATATGTGTTATGTACTGTATTCTTACAGTAAAGTAAGCTAGAGAAAAAAATGGTAAGACAATAAGGAAAATAGATTAATATGTACTGTATTTATTTAAAAAAAAAAAAAGCCTCCACATATAAGTTAATCCACAGTTTCTCCTACGTTGGTCAAGAGTCACCTGTCCTAACAATATTCTTTGTGAGGCTCAATAACAATCACATCTCAGATCTAGAGATGGCATGGCCTTCCCAAATGAAATGTCTCAACAAGGTTTCAAGGCGGAACAGCTTTCAAGATGGGGGTAGGGAAGAGGGGAGAGCATGCGGAAGGCATTCCAGAAGGAGAAAACAGCACATACAAGGGTCCTGCCCTAGCACACTGAGTAATGTATTTGGGGGACCAGAGACAGACCGCTTTCACTGGAGGGAAAACTTAAGAGAAAGATGGATGCTCCCTAAGTCACATGTGGGCAACGAGGCAGGCATTCTTAGTTTCGTTCCACAGATTAGGAAGCCGTAACGGAGGCAGGCAGGCGGAGGGCTCTGCGTGAGTTGGGCTAAAGCCTGCCTTGTGCTCTATCGGCCCTCCCCTTCCAGGGCCCAGGGCTCCATGAATGGTACCTCACTGGAGGATGAAGGGAGGGGTTTTCTCCAAGGTCACCAGTCAATCCGTGACTAAGTCAAAGTTAGAATCAAGGGGGCGCCTGGGTGGCTCAGTCGGTTAAGCAACTGCCTTCGGCTCAGGTCATGATCCTGGAGTCCCGGGATCGAGCCCCGCATCGGGCTCCCTGCTCGGCAGGGAGTCTGCTTCTCCCTCTGACCCTCCCCCCTCTCATGCGCTCTCTGTCTCTCATTCTCTCTCAAATAAATAAAATCTTTAAAAAAAAAAAAAAAGTTAGAATCAAGGATGTGCCAATGCTTACAACAAAAGTCACTTTATTTCCAAACCAGGTAGAGATAACTAAAAAAAAAGTTAGGGGAAAGGCCTAAAAAGAAATGGGAAAATGACAACCCCTGGAAGAATGTCACAGTATAAAAGGTTCAGAGTCATAAACAGGAGATCAATTCTACGAAGATAAGTATCACATAATGCTTAAGGATATTTTGAATGATGGGTGTGCCATGATTTACTCAATCCCATACAGCTGGACATCTAGGAGGCTAGATTTTTGCACATAGACTGAGCCACTCCTTAGAAGAAATCCCTTCAAAGAGCAACCGCTAGTCAACAACGTATAAAGTTATATACTTTTATAGGAGATCGTAAGATTTTCTCTTTATATTGTTCAGTATTTTAACTTTTGAACCACCATAGATTTTTTTAAAACTTTCTGAGAACAGCTTTTAAAACAGAGTCAAGTACAAAGAAAGATAAAAGAGTAATCATATATCCACCAGCCAGAAATGACAATGTTTTGTCACATTTGATTCAGGTTTTTTTTTTTAATAAGTAGAAATAAAACCTAATAAAATTATTCCCATTCTATCTTCCTATTTGTGTGTCTTTCCAATATATTTTTCTATACACACATAAACACACCCCTACGAAAATACAGAGAGCTCTTTGTAGGTATGATTTTTAAAGATAAATTAAACCCTACTCATACCATTCAAAATTATGTTCTTGAGATCTGTTTTGATTTATAGAACCACAGCTCACTCCTTTAACTCTGCAGAGTACTGTTAGTTTAAATACACCATCTTCTATTTATCCAACCTGTTTATGGATATTTAAGTTGTTTGCAATTCTACTCCTGAAGATCAATTAATAACTATCCTTGTATTTATCCTCCTGAGCGATAGAGATTCTCTCCAGATATGAACACTGTAAACAAAATAATGTTGAAGATGAAACTGTGTTCGTGGTTACGGTGGCTGGGACACTTGGCTAACACCTCTCATTAGGCATGTCACAATCTACACTACACCATGGGAATACCTGGCTTCTCCAAAACAATACCCACTACCTCCTCTTCAGCCAAATGAACAGTAACTGTAGGATTATGGTAAATTCACTTGGGTCTCACAGATTATTGGCTGTATCTTCCTTTGTCCCAATAAAGATTCCAACTAAAATTCACGTGCAACATGAATGGCTATCAGAATGCCATTTTGACACATTAACTCAGTGCCGCTATTGCCACCAGGTTACCCCCAGGCAATGCAAAATGCACAAATTCCATGCACCTATGCTTGGGATGACCAGTTCCCATTACATCTCTAATTCCATCTCTTCATCTTAACTGGAGATCTTTGCCAGTCCCCTCAAAGAGCTCCGTTCTCCATGACCTTAAATGGAAAAAACACTTGATCACCTCATCCCACTCAGAGGGAAATCACAATCATAAGCTGCCCTCCAGCTGCCTCAGTGTCTCTAAAATAAGCACATTTGGAGCCTGGAGGAAGAGGAATAGTTGGCAAGAACAACAACATGGTATCAACCTATAGGAAGCAGAATCAGCACAGAGGGCTGCTGAAATCATCCACCCGTGTGTTGCTTCTTTTCCCCACCTCCCACACAAGCTCGCTATGTATCAAAAAGACTGCATCTATATTACAAACTC
This sequence comes from Callorhinus ursinus, assembly GCF_003265705.2. Lineage (NCBI taxonomy): Eukaryota > Metazoa > Chordata > Mammalia > Carnivora > Otariidae > Callorhinus > Callorhinus ursinus. Next base: position 8,050,335 of record NW_027397069.1, read on the forward strand.
TCATATATATATATATATATATATATATATATATATATACACACACACATATATAGGTATTTTTAACAAACATCAAAATATGCTCTTCCTATGACACCATAAACTCCTTCCCACACACAATTTTCCACCATCCTCATCCCGTTCAAAACAAAATGCTTGCAGAGTCCTGCAGATTCATGGAAATGGATTTCACTCTGGGAGGAAGCAACGTTGCCTGATCCGAGAACGGACGTGATGAGTACGAGGGTGTGGAAGGAAAGGCTGCATCCATGCGAGATGAAAGCAGGCAGACACAGCAGGATTTCTTGGGGGCATAGCTCAGTGGGTAAAGCATTTTGACTGCAGACAGCAGGATTTCTTTCTGGAAGGCAGCAATCCCACCCCGCCCCCACCCCAGGATGGGCCAGCTCACCGTAACTCCCCAGCACTGCAAACACCCCAGTGAGGGCCAGCACTTTCCCCATGGGACCCTGGGCACAGCATCCTCTCCCCCCCCCCCCCCCGCCCCGGGGCCTCCCCTATAAAACAAAGGTAGGAGACCACACACGCTCCCCGCTCAGGTGGGGATCTCAGAACCTCCTGTCCTCCTGGACAACTGCCACATCTGTCTCTCCTTGTGTCCCAGATGCCCTCCTAAAATGCCCCCACAACAGTGCAGGAATTACATGGAGACCTAAGCCTCCAATCGATGGATCCTCCAGAGCCTTCCTCTGCAGCCTGCGTGGAACTGATTAATATTGCGGGCCTTGACGCTCTCTGGCCAGCAGGGCTCTGGGAGGGTGCCTGGCCCTTTGCATCCTGTCTGTGGCCTCATTTAACACTGTGCTTGGCCGGGTAAACCTGGCAAGCAGCAGAGGAGAAATCAATTTCAAACACTGGTCGGCTTCTTGGCGGGTCAGGGGGACTGAAATCAGAATACAGCTTCCGCGTTAGAACTCCCTGCCTTGGGAGAACAAGAGAAAGCAACTCGAGCTAAAGGAGCGGCATTCGAGAATAAGGGCCTAAAGAAGCAGGTGGAGAAGGAAGGAGTCCAGGCAGTGTTAAGAAAACAAGCACTTGTAGGTGAGGTTGAGGTCTACCGGCATTGTTTTGCTTTCCCGGGCCCAGAATCGAGCTGGGCTGAGTCCCAGACCTTGGGGGTTCCATAACCTTGACCTTTCCAATGTCTGCAGAGTTTATCCGGGATGCAGTGAATACTTGGAGTGGCTGAACCCAGAAAGGATGCAGGTGGCTACAGGGCTTGAGCCTGGTATTTTTTAATGAAATAAGCTGAAGGAGAGCAAAGAAACATTTTAAACAGAGCAGCGTTTCACCAATCAACCAGCAAAAGGTGACTTCCAACGTAATTAAAAGAGTATCTTTTAAAAAGAAGACCAGCTTTGCGCCTGGCTGGCTGATTCGGTTAAGTGTCTGCCTTTGGCTCGGGTCATGATCCCAGAGTCCTGGGACTGAACCCCACATCGGGCTCCCTGCTCTGTGGGGGGCCTGCTTCTCCCTCTCCCTCTTGGTATGCTTACTCAGCTCTCTGTCAAATAAATAAATAAAATCTTAAAAGACCAGCTTTATACATTTTAGATGAGTAATGAGTGACCAAACATACACAAAGCAAGAATATATTATGTCTCCTCCCTCGTGTCCAGAACGCCTGGGGCCAGCTAGCGTCCAAAGTCACAAATAATTTACTCAGTCAACTAACATTAGAAGCACAAAAATCCTCAGGGGCAGAAGAGACCAACAGTTTTATTAAAAGTAAAGCGCCCCCTCCCTTGAGCAGACAATAAGGCACTCAGAAGGTAAAAGGATCATCAGGTAAAAATTGTATTATGAAGCTTGCTGAGTGTTGTTGTTTTTTTAATCGCATTTCCTCCATGTAAAGACTGGTTTTTCTAAACTTTTCCTTGGAAAAGACTGCCCATGAGCACATGCAGGAGTTTACTAACACAGTCCAGAGGGTTAAAGGCCAGGAAGAGCCTGAAGGATTATTCCAATTCCCCCGTTTTATGAACATTCGAACTGAAGTTCAAAGATAACTGGCCCAAAGTCACACAGCTCCTCCCAACACACACACACACACACACACACACACACACACACACACACACACA
>NW_027397069.1:8052449-8098392 GCF_003265705.2 Callorhinus ursinus
ACACACACACACACACACACACACACACACACACACACACACACACACACACACACACACACCCCTTTCCAGGTATTTTTTAAACGTCCCATTTCTTTGGCCCCCAGATTATTTCCCAGACCCCTCCTCCCTCCATCCAACCAAAATCTTTGGTCTGAAGCTTAAGCCAAGACTGACACCAAGAACTTCTTCCTCTTTTCTTTAAAGTGTATAAGAGATCAAGTTTTCAAGAAACCATCTTGGAATATGAATTTTAAATGCTGCCATATTTATAATCAAACACTGTGAAACTTGGTGACGAGATCTGTCTGAGCTCCCAGAAGCCAGTAAACCTTAGGGACACAAACCTCCAATTCCTCCTAAACTAGGGGGGCCCAACACTGGGGGGGGGGCAGGTGGGCACCAAAACAGGCTGCAGAGATGCTCCTCACAGAACAAAATCTAAGACTAATTACAGACTAGAAAAGGTGTACTATTACCAAAAACAAACAAAAAACCCAGAAATGAACATTTTAATTCCTGAATTAGTTCCCAAATAAAATCACATAAATATACATGAATAATCCTACCAGGTGGCAATACTCCTGGGCTGCTTATCTAGAAATTGCCACTTCATCATGAGGGCAAGATAGGAGATGCCAGCGGAGTGAGAGGCTTGGCAGATGGCTTGGTGATGGTCTTTGGCTTTTTTCTTTGCCAACATTCAGGTTTTTCCCCTTAAACCTGCACTCTTGGAAGCTTTACCTTCTCACATTGAATGATACCTGTTTCAGGCCACAAATTAGTAAGCATGCTGCTCAGGGGTCTAATGCATTATCAAGATGTACTGAGCCATCCCTAGGCAAAACCATACTGGTTGATGATCTAAACTATTACTGGAGTTTTTAAAGGAAAAAGCGTATAAAGACCAGAGGGTTTCACAGCCTGAGCTCATCAAGTCCTAATAATTAGGTGAATACTGAATAAAACATCAGATTCTGATAGAGCGAACATTTTAGTTTGGATATCTTCCAAGCCACATACCAACTGAAATTTTGGGTTTTTTTGTTTTTGTTTTTGTTTTTAATTTTGGGGGGAGAAGAGCAGAAGGAGAGAATTTTAACAGGCTCCATGCTGGGCATGGAGCCCAATGTGGGGCCTGATCTCACAACCCTGAGATCATGGGCTGGGCCAAAATCGAGAGAGTCAGATGCTCACCCAAGGCACCCATGGGGTTTTTTTTTTTTTTTTTTAAAGATTTTTATTTATTCATTTGCGGGAGAGACAGAGAGAGAAGAAGCAGGGGGAAAGGCAGAGGGAGAGGGAGAAGCAGACTCCCTGCTTAACAAGGAGCCCGATGCGGGACTCGATCCCAGGACCCTGGGATCATGACCTGAGCCGAAGGCAGACGCTTAACCATCTGAGCCACCCAGGCGCCCCCATGGAATTCTTCTTAAAGAAGGATTTGAACAGATACATAAAGAACAAGAAGGCAGGAGAGAAGAAGGTAATGAAAATCCAAAATGAGAAGGAAAATATGTATTTTTTTTTAAAGATTTTATTTATTTGACAGAGAGAGACACAGCGAGAGCAGAACACAAGCAGGGGGAGAGGGAGAGCTCCCGCCGAGCAGGGAGCCCGATGTGGGGCTCGATCCCAGGACCCTGGGACCATGACCTGAGCCGAAGGCAGACGCCTAATGACTGAACCACACAGGCGCCCCGAAAATGTTATTTTTAATTTGACATCGATTAGACCGTGCCAAGAAGAAAAATTAACAAACCCCATCACACTCTCCCCCTCGCCCTTCAGAAAATCCTACCACATCCTAAAGCTTCCAGAACACATCTCTATCATATCAGATTACTGACACAGTCAAGGTTGGGGGCAATCTAAATACGCAGATGAATCCATCTCCAAAAAACCTTGAGGAAGTTAAAAACAAATACTGTCTTTTCTAATCAAAAGGCTTTCCTTTGCATTCAACGATGTTAAGAAATTTTTGATACATATTTGCAGTCGATAATGGGAGAATGAGGGTGTTGAAAAAAATATGTATCTTTCAAGTGATACACACTAAAAATGTTTACAACAGGGCACCTGGGTGGCTCAGTCTGTTAAGTGCTGGACTCAGCACTTAAGGTTGTGAGATTAAGCCCCACATCAGTCTCCATGCTCAGTGCAGAATTTGCTTGGGATTCTCCCTCTCTCTCTCTGCCCTTCACCCACGCTTGCACACAAGCACTCTCTCATACTCTAACAAATAAATTTATTAAAAAAATAAAATGTTTACAATTGAAGAAAAGGAAAGTTTTACTTTTCTGAAGGAAACTTTTCAACCTGGTGAGTGATGTCCACCCATACGTTTTTTTAAAATCATTATTATCACATTTCCTTTTCTGAAAAATGTGTGCTGGAATTACAGACAATTTACCATTTTTAAGTGTATAGTTTGGGGGATTAAGCACATTCTCACTGTTATGCAACCATCATCACCATCTCCATAACTTTTTTCCATCCTGCAAAACAGCACCTGTGCACCCAATAAACACCAACTCCCCACCCCCCCTCCCTCCAATTCCTGGCAACCAGCACTCTCTGTTCTCTGTTTCTACCATGCACATAGTTTGCAGAGCTCGGTTGGTTTCAAACTCAGAATAAATAACATAATACCAAAAAGCCTCCCTCAGATTCCAAATATTGATTCATTAAAATACAGTATAACATACGTATTTAATTTGCAATAAAAATACCAACATTTTAATAGTTACATAGAATTCGGTGTACAAATAAATGATCATTTAAGTGAACTTATGGTTTTATCATCACTTTCATGAAATCGTTCGATAGACTTATTTTTATTAGCTCTGTGAGACCGCTTCCTAGAAATGAAATGGCTGGGTCAAAGCTAGCACATTTTTAAGATTTTTGACCGGTTGCCAAATTGCCCACCAGAAGGGCTGTTGTTTTAACTTAGTGATGCTTCTTGTATTCAAGGAGACTGTTCTGGATTTGGGGGGTGGGGCAGAGGCTAGATGATACTCAAATGACACAGTTCCCATGCTTGTCCTACCGACCCGTCCTCTTCTTGAAGTTGTAAGAGACCTTTTCCACGTGATCTCTGCCTGACATGGGCTATAAGAAATCTACAAAGGTCATGAATGGTCACGAGCGAAGAAACGGATTTTCTGAAGGTTTTTTTTTTTCCTCCCCCATTAAAAAAGCTGAAGATGTAACCCCGAAAGAAATCTGCTACGTAGAAGGACTATATAACACACAATAAACAAAATAGATTTCTCTCTCATTACTAATATTTTTCAAAACCAACCCATGAAGGCAAATTCAGTTAAAAGGAGTATGGCTTCATGATGTTTTACATTATCAGCAAATCAGTGCATTTTGTGATTACACAAACATTTTGCATTTACAAGAAAAACTGCAAGACCAACAACATCTTCCTGCGTTTTATGTCTTGCCCATTAATTGAGCTTATTCAGGGTGGCCGAAAGGAGCCTAAAAGAGCCCTCTCCACTCGTTTCCCCCCATACACCCAAAATCTCATTTCTCAAATGAATCTAAATTCATAGAGTCATCGCTTCAAAAATCTCTCCTGGAAATAAAAATGGCTTCCTTGGTTTTTCAATGCGAAATCTTTTATTTACATAAAGGGGGGGGAGGAGGAAGGGAGGAAGGAAGGGAGGAAGGGAAAGAGGGAGGGGGAGAGAGAGGGAGAGGATGCCATAAAAGAAACTTTGTACTGATTCCAGCTTTTTCTTAGCCCCAGCTGCAGCCAAGCCAGCAACTCTTGCCCATGAAGTGGTTCCTGAAAATCGTGTGGTTACTTTTCCCATCTCCCCACTGCCATGGGTTCTATGAACATATGTTTTCATTTATAGCATTATGGATATTCTCTAGACACTAAGTCTGTTGAAAAGAAATTAAGCCCAGCAGTGAGCTAAGATCCTGAATTCTCAGCAATTTCTTGTGAATTCACGGTAAGGCTATTTATGCTGAGGCTGAAGCTGAGTGTGTAAACAGTTGACTGGGGCTAAACTATTATGCATTAGGCTTCTCTGGCTTAAATCTCATTCTGCATTTAGAGCAACAAGGCAGAAAAACACCTTTCTCATTAATAAATTCAATACAGATGCAACAGACAGAATTCCTACAACAGCTTCGTGTCCGTCTCACAGAGACCGAATGCCTCCCGTTTACTGAGCACCTACTGTGTGCCCGGAATTGCCTAACTTCACGGGTGAGACCTAGGTCACTTTGCAGGCACTACTGTCAACTCAAATGACCTACTGTTGTAAACGGAGACTCCCTGCAGGTGAGTAGTTTGTTCAGAAGCAGGCTGTTACGAGTGGAACGAGGTTGGAAGGCTCATCTCTCCAAACGCAAAATGCTAAAACACCACAAACACCAATGATGTGCACTAGTGTTTCATGACAAGACAGCTGTTTGGGGATGGGGAGGAGGGCCCAGTGCTTTTCCGGGATGCCCACACATTCCAAATGCCCCCTCAAATCAACGCTTTGCCCAGACCCTGAGCGGCTTCCCAGAACAAGAGGTAGGCTGAGATAGTCTCAGAACACAAACAACTGGACGATCATGTGGACAACAGAGGAAGTTACTTTCAAAGATGATCATAACCATCCGATAAGCCCCAATTTCAGGTTATGAAGAATGAGACAAAACCACAGATCAATTTGTTCCAAATCCCACTTCCAAAACGTGCGTGCATACTCTCACCCACACACGAGGAATTCTGAGCCCAACGCCAGAAAGTCTGCCTCCACCCAGTACTGGATCTGTTGGCCCAAACCAAGGCACCATGTGGACCGGTTTACACAGAAACGTGCTTTGAACGGACTACGACGGTCACGGGGAAAGGGTAAGAGCAATGCGCGCGTGGGCTGGGAAGCGAGCTCGACGCGTCCTCGTGGTGTGACCTTGGGCGCCAGCAGCAGCTGTACACAGACTGAGCGCGACGAAAGCCGCACATCACGTCGTTACCACATACCACATACACGAGCTCACTTAAGCCTCACAGCCACGTGCGCGAGAGACACAGTTAGCCTCATTTCACAAATGGCAAACCTTAGGTCACAGTTAAAAAGTGGCAGCAGCTGGATTTGAACCTGGTCTTTGCCTTGCATCATCATCTTGACGTCACCAATAAGCCATATCGTTGCTGAGCCAGATGGGAATATCTGAGTCAGAGGGTCGCTATGGTCATTTCCTGAGACCGATCCCAAAAGCACTCTGCAGCAGCACCCAGGCAAGAGCTCCTCCTCGCTCATCATCCATCATCATCATCATCATCATCATCATCATCATCATCATCATCACCACCACCACCACCACCACCATCACCATGACCGCAATGGCAAGGCCAAAGGGCTCAACTCGGGGCTACTACCAATAAACATTTCACAATATTCTTTAATGCTTCAAATTATTTTCATCTCCCTGAGCACCCTATCAAAGATTAGAAACTTCACATTTTTCCTTGCCGAACTTGGCTTGAAAAATCACTTTTGTTGCAGCCTAAATCAACATACAGCTATTAATTCATCACACTCCACACGTACAGCATCAGTGCCAACCTCTGGAGTTCTCCCTACTCACAACCAAGGAGCTGGTTTTATCTTGATAAAAGCTACTCTGAAATCTCGGGTCTGCGCTTGCCAAAATCAAGTTGAAAAATGTTGGTGTCAAACAATTTGGAAGCGTTCTAAAACTAATACTGAGAATCGGGGGCAGTTGTATTTTCCTCTGAAGTATGAATTGTCACGAAGGCTCCCTGAGTCACGGACTTGGCTATTTGGGCAGGCTAAAAGAACTTTAAGGACCAACACCAGATGCTTCCTTTAAATAGCGACTTACGCAAAGTTTCAGGCCCTTGGAAGGCTTGGTATGAAAGACAAAAGTTTTCAAATGTGTTGCAAAAGTATTAAGTACAGAGGTGGGCTTATATCTTCGGAGGGCAGCCTGTGAACGCCGAAGTTCAGAACATTCTTAAGGCCTGACATGGCAGCTCTCTTGCCCATTTGCAGGGCACCGTTGGCTTGTCTTTGGGTTCGTGTCAAAGCAACGGGACAAAATCATCACTGTGTGTGTGTGCGCGCGCGCGCACGTGAGTGCGCCCATGTACTGAAGCAGGGGAGTGGGGGATGGAGATAGGGAAAATCCTCAAATACCAAAAACCCAGACCCTACTCTTGGGAAAATACCATCATCTCTGGATAAATAAAATTCAGGTAATGAATCTTGTACTGAGCCTACTAAAGAGCATCTGGATATCAACTGGGTTAGGACCACATTCCAAGTCTTTAGTTACAGAGTGATAACCACATGGATTAATTTTCTTTTAGCCTTGTGATTTTCACACTGAATGATCAAGAAGTTGGGACAGACCAAAATGACATAATGATGTTCCAGAAATGTTTTTGAAAACATTCACCTGACAATAAAGTCACTCTGAATTCTACTATACATCCTATTAAATTTTTTAAAAATATATATACAATTAACTATCTGGCTATCACAATCTAGTATCTTTTCTTGGTTGATGAGGGACCCTATCAGATCAAATCAGCTAATGCGTGAATTTGAGGGCTCTCTGTCGTTGTCTGTCTCCCTACTGCCCAGGAGGGGCTTTCCATTAAACTGAAGAAAACCACCTCCATCTCTTGATTAAAACCACCTTCCGAGGGTCCTGTGGCCTCGCTGACAAAATCTTGGACAAGGAGGAAAGAGAGGTCCTGGCCCCACTTTGGCGACCATCAGCTAAATGACCCTGGGCAAAACATTTATCTGTTTAAGACTCACTTTTCTCATTTTGAAAAAGGGATAAAGTTTTAAAAGCCATCCAAGTTCATTTTCCAAAAATACATTTTGATATTACCTTTCTTTTATGATTATTCAAATACACATTTATGCACCTTAGTCATAAATTACAAACTTTGTTTTATAAGAACATTTTTATATTTATTCATTTAATCCATAAACATTTATTAAATGCCTGTTATGTGCCCAGCACTGTGCTTGAGGCTAGGAGCAGAACAAAGACCAGAATTCACACAAATTCTCTCCTCCCAGTTAAGTGGAAAGACAGGAACTGAATACGTTTACTTAGAGCCCAAACACGCTATTGTTCAGAGTTACACACACGTGCCAAACTATAAAGAGAAACGAGGGAATGATTAACACAAAATTCAGGCCGTGATTACTTCTGTGGGGAAGGAAGGTGAGCAGTGACGAAGGGGCCCATATAGGGAATGTTATGTTTTTTGAACTTGCACGTTCGTGTTCTTATTCATTAAACTATACTTACATTTTATAGCCTCTTTTGCAAATAGGCCATATTATGCCATCTAAAGTTCTAACAGATTACGTAAGAAACAAATCATGTACAAACCCAAAAGACTGGCATTGTAAAATATTTCTTTAGAATCTAAAGCATTCAAAACATATGGTTTCAGATTTTAGCGTAAGAGTTTTGATGTGACTGGAGGGGACATTTTAAAGAACAATATTTTAGTTTCTGTTTTAAGCCTTCTTTTCAATAGTACCAAGGTTCTTCCAATTTAGTCAACGGACAGCCCCCATTTTGGGTGTTTGTGAATCATTGGTGAATCTCAAATGAGTTTACGCTAACGTATTATTTAATATACACAAGTCACATACTCTTTTCTCAAATGCCTCTCCATTCTGGAGGCTCAAGAGCTCGAAAACATAAACAACAAAAATTAGGTTTTCAAAAAGGTCAACAGCCTAAACCCTGCTTAATTTTGAAGACTTCCAAAAGACATCTGGGCAAGGAGCCGTCAAACATCACATATGTAAACTGCAAGGATAGAGGTGGGTAACCAGAGCATTCATTTCCCACTGGAATTTCCTTTTTTTAAAAAACCACCACTGGAAACCATCACTAAGAAACAGTATTGCTTCAGGTTTTCCTTTGGTCTTTCTTCTTCGGTAATGTTCAAAGACAGGTATAAAACCAAGGCCCCTGTGATCTTTCCCTCACACTCATCTGGTTCCTCTTCCGCCCTCCCCCCCAAGATGCAGCCCTACGTGGCATCAATCATTTCCATAGCCAGAGAATTTATGTGTCGTCAAAGGACCATAATTTGGATGGAGAATGTGTGTGTGGCGCGGGGGGGGCGGGGGGGGAACTGTAAGATTTCTTCCACTAAAATATCACTGTCACCATAAGAAAAAGATGCACTCAACGAAAGTTATTTTTAATGCTATACTCCTTGAGCAAAAATAAAGGGGTCAGAGACTGGCCCTTGTAAAAAGGGCTTTGTATTACAAATGTTTAAGTTCTTACCATGTCAAGTAAAAGAAGGACCACACCATCAAAGAGATCATTTTCCCCAAAAGACATGAAAGATTAACAAGGGACAATATGCTTGCCTACTTCCAAAGGCGAAGCTGTCCCATAAAAATCCATCCACACATCACCTGATCTGTGTCATGTGTGTGAAACTTACCTGGAAATTCCTACTTCTCTGCTTATTAGAGGTTCTATGAAACACGGCAACACAAAAAACATAATAGCTGAACCTGGATGTTCCTCCAACCGAATTACAGTTGATGCTCACTCTTTGCTACAGTCTGTTCTGTAAACTTGCTGCTTATTCAGCAAATACTTAAGCACTGCTCCTAGGAGAAAAACAGGGTTAGGTTCCTACAAGCTTCTGGTCACAGCGTTTTCATCAGTCTATCAACCCATCAATGTGTAACCTTGTTCAATGTGTTTCTATTCAAAGACACCTTATTCCACATCTATTGTTGATTAACACGGACCTCCCGGCCAACAGCACTGTAATCATGCCTGAATGAAGCTCACGTGCACACATATTTTCTAAGGCACCTCCCAGTGTTCTTGTGCCTGGGAACACCAGAGAATACTCCAAATCTACACCTGGGGGGCCATCTGAAACCTTGAAATCACCAGTAAAAAGCACAGAAACGTGGAAAAGGTGACTCTACACAGACCCATGAGAAGGACAGCTGTTGACAATGACAGCCGAAACCAGAAGGCCGAGCACCTCCTTCAGTCTCCGCTGGGAACACGCACAGTGGGTGACTCAACGTTCTCACCACTGCTCTGTGCGGGTCTGTGAATGGCCTCAGAAGCAACGCCAAGGACTGATATGGGGATGGTAACAAATACATTTTAGGGAGTATATGAATTTGAAAATACCAGAAGATCAGCTGTAGTTCAACAGGTCATAATGACTCAGCACATCGCTAACTTGAACAAATTAATACCTAAACCTAAAAATGTTTCTGAATATTTTGTGATAATTTAAAAAAAATATATACCAGGTATTTCTTGACATCATTCCATCCTATAATGGAACAGCCTAATACTTCTACGGCCATAAGAAAGTTTTCCTTGCCTGAGCCACCTGTCTTACGAAAGGCTACTCATGCCATCAGCTACACAGATATGGTGTCATCCACCCTTCTCCTTGCGTCCACTATGGAATCTCTTTCCACCCAAATACAGTATAAAGAGCTCAAAACTCAAAGAAGGTTCCAAACACACAGAACTGGTTATAGTTCTAGGTATATCATCTACGCTTCCCCCAAACTAGAAACAGATGTGTACCGGACACATTTCCCCCATTAAAATGGCTATGTCTAGGGTTGGGGTAGGGCATGCCCATCCTACTTGGGAGAAAACAGTCCAAGGAAGGTGGTGAGGACTTGGGTCATTAGGTAACTACCTTCAAACCCTCTGTCAAGCTGGGGGAGCAGGTGTAATAATCTTACCTTTGCTCCAACCTCCTAACTTCCCCCACAGAAGGTCTCTCTGCAGCTTTTGATTCCCAAGGAACCCCACCACACTTCTCTCCTGTTGGATGCTCTTCTCTGCCATCACCCCTCATTCGTTCAAACTGCTCTGGGTGGCCATCCATCCTCCCAGTATGCTCTACACCGCACAGACGGGACAGCCCACACCCGTCACCCTGAGCAGCGGGCTGCCCATGTAAGTGACCTGGCCATGTGGGGGTCCCCTGTGACTTTCCGAAAGAACAGTTAAAGAAATCATGTGTGGGAACCGAAGTGGGCCAAACCTGGTCGGCCGGGTGTGTGGAAGGCTGCACATCCGCACGCAGCCACACACCTGGAGTGGGACTCCACGAGCAGACGGTAGGCATCAGCTTCCAGGTGTGCAAAGGGAAGGCTGTCCCACTGAGAAGGCAGGTGCCCAGGACACAGGGAGCCCCGGGACTCAGACCAACGCAGACGCAGGCAGGACACACGGATCGGTGAACAGCTAAATTCCTGAACCTAATTAACAATTAATGTTCCCTTTCAGTGCTCTGGTCTAGAAAAATAATGACAAAGCCTCTATTCACTAAAGTGCGGTGTTCCTTAAGTGATGTCATTCTGTCTGTTTACAGTTAAGGTACCTGGTTAAAATTAAACTTCTCTAAATACCCCCTTACAGCATTGTTTCCGTATGTGTGACTAAGGACTTTGAGCTTTTAAAATTATCCCCGAAGAAGCGGGAGGGAATAGGGTAAACACCCGCGTGCACACACAAACCCCACCTGACTTTTGAGAATTCGCTAACAAAATTACAGTCACGTTTCCTAGGCAAAATCTAAAGAATCTTTTTTTTTTTTTTTAAGTTACAAGAAGGCTAACAAGCTTATTTTCCTGATCTGTCCATGAGAATTTGTTTCCAAAAGTTACAAGAACAGGATGCATCTCTATTTTCTGTGTTATTTGAAATTGCTACTGCCATAACACTGGAATGACAAAACAAATTTTTCTTTTTTTTTTTAAAGATGTTATTTATTTGACACAGCGAGAGAGGGAACACAAGCAGGGGGAGTGGGAGAGGGAGAAGCAGGCCTCCCACTGAGCAGGGAGCCCGATGCGGGGCCCAATCCCCAGGACCCTGGGCCGAGCCGAAGGCAGACGCTTAACGACTGAGCCACCCAGGTGCCCCAAAACAAATTTTTTTTAAAGAACTGTTCTCTTAACCCCGAAAGATTTCTCCAGAATTAATACTGGCATAAACATCTGCTATTCTGACTAGTTCGGGCCTAACCACCCACTTGACTCTGGGAAGGAAAGCTGGAGGAGACTTTTTAGAATAAAGCTTTGAGTTTACACAAGTAGAAAACGTCCCACATGTTACTCTAATCATCTGTTTCAATTAAAGCGTTTGCTTCGTATTGAGGTATTAGGACTCTGTCATAAATAAAACACTGAATATAGGAGCTGAAATTTTTTTGCATCCAAATTATCTTATAGAAACATCCTACAAAATGCTTCATCAGGAACCTGGAAAGACAAATTAGATACTTGGGGCGCGTCTGAGGGGGAGTTCAGTCAGTTGAGTATCCGACTCTTGATTTCGGCTCAGGGTCATGATCTCAGGGTCCTGGGATGGAGCCCCTCATCAGGCTCAGTGCGGAGTCTTCCTTGTCCCTCTCCCTCTGCCTCCCAACCCACCCCTGCCCGCAGGCCCACACGCGCTCTCTCTCAAATAAGTGAATAAAATCTTATTAAAAAGGTAGATACTTGGTTTTATTAGTCTAAAAAGCTTTACAATTAATAATCCATTATTTGAATTAAAAAATGCGATGCAAAAATTACCGCAGAGTTCTCAGAACACGGTAGTATGGTAAATGAGGTGTTCCTTTTAAATTTAAAAACTTTCAGGATCTGAACTGCAGTAATTCCAATTAACATTTTGAAACTAATGAATCTAATTAAGAGACCACATGGGAAAGAAATGGTTTTTAACTTCAGCACTCAACAATAAACCAAATTCCCCTCTTCGGTCTAATTTATGTCGGGAATAGAAGTGAATCTTCCCCTAGCATGGAACACCGCACGGCAGAAGGGTCCTCTTGGCTCCCCTCCAAGAGGTCCCCAATCTTGGAGAGTCCAGCCCCACCCCACCCCACCCCGGGGAGCCATAGTTACAACTGGGTAGGCTTCACTAACCTGAGAACACATCTCCACCTAGGCTCACCCAGCAGAAAAACAAGAGGGTCACAACACATCTTAATGTAACTCTAGCCACTGCCAGTCCTTTCCTTCGAATGAAATAATGAAACAGGTCTTTGAGTCTTAACTCCGTAGAGCGTAAGCAGCTGTTCAGCGAATGCTACTCCTGAGCTCCTACTTCAAATCCAATTTATGTAAGAAACCGAGCCTTTCATCCAGGAGTGATAAGCGCAGTCCTCTCCAAATTCTTCAATTAGGTGCAAATGGTGGTTAAGTGCCTGCGCCACAAAGTGATCCACGAGAATCGGGTGCTTGGAGGATGGGAAGAGACAGCACAACATCCGTGGAAGGGAACAGAACAAATGTTACTTCTCTTGAAAGGGCATTTGCTGGGAAAACCAAACTGCCCAACTATCAGCAGAAAGTCGGGGTCAACTGTAGTTCCATGACAAATTTTGTACCCGATTCTATTCCACTTTAAAATTGAGCAAATATTCTCTGGTACGTATGTAAATATGTTTAATTAATGAAAGGTCTCTCTGAAATTTTAATCAACCTCAAATTGATCTTCTAGAGCTTGTTTGGGGAGGGAAGACTCTAGAAATAAGGTGCTGGGTGGGGGGACTCATGTCTTTTGTAATCATCTCCTAATAGGACTGTAAGTTTCGTGCACTCTAAAGAGGCTGTTTAAAATGACACTGAAATCCAACATATGTGTACAGGGGTAAAAATGTAAAACCCCTCTCAAGCAGCCAACAGTGAAATTAATTTTAGGTGTTTTTCATTACAAAAATAACGGATGGTCAACACGGAGGCCTTTTATCATGCTGGAGAGGGGGAAAAAAAAAGAATTACTTGAAAGCGCAACGAAAGTTATAAGATTCTTCTTTCTCAATGGAATACAAGAACAAAGTAGCTCTTCATGGCGGATTCTTCACCCTACAGAACTTGTCAACACCACCCTCAAGATGATAGCGGTCTAAACCTCAGGTTCTGCCCACAGAAAATACCCTTTAATATGCAGACGCTTTGGGAGGCCTGGGTGGCTCAGTCAGTTAAGCGTCTGCCTTCAGCTCAGGTCATGATCCCGGGGTCCTTGGATCGAGTCCTTCATTGTTGGGCTCCTTGCTCGGTGGGGAAGCCCGCTTCTCTCTCTACCTGCCACTCCCACTGCTTGCTCTCTCTCTCTGGCAAATAAATAAAATCTTAAATAAAATGTAGAAGCTTTGATTTCATGAACTTCATAAAGATACACATTTGAAAATTTGAATCTCTAAAATCTATGTAAAGGTAACACTGGTCTTTCACAAGCTTTCACGCATCAATATAAAACATTAAGTAGTATTTTTATGCTTTCGTTTTTATATCTTTGGAACAAAGGAGATATGCACATACATATCCAGTAGGAAGAAAGCCTACTTTCTATTATATACATACGTATATATAGTAACATATACATCCACTGAACTTGTGTTCACTAAGTCCAGATTTTTAAGAAACTTAATATTCAAAATGACTCCCCCTGAAATAAGTTTCCTATTCAGCTAGTGCATGTATACTGATTCCGGACAATAGCATTTAGAAAGTTTCGATGTGGATAGTAGACACTCATTTTCTCTATTGCCTTAGGGGAGGGAAGAACACTCAAAATATTTATATACTAAAGAAATCTGTGTCTTTGATAGATCTTGCACATAACCTTCAGGGTGGTCCATGCAAAAACAGGTCCCGTGTAATCCAAAATGACTCTAAGCAGAGCCTGTCAATGCAAGACGCACGGCTACATTCTCAAATAAAATAGAAAAATAAACAAGCTATATGGCAAAGAACAAACCAGAGGTTTGTATTTTAGGCCAGCTGTGTGGAATATGTATCCCCCCCCCCCCCAAAAAAAAGTTCCTCTCCTATTTCTGCGGAGTCCAAGCCATCAAACAGAACATGCTGGTGTGTAGGGCCTCACCCATCAAAACTGCTCTATCCCTCCTCACCAGGCATTTCTCCCAAGGGTCCCTCAGGCCCAGGCCAGCACATGGTACGCATCTCTCTGGAAGCATGCTGGGGCCCCTGGCACTCTGCCCACTCTGTTCATGGCTTTTTGTAAGGCTTCACTTGGTCTTATCTGTTGCGGAAACCCATCCTAACCCCCAAACACCACCCAGCTCTTGACACTGCTGGATTCTGCATTCCCACGGTGCTCGCGAATTTCCCTTATCCCATGTTCTGGTCATTTATATTTGTCCACGTTTTTACGCTACCACGGTTCATCCACCGTGTGTACACACATGGGATTAGAATCCTCACTAGGAGCAGCAATGTCCACAATAGCCAAACTATGGAAAGAGCCCAGATATCCATCGACAGATGGATAAAGATAGGGTGTATCTACAATGGAATATTACACAGCCATCAAAAACTGAAATCTTGCCATTTGCAAAGATGTGGATGGAACTAGAAGGTATTAGGCTTAAGTGAAATAAGTCAATCAGAAAAGGACAATTATGAGATTCCACTCATGTGGAATTTAAGAAACAAAACAGAGGATCATAGGGGAAGGGAGGAAAAAATAAAACAAGATGAAATCAGAGGGAGACAAACCGTAAGACTTTTTTTTTTTTTTTTTTTTTAAGATTTTTATTTATTTGACAGAGAGACCAAGCGCGTGCGCACAAGTAGGCAGAGCAGCAGACAGAGGGAGAGGGAGAAGCAGGCTCCCTCTGAGCAGGGAGCCCGATGTGGGACTCGATCCCAGGACCCCGAGATTATGACCTGAGCCGAAGGCAGGCGCTTAACCGACTGAGCCACCCAGGCGCCCCCATGGGAAGCAAACTGAAGGTTTCTGGAGGGGAGGCGAGTGAGGGGAATGGGGGGTAACAGGTGATGGATATTAAGAGGGCACGTGATGTAATGAGCACTGGGTATTAGTAAGACTGATGACGCACTGATCTCTACACCTCTGAAACTAATAATACACTACACTATGTTAATTGAATTTAAACAAAAAAAGTTAAAAAAAAAAAAAAAAGAAGAAGAATCCTCACTAGGGCAGAGCTCTCCCGTCTTCTACTTTCTTCCTACTGATTCATCCTCTAGAACCCTCCCGGTACTGTACTGTGACAGATCATCTCCCGTGACTCACAGTATGTCGTGGGAGAAAACACAATGCCCGATTTTGAGAGACTATTGGGTTTCCCGATTATACACTATATTCATTTCATTCCTCCCTTCCCCCAAGGCCTTTTCCTACCTCCTCACATCCTAAAATTTTCACCATGAACAGAGAGGTCCTGGAAAACTTTACAAAAGCAACTCTCACACTCTGGGCTCATATCTGCCAGTATGGTGATTTTGTGTTTGAGATTATCATTCTCTACTGAACAAGAGGGGAGAGTTTCATTGCCACAGGCTCACCTCCACTGGACAACTCAAATTTTCCTCCAATCCTTCTTGTCAAATGGCTTCTATCCTTTTTACCCAGCTCTGACATTTTTACTTTCCACCAAAAGACCAAGAGTATTCACTAACAAAAGATTTCCTACAATTACTCATCATTTTAACTTGTCGGTCACAGAAATACATGGCGGTTCCCTTTTTATTTGTTCAGTACCCAGCAGTCCTACACCTTCACCCTCCTCTCCAACAGCTCTAAGAAGCGGCGACACATTCGTGTTTCAACAGAGAAACCCACCACTCTCTCGGGCTCGGCCCCAGAAACCCACTCAAGCAATCGCCGTGGAGACAGATTCACGAGAAAGCTAAGGCAGCTTGAGCTTCACTGGCCACTGACCCTTCCAAGGTCCCGGACCTGATGTTTCATAATTTCACATTCATGTTTTTAAAAGGAAGGCCCATCAAAATGTCCATCTGCCCCATTATTAAATTCCCGCTTTAACCACCGGACTGGCCAAAGCACCTCCTTGCCCTGAGCCAATGGCAATCCAGCCCCAGACGAAGAAGGAGATGGAAGAAGCCGCAGACGTGGGATGTGGGGACTCTTTCCCCACCGGAGGAAGCAGAGAAACTTCCTCTCCTACTAATTTGCCTGCCTCAGCCAACTTCCGTCCATGGAATGATCCCACCACAGCGGCACCCTCCTTACTCTCTCTCTCGGAGGAAGAGTCTCCTCCCTCCCGAGAAGGTGTCCTGCCCAGTGAGACTTTGGACTCACCCACTGGCAGGGAGCCAACAGCCTCTTGCTCACCCTTCTCTTCCCTTCCCTTCTGGAAAGGCTCCAGCCCAGCACAGACAAGCACAACCGTGTGCCCAGGACTCCAGATGGACATCTGGCTTGGAGCTGGAATCCACTGCCCTCCCTTCCCTTGACATTTGGTCTTAACTCAAGATGACCTTGCTCTCCCCTCCTGCATCATCTCCCTGAGCTGCCCCTCTCTAGCCAGGGCCGTCGGCCATCGAGTGAGCCAGACAGGAATGAGAGTCCGGCTCTCCCCTGCACCCCCAGGCCCACCGTAGCCCCTGTGCTCAGCTCCTGCTGTACCCCCCACCGGCACGGACTCCCACAAGAATTTCTCAACATCAGTACCTAACCTTGACCTCTGCCTTTTTCACCCTAGAGGATCAGCCCTCTAGCTCTGATGAGATCTCTTCTCCTAAACTACTTAAAGTTATTCCATGGCACAGAAGTCACTTAAAATAAAAATGTTAGATCTAACAAGCAACATCTTTGTCAATGCACTGCTGTCATCAAGTAAGGACACTCCGGTCCAGAGAGCTTGAATTGTAAGCAATAAATGGGCTACAGAGGCAACTCTTGCCCTGGGAACCTTGGCTAACCATGGGGGACCAGGGCCTCTGGTTTTTATGATGCGGATAAGAGAGAACAACACACCCAGGGCCTGTCCAGAGCAGGAGCCAAACGGGAGACACCTACACCTAACTTGGCACATATTTCCTTTGGGGCCCTTTCATAACATGGTAAATATTTTAAGTGTTCCAATGTACTGAATCCTGGGGTTATTTTCCCATCGCTGCAGAAAGGCTTCAAAAATACATCTTCAGGCTGTTTTCGGCATATCAACCCATAAGGAAGTACAGTTCTCTATGAGGATTAAAAGGTAAGATCTAGTCCATACCACTAATCCAGCATTCCCAGACAGGATGTTGGGTCCCCCACGCCCTCCGAAAATAACAAAGGCAAAGCAGGCTTTTTCTGTTACCTGCTTCGCAATCCAGGTATGATTTTAGAAACGCACGTAGGAAATGTTGGCAACGTTTATGCATTTTCTCTTCCAGTTTTATTTATCTTTGACCAGATAGAATACGACTAGATTTATGGCCCTCTGTGGTTTTAAGTAAACCTGGTTTGGAAGCGGATTTTTCCCTTAAGTCTTCAGACAGGTGGCACTTAGAAGGAAGTCCTGACATCTTAGCAAAGTTAGTTTTTCCTGGCTACAAATTAAGATTTTTGAAGGGGAAAAAAAATGCCATTGGATTGAGGGTTATGGTTCAACCAACTTTTACCATGCTTTGTTCTTCAGTTATACAATGAGTTCATTAACCTTTTTTTTTTTTTTTTAAAGGCTTTTGTGAAGCCAGTTACAAAAGGCCCCATATTGTAGGATGCCGTTTATATGAAATGTGCCGTAACAGGCATACCTGTAGAGACGCAAATAGGTTAGTGGCTGTCAGAGGCTGGAAGGAGGGGTATAGGGAGTGACTGCTCATGGGTACGGGGTTTCTTTCTGGGGGTGGGGGGGCCGAGGAATATTTTCAGAAATTGACTGGCAATGGCCGCAAAGCTCTGCAAATACGCTAAAACCCATGGAATGTTACATACTTTGAGTGAACCATAGGGCTTATGAGTTACATTAAGCAGTTTTAAACATGGGCCTGGCTGGTGGCCAGGGACGTGGGGGAGGGGAAAGGGGCACTATTCCAGGAACAGAGTTGCCAGACACGGGATGAATCCACCCTGCAGCCCAGCTGCACAACAACGCGAATATACTTAACACTCAACTGTGCGCTTAAAAGTGATGAAGATGGTAAATTTATGTTGTGTGGGTTTTTTTTTTTCCTTTCCTTTTGCTACAATTGGAAATTTCAGAAATTAATTTTAAAGGGGAAGGGGGTGCCTGGAAAAACACCACTCGAGTCCACGAGACTCCACGTTTTTGCCAGCTGCTGCAGGCTTCAGCAAGCTCCCTAGCCTCTCAGCACCAGATTCGTTCATGCGAATGAATAGTAAAACACCTCTCTGAGAGCTTAGAACACTACTCACCTCTGTAAGCCCAAGCTGCTATTAGTCTTGTTGTAATGATTAAGCTAAGCAGTGTGGTTTTTTTTTTTAAAAATCTCATTCTGTTCGTATGTTGAATTAGTCTGCTCAGGCTGCCTAACAAACTATCACAGACTGGGGGGCTTCAACAGCTGATCTTTATTTCTCCCAGGTCTGGAGGAGATCAAGATCCCGGGTCTGACAGAGGAGATTCAGCTCCTGGGAAGCGTGCTTTTCCTGGCTTGGGGATGTCCTCAGATGGGGGTGGGAGGCTGAGCAAGAGCCCCGGGCTCTCCTCTTAGGAGGACACTAATCCAGTCCCATTATCCATCCATAGGACCTCCCTGAGCCTTAATTACTTCCTTATACCAACACCTAGAGCTTTAATGCAGAAATTTGGGGGGAGAACCAATCCAGTCCACAGCATATATCAAGAAGAGTAAACTACGAACTATGGGTTTTGTGTCAGGCAGTAGTCACAAAAACAGTTCAGTCTATGGCCACACATAGGAGAAAACTTCGACCACCTGATTAAGGGGACACACCCACCACACACCCTAAAGTACAAGAATCCTCTAAGCCCTGCTTCCTCACTTATATGGCCTAAATCAGAATTTATTGACACAGATTTCTAACAGCATTTGCTATCTTATGTCCCAAAGAATGGACTAGAAGTAGCAAATTAGAGGCTTAGAAACAAATGCTTCTAGGTCCAAGAACATAGAGTGACAAGGAGTAACTAGCCATCTCTTAGGAATATTTTTTCAAAAACTGACCCAACCGCTTCAAAGTAAGAGCAGTATAATTTCGTTCATGTTTTCTTTGTTCAGCATGAGTTGAGGGACCTGTTACGGTTGACTTGAGTCCCCCTAATATTTCGGTGCTGAAGCCCTAACCCCCAAGACCTCAGCATGCGGCCTTATTTGGCAAGAGGGTCATTGCAGATGTAAGTAGTTAGGATGAGGTCTTACAGGAGGAGGGTGGGCCCCTTATCCAGTAAAATTGGGGTCCTTACAAAGATGGGAAATTTGAACACAGGTGCACACACAGGGTTCTGCTGTGTTTCTTGCTGCCATAAGCCAAGAACTACCAAAAGATGGGAGACTGGACTGGAGGTATTCTCTTTCCCCAAGCGCCTTCAGGGGAGTACAGCACTGTGGACACCCTGACCTCGGACTTCCAGCCTCCAGAATGCTTTGTAGGTACTTCAACTGCCCAAAAGATCGAAGGCCAGGAAAACCAGATGTGAAAGTATGAACAAATGAATTCTAATACTGTTCAGAAACAGGTACTTAGGTACCTCAAGCATAAAGCTTCCTTCTCCAAAGGCCCCATACTTAGCACACACACCTGTAAGAATAAAACAGGTGCATATCGTATCAGAGTCTACTCCGAGAACATTTTATTATTTCCTTATTGCTGCTTTTCCAAATAAATGAATTTCACTTTCTAGCATAGTTCAGGCCAGCTTCCCAGAACAAACTCTACCGCTGAAGACTGCTAACAGTACCAGACACAATGTTAAAGTGATCTTTTCAGCCGCCTTGCTAAACTGGCAAGAAAGCAGAGACCCAAAACAGAGAGAATGGGGGACCCAAAGGGCAGCCAAAGCCGCCAGCGGAACTGGGTCAGGAGAGGGACGGCCCTTGTCCGCACAGGGAGGGAGGGAGGTCGGGGGCGGTAGGAGGCTGCACACAGGAGCACCAGAGTCCAAAGCCAGCCAGCCATTCCCCTCACATGTGAGGGGTCGGGCTCAGATACTGCTCCGAGTGTCCAGATCCCTGCTGTGCCCTCCCCCACCCTCATTTCAACATGGAAGATGCAATCTCTAAATTCTTGGTACTTACCACACTGGGGTAATTCTTACAAGCCAAAGAGCTTCATTAACTAATTAATGGCTTTCAAACACACCAAGACCCCAGGCTTCAAATTTTCTGGATCCTCCCAGGAGTAACTAAGAAGACTTCAGCTCAAGCCGTTCTAAATTCCACGCCCGACTCTGCCCGAAAGGGCTCCTCCTCTACCCCTCTCACGATGCCACTCCCCCAGCAGTGGGCCCGTCTCCATCATCATCTAGAGACACAGACCATCCAGCCGCACACGATGCCTGGAGACTCAGCACCCCAACACCGGCTCCCCCCAACCTCAGCCTTGGAGAGTACACGGTGTCCGATCACTCTTGTTCCTTGGGTCGGGGGTTGTGCTCTGGCAGGAAGGGAGACAACGAGGTTGGCAGGGCCCTTCCACCTTCAGTAAAGACAGCCTGGTCTTCCAAGGACTTCCTTTGTTCTAGAAAATGGGAAAGGCGCCCACACCCCAGAAAAGTGAAAAAGAAGAAAGGTTAAAGGAAAACAGCTAATTTGGAGTCAACTGCAGCGAAAGACATTTCTCAGGCAGTTGACCAAGAAGATGCTCAGCTCATAAAGGAGAACGGAGGCAACGAGGGAGGACCAGGTCCGCAGTTAAGTACAGACAATGTCTGCCAGGAACCGAAGTTGGCAGATACAGAAGAAACCGGTTTTGTGGGTCCCTCGGCCTCTGCAGTGGGGGGTGGCTGCGCTCTTGAAAGGCGTGGGAGGAAGGGCCAGCCCTCTGAGGTGGGCCCCAGTGGCTCTGCTGAGATGGACTCAGAACACATTCTCCTCTGCAGAAATGAGCCGAAGACCTTGAGAACCCAGAAAACAGGAGATCCAACCAGAATCAGGAGCCCCTCTTCAGTCTCTTTCTCAGAGAAGCAAGTACATGTTCTAACTTCTCTTTCCTTCTACCTCCCTCAAGTAACATTCTTTGGGATGCCTATACAGAGTCAGAGTTTCACTAATCATGCGTAACTCAAAATAAAACTGCTTGTTATTTTTAAGGAGCCATGCCAGGTAATTAGTGCTTACATTTTTATATATGGCACCGAATGAGGGCATCTATGTGTATATACATGCACACTTTTTAAGAGTGTTTTCATTACTCTGAGGATTAATGGGCATAAATAAAAAATATTCTCAGATGCACTCCTCTGTTCCACCTATTACAGCTCCAATGTTTTTTTTTTTCTCCCCACCCCCACCACGAGTGCTCCACAAAGCCAGCGCAATCCTAAATGTCCAATGAGACACTTCAGTGCAAATTACATGCACATCTATTAATTCTCCCTCTCTCCTTTCGTCAGAACCCCAATCTAGAAGTAGATTACTGATGGAGAACACAAGCAAAACAGGTTGCAAGAACAGACAGAATTTAAAATAAGGTCTATTGTGTAAACAAAGGTCAAGGTAGATGGATTACGCTCTGACTACAAGAAGCTCTGGCCTAATGTATCTGGAAGGAAGGAAAAAATGTGGCGAGGTGCCCAGGATACCTGGGCGGGGGGTGGGGGGGTGGACAACATTAGCTCTTAAGTCAAAAAGGACTTTCTCTTATCCACCATCTACTTGACTGGCTCCAAAGTTTAGCCATAACTTTGCACTTACTAATGGAATTTCAGTAAATATAGGATCAATGTAGCAACTTCAATTCCTCCAAGTATCTAGAGCACCCTTGGTGAATTGTTTTACTGACATGAAAAGTGTTTTATTAAAAATTTATAACATGAATTATTATAGATATAAATGGATTGATTAGGTACTAGTTAATAACCAGCCTGGCATGTGGAGACAGTCAAATCAGGTTGAAGTTGGTGTGCATTTCTGGCAGCAAACTGAATGAATGAATGAATGAACAGGTTATGTATTACTCCATTATCTTCTCCATTATGGTCTCAGTTTCCTATATACCCAAAGGCTATCTAAATAGTTTACCAAATGTTTTCCTGATGTTTCATTTTTACATTTAGAGGTAGAGCTTTAATCCACCTCAGAGTTTTTCCTGTATCTGGTGGGAGATCAAAAAAATCTAAATTTTTCTTCCAAATGGATAGCTAAGCAGGCCAATGCCATTTATTAAGTTAAACATTCTTTTCTCCCCCAATTTAAATATGCTTTTCCCATATATCATTTCCCGTAAGTACTCAGACTCTTGATTCTATTTCTGTGCTACCTGCTATTTTAATTACAGTGGCTCTGAAATTCTTACATCCTAAAGAGCGGGGCCCATTTTACGTATTTCAGAAGCGTCTTGGTGAGTCTCACACATTTATTTCTCTCACAGGAACTTAAAAATCACTTTGCCTCCTTTCCCATCCCCTCAAGAAACTGTAGCCCTCTGACGGGAAGAGGAGAAAAATAGGTCAATTCCCACGAGAGAACTAGTATTTGAGGATACGGTCTCCCCACCCAGGAGTACGGTATATTCCTCCACCACCTAGATCTCATTTTTAAAAGTTCTTCCATAAAGTTTTACATTTTTCTTATGTTTCCTCCTAGTAAAATGTCTAAGTAGTTTTCACTCTTAGTCACAATTCTGAACTTTGTCCCACCTCCAAGTGGTTATTCCAAGGATGAAAAAAAAGCCGTTAGTTTCTGTATATTTATTTACTCATCCAAATTTACTTAATTCAAAACATACTTAAAAGATTATTTGGGGTTTTAAAGTGTAGGATGACACGGTTCGAAAAATAATTCTCCCCTACCCATGGCTTCTAACCTTCCCAGTTCCTTATTGTTCTTGTAAGTTAAACTTCTTATATAAATTACAACTTATTACAAGTTATACAAGTTGCAACTCAGACATTACAACTTTCAAAATACAGCGAGAAGACAATCATGTATGTGGTTGATTTTAATGGAAACAGTTTTAGTACTTCACCATGTAATTGAATGTTGCTGGATTTTGGTAACCAGTCTTCATATTTAAGTCATTTCTATCTATTCCGATTTCATTCAGATGTTAAAAATTATGCCTAAAAACAACTATTAGACATTTTTAGTATCTAGAGGTTGGGCTCTTTATTATTTTGAAAGATTCCTTAATGTTGAACAATCCTTGGAGGAGGATGCAATAAACCTTAGTCGTGCTGACGTTTGAAAAAAAAAAAAAAATCACACGTGGTATTAATTTGTAAATTTAATTCAATTGTATTTCATTTATAACTGTTGCATTCATTAGTAAAATTGACCTATACTTTCCTTTTCCATATCATCTATGTTAGGTTTTGAGGCCATATCATATACTAGTATGTATTATATTTTTATTTTTATATTTTAGAAAGTACCTATTCTTTCTAGACTGGCTGTAAAACTATCTAGGCCCAGGGCTTTTTTTTTTTTTTTTTTTTTAAACAGATGAGTTTAGTAAATTGACAACCTGGTTACAAATTCAAACTTTTCCCTGATTGGGAAGAAATCCTCAGAGTCGGATGTGGACATACATATATACACCAAGGGACAGTAACCTTCTCACCTTGTCGACTTCAGACTTCAGAAACAAACAGGAGAGGAGTCCTGGAGATAGCCAGGGCCTCCCTGAGGTACCCAGGAAATGGAGAAGAAAATCCAAATACCTCCTGACATCTGCGCACGGGCAGAGATACCAAATGAATTAATACCCTAACAAGTCCGAAGCACATGTCATTCCTTGACCACAACTTAAAATTTTGAAAGGAAGGAAGAATCTTCCTTAGCAATTTAAAACTTCCCCCATTGAATTGAGTGGTGAGTCCCAAAGCTTTTTGGTTTCTTCGTCCTAAGAGGTCAAATTCTTTACATATATAGAACCTTCCTACAAGACGTGAACAACATTTAAACACCATTACCTTGTAGTGGTTCCTTATGCGGGGACACTGGCTGGCCTATGTACCCTTCACTTGCCCCTTCCCCGGGGAATTTGTATCTATCGGATGGGTGACTTTGGGGGAAGGGGCTGGGCATGCCAGTGACTGAGTGGGGAGTCTAGTTCAGGGCACAGTGATCAGCATGGAGGCCTAGGTATTTACCAGTCACTGGACTAACACTGTGGCCATTCACGGATAACATGCCTCTCTCAGTTGGCTCTGAACTCAGGAAAAAAGAGGTCACTTATTACCACCACCTATTCTTAAAGCTAAACCATCCCTTTATTTCAACAAAGAACTCTACATAAATATAAAATGGGCTGAATGGGATACTTTGCCAATGTCCTCAACCATCAATAACCTGCTAAGAAAAGCCCACCCACTAGGCCAGAGAGTTAAATCCAAGGCAGCACTGCTCACATAGAAGCACAAACCCTGCAGGCATGGGACCTAGGGGTCATGCAAGCCTCCAAACAGAAGCCCTTGAACATGTGGGCCTTCTACGGGACAAGACACACCACGAAAGGCCTTCGTGGGGTCCTCACTTGATCTTCCATAGACAGGGAAGCTATTACAGGCTTTTTCTGGGAAAATCAGGCTATGAAAACATCATTCACTCCCAAGTTTCAAAGCACTGCATTCCCAACAGACGTGTAATCTCTAAGTATATGATCTTTACGTGCCTTGTTGAATGAGGCACATCAGTGCCAACTTATGAAGTCTGTTGCAGCACGGAAATCTGCACACTACTTTTGATGAACATTTTTTTTTCCCTACAAACCCTAGCAGCTCTCTTCCAAAAGAAGAGTAAATAAAGTCTGAAGTCCCTGCACTCCAAACCATGGTTTGCAACAAAGAAGACTTAACTGGACAAAGGAGACCGAAGGAAAACAACAGGGCCCTAATTAGTGGGACATTAGTGAAGCAAAAAGGCAAACTTTAGAGAGGGTGTTTTCTTTTCTGCAAGAGGAAGAAAAAATACTCCAGTCCCTTTACGAATCCAAAGACTGCAAGAGAAATAGGTTACAAAATAGTACCTCAATGCGCAGATCTCCATGTTGCCCTATTAACTACTTTATTGCTTCTGGTCTCCTCCCCTGACTGCAAGTTTGTCCAGGTTCTATTTGTCTGCTGTCACCTTTCTATACTCCCGTGGCCCAGGTCTTAAGAATTCACTCTATCTTCTGTCCAAGAATCAGCCTGGCCCAGGGAATACTCTGCGGTGCTCCCTACTCCCAAGCTCATCACAGTGAATCGCTAGACCTCTCCCCAGTAATCACATAGCTGAGGACAAGCTAGAGGTCATTTCTCTGGATGCACCCCCTACACCCTGAGCTTCCTCCTCTTTGCCAATCCCTCCATCCATCACTATGCTTCCCAAGGGGGAGAGATGGAGGAACACCCAATATATACGTCTTGTTTTAGAAAAAGATATTCTAGATGGAGTTGCCTGGCTCACCATTATTCACATCCGTGCCATTTGGCCATGCAGAGCTGCCACAAAGACCTTTCGACAGCCCCCTTCTTTACTGACACTAGGCATGGTCATTTTCTGTGGCTTGCAGACCAGAGATAACCGTATGGAAATACCATACAATATCAAGACCTTTGTCCAGTTGATTTTTTTTTCCTTGACACTTTTATGCATTTTCCTAATTTTCTACAATGAACACAGATTACTGTAGACCTAAGTATTAAGGAGCTTCAAAAGGTTTTAGGGTTAATCTATGTTTAAAGACCAAATGTTTGTCTGGTGCTCACTAAATCCCAGAACCTGTTCAAAGATGCCAAAACCTCTAATGCTCAAAATTATCATGTTAACAAGCAATTACTAAAATGAGCTATTATGGCAGCTTCATGGATAATGACGGTCTTTTCAGTGATGCCTAAATCTCTTGGCAGGGGTTGGGGGGGTGGAGGATGGTACCCAGGTCTCCAAGGTAAGTAAAAGGCAATGACTCATTTACCCCACAGCCCCTTGGCTCTTAGGGATGACCACTGACCATCATGTAACCTGCAAGAAAACATCAGACCGTCACGACTTGGCTTTCAAAGAATGCTTTCTTTCTGAATAATTCTTAAAACGCTCATATACTAAAATTATATATTCAATCAACTTTTTCCATTTTTCTACCCTGTAACAGGCAACACAGTAGAGACAAAGGGGGCCTTGTAACTCAGGTGAAAAACTGCAAGTCCCATGTCTTTCCACCAGCGTGCTGACATCTCCCTTTTGGTTTTTGTTAATGTCCCGTGACCTTATCCTCTAAGAAAAACACTTCTTTGAGATTATGCTAACATGTCCTATCACTGCCCTAAGAGTTTACACTGTCACTCAGAGGCCTCAAGCCATGAATAAAATATAAGTAAAAAGGATTTCATACCAGGAAAATTTACCCGAATGCTATACCTTGGGAACACAAATTTAAAAGTTCTTGTAAAAAAAAAAAATTCTTGCCTACAGGTTTCCAAACGCTACAACACAAGCAGAATAAATGTATTTTTTTTTTTTTTACTTGTTTCATGTTCACTGTCAGATGAATCTCTGCAAAGGAGGAGAAAATGTGGGCAGAAGGGCAAAGAACAGAAAATTTATCATTTTTGCAGGGAATTCATTAGAACAAGGTCCAAATGGTATGTCTTGGCAGCTCTCTGCTTGGAATGTCATACGTTACTCAAAAACAGTATTTAATTGCAGATCTGCGTGCCAAGTGCAACAAGGAGATACCACTTGGCTTGCTTACTTAAGGACAGGTTTTATGCGCTATTAAAAGATTCCGTTTGTGAAAAACTTATTCAGCTGGTCAATGCACACAGAAATTGCTAGAAAATAAATGACATCTGGCATCTTTGAACGTTAACACCTTCAGTAACTTCAGGATCAATTTTTGAAATTGCTTTTGCAGAGCGTTCTCGATCACGAGGTAACCCAAGACCCAGCCAACAAGGCACCTTGTTGGAAGTGAGGTGAGGTGACACATAGGACAAAGTGGTTTGCCGAAGGTCCCCCCAGGTAGATCGATGGACGAAAATGGCCTATTAGCTATTTACTCCTGGCGTGTGCAAGAAACCCGCAAGCGCCATGGAGGTCACCCAGAACCCAGCCCCAGCCTTAAAGGAATGTTAACATTTCTGTGGGAGGCAAGAGCCATAAAATAAGTAACGACACATAATCAAGCGATCAACGCCGACACCAAACGATGCTGTGCAGGTTAGAGAAACTTCAAAGTCACCTTGGATGTTTTCAAAGTATCTCCATCAGTCATCTACAGAGCGGAGATCACATACTTAGGAGCTAGGATTTGAGCTTATTTTAATAAGTCTGTTCTCACCTCCGAACCCTTTCACCATGGCTGATCCGATTTCCACAGCCCCTGAGCCCCAGCAGGTACACTGTGACGAGTCACCTAAACACAGCAGAAATGAAGGACCAGACTGTTTTTTCTTAAGAGCCAAAATCGGCTGTGGCTGTTTTAACTAGTTTCCAAGTTGTTTTTGTTTTTTTTTTAAACTATGGTTAAAAAACCTACATAACGATACTTCCGAGCTTAACGCTCTTTTATTTAAGTGTGTACAGTTCACTAGTGTTCAGTATATTCACATAGATCTCCAGAACTTCTTCTTGCAAAAACTGAAACTACATTCCCCTAAAACAGCTCTCCAACTTCCCCTTCCCGAGCCCCACTGCTCTACTTACTGTCTCTGTGAATTGGACTACTCCTGGTATCTCATATAAGCGGGATTCATACAGTATTTGTCATCTTGTGACCTAGTTCACTTTATGTCAAGGTTCATCCATATTGCAGCATGTGACAGGATTTCCTTCCTTTTAAGACTAGATATTCCACAGGATGTATATACTACATGTCAGCCACTCATCCATCAACACACATTTGGGTGGCTTCTACCTCCTGGCTACTGTGAATAATGCTGTAGTGAACACAGCATACCAATCTCTCTTCGAGATTCTGTGTGCAGTTCTTTTGGATATCTACCCAGAAGTACCACCACTAGATCATACGGTAATTCTAGGTTTTAATTTTTTGAGGCACTGTCTTCTCTTCCGTCATGGCTGCCAGACTGCATCCCCACCAACAGGGCACAAGGGTTTCAGTTTCTCCACCTCCTCACCTAACACTCGTTAGAGTCCGGTTCTTTTGATAGCAGCCATCCTAACTAATGGGTGGGAAGGGAGCGGTCACTGTGATTTTGATTTGCATCTCTTCAGTGGTTAGTGGTGTTGTTTGGCATAACCGTTTGAAGACAGACAGAATACCGGGGCAGCAATAAAGCCTTGTGTTTTCAATCCGGACCAAGACATCAAAGGGAGGGATGCTCGCCAGAACCAGTGAACGTTCGAAACGCAACAGGATGGTGTGGGGAGGTGCTCCTCGGTGGCTCTCAAGCTAGCACTCCCCCATTACGGATTCAGAGAAAAATGCTGGGGGAGGGAGGAAAATTACACAAAACCAACCTACTCCTGCGGTTCACTTGATCGGAACAGCCAAGATGCCTCATCTAGTAGAGCCACTCATACTGCAGATCTTATTTCAGTCGTGCATACGTGCAATTTAAGAAGAGTTCCGGGTGATAAAAGTCTCCTCCACGTCCTGGGGGAAATGAGCTCCCGAGGAACCAGAGCAGAAAACCAGGTACAGAAGGTGCAAAGCCAGGACCCACGGTGCCAAACGGCCCAACCATTTCTCAAATGAGGCTTCATAAAGAAGCTGAACAATGAAACGTCACCGGACACGCGGGCTGAATTGGGGCTCAACAAAATCCACGCAGGCAAGTCCTAACCCCCAGCACCTTATTTGGAAATAGGGTCTTTGCAGATGATCAAGTTAGGACGGGGTGAGCCCTAAACCAGGAGGAAGACCATGGCCTCAGAAAAAGGGAGAAACCGGGAGGCGGACACCGAGCCAAGCTGAAGGCACAGACCGGCAGAGGGACGGCTACGAGCCGAGGAACACGGGAGGCGGACACCCAGGGAGCACCGAGCCAAGCTGAAGGCACAGACCGGCAGAGGGACGGCTACGAGCCGAGGAACACGGGAGGTCAGCGACAACCCACCCAGAAGCTAGGCAGGAGGCCTGGAAGAGATTCCTCCTCACGGCCGCAGAAGGAAACCAACACTGCTGACATCCTCATCTCTTACTTCTGGTTTCCAGAACTGTGAGGGGATACGTTTCTGTTGCTGAAGCTACCCCATCTGTGGCCCCAGGTCACCACGGCCCAAGCAAACTAACACATTCTCTTTCAACAAATGTCAGACTGAGTCGTTAAGTGACGAAGGAGCCGAGGAAACGGACTACATCTCAAGCGTCCCCTCAAGGCCGCAGCAGAAGGTGCGGCCAACAGGCCTTACAAACACCACGGACAGCCCCAAGGGTTCGTGTGGGTCCAGGGCAGAGAGAGGAAGAACTTTAGTACGTTGTGTACCACCAAACAATGACCAAAAACAAAACCAACTCCCCAGGCCCCTCACCAAGCATTTCTGGAGCCAGACAGAGGGCAAAAATAATTCTGGAAGCTAAGCAATGCAGCTCGGTACCCACACAGAACCTCTCTTCAACAGGTTGGCAGGACGCCAAGTGGCTGCTGGCAGGGTCCTGCGGAACCAGTTTTCTGGAAAAGTTTTCTTTTCTAAGACTACCGTGTCCCTCCTTAGGAGCTTCAAGAGAGAAGGTGGCAGTGGGCACTAATGGAAAAGCCCATCTTAGAGAAATTGCCCTGGGAATGGAAGGGGGGCGTGGGGTAGGGAAGGAGACAGACTATCTTTGTTATTAGGGGTTCAGCAAGCTCACAGCGAGCAAACACTAGGACTTCGCTTGGAATGAGGGTTTCCTCTTGAAAGGGGAATAATGGGCAAGAGCTTAACAAACCAGGAGAGCTCTGGGTGGGGGCGGTGGTGGGAGCCCAGACGTTTCATCATGGGGTCAGCAAACAGGGACACTAGTCACCCCTGTGACATCTACCTGGGCGCGGGGAGCTGGTAAATACAGCCAAACCCCAGCTAACGAAGGAGAAGAGTACTTCCCAGTGCTGGCCTACAAAACCAGATGTCCCACTTAACAGCTCCACTAGAACAGGTCATCTCTGTACTTATAGAAAGCACTCAGTCAGGCCGAGGGAGAATCAGACGGCTAACAGTGATAGAGAAGCTTTGTTTCAACTCCTATTCTGTATACGCTAGAACCACACACGACTCTGACTGGCTTTATCTTCATCATTTGGATTCTACTGGTAAAATCATATGATGTCCGTGAATCATGGGATTTCTAGGTGAACAGAGGTATCTGTGTTGGTGTCTGCCAGGTGAAGCAAGGTCCAGCAGGAGATGGGATGCAGGATGGAGGGGTCAGAGGTGGTAAAGAGGAACCCCTCACCCAAGGCTGGGAGTGAAGGCACAGGAAGAAAGAGACAAGCAGAAGCTTGGAGGAAGGAGCTTGAGGAAGCCACACCTGGTGGTCTTCATTTTCTCTGGGAGGTGGCAGGCCTGGTCATCCCTTAAGAGATGGGGTGTCCTGGCTCTTCCTCTGCTCCTGCTGACTGGCCGGGACAGCCTGCTCCCACGGCTCCCTCATTTGTGGGCTTCTGGGTGGGCTCAGCAACAGGGGACACTGATAGGAGCTGGGTGGTCAGGAACAGAGGTGGGCTCTTCATCACCCACCTCTCCTCTCCTCTCCTTCCTGGCCCTGCTGGGGCCTGGCAATGGCCGTCACTCCCGCTGGCCACACCATGAGCGGCCTGAGAACCAGTCCCTCCTCCTGCCCCTTCAAACCTAAGGATGACAATTCCTGGGGGGGGGGGGGGGGGAGGCCGCAGGAGAGAGTGCGTGCTGGCTGGAAAGCACTAGGATGACCAGCCGGAGCCACCTCGGACACAGCAAATTGGCGACCAAGGGCTCGCCCTTAGAGGAGCCAGGAAGCTCCAGCGACCAGGTAGAATCGGAGGCTGGACATCTATAGCAGCCACAGTCCCTGCTACGGTGTAACTTTTTCGAACAGCCCTTCACTGGCTAGTGTTGCCGCCGAGAAGGAGCGGTGGCCACCGCCAGAATCCCAGCAAGGCAAGGCAAGGCACGCCCCCCGCGTGCTAAGTCACCAGGTTCTGAACCGGGAGCAAGGCCTCAGTGAGGAAGAGGAGGTCACCCCGAGGGCGAAGAGCGGGGGTCATGAGAGGGACGAGATGCAGAGGCAGATCAAGTACGATTCAGAAAGCCAACTCCATGCCACCACTGACCGGGGGGTGGGGGGATCACAGAATGTTGAAAGCATGGGCTTTCATTAAAATGTTACCAAATATTTATTATTGGACATCCATCACATTCCTGTGTCCCCAGGATCCTGAGAGCAGTCACAGATGCCTTTTATTTCTCATTTCTGTTCCTAGTTAAGGGGCACATAGAATCAGAAATAGAGGATTGCTTTAAATTAGAAGTCGGTCTTACAAAGAGTTTTAACTGCCCCCCCTTTTTTCCCCCAAAAAGCTATCAAAAAGGAAATCTTTCTACTAACTGTTCAGTGAGAACAAAGCCTGAAGTTTTTTTTTTTTTAAAGATTTGATTTGAGCGCGAGCAAGCCATGTGCAGGGGGAGGGGCAGAGGGAGAGGGAGAAGCAGACGCCCCGCTGAGCAGGGAGTCCGACATGGGGCTCGATCCCAGGACCCTGGGATCATGACCTGAGCCGAAGGCAGACGCTTAAACACTGAGCCACCCAGGCGCCCCTGAAGTGTTTTATTTTTAACAGGTGTGCTAAGGAAAAGGGGTCTTGAGGCTCAGGGTGAAACAGATTTTTTTCCTCCGTTCTCTCAAGGTTAACTACGCATTTGTTATGGGTTGAACTGGGTTCCCCAAGATTCACGCGTTGGAAGGTCTAACCCCTCCGCGCCCCCCCCCCCCACCAACTACTTTAGAATGTGACTTCAATTTGGAAATAGGGCCTTTACAGAGCTAATCTAGTTCAAATCAGGTCATTAGGGCTGGGGCCCTCATCGTGTAGGGCCGGTGTCCTTATAAAAATAAAATTTGGAGACAGACACCCAACACAGGGGGGAAGACCATGGAAACATGGAGGCAGAGATGGGGGCGTCCCATCTACCAGCCGAACAACATGAGAGACCACCAGCACACCACCAGAAGCTAGGAGAGAGGCATGAAGTGCATTCTCTCTCGTAAGGAACCAACCCTGTGGACACCTTGACCTTGGACTTCTGGCCTCCAGAACGGGGAGGGAATATATTTCTGTTGTCGAAGGCTCCAGTCTATAGTATTGTGGGCAGCAACCCTAGGAAACAAATACAGATTTTAACCATAAAAAAAAGGTATTGTTTCAATACTCCAGTAACTCGACAAGTACTCTTTGGTCTTGCTTTTCAATGCTGTAAAACATTCAGCCTTCTATTTTAGACCAAAGGTAATTGAGCATTTGTGTTCAGTTTGCAGAAACAGATACTGACAAGTTTGACCCCTGAAAGATGACCAAACAGCCAAAGGCACTCGATGCTACACTTCGTAAGTAAACTGCACCAAAATTAAACAGTAAGCTCATAACCGCTGTCACCCCCTTCCTATCTAATGATTTGGAGCAGGATGCTTTCAAGACCCTGGACTTAAAGGCTTTCCCAGCCTGGCCTTCATTTTGGTGGGGCAAGGTGAACAGAGTTGCTCCTGGATGGCAAGGAAATGGAAATGCAAAGAGTAAATAGAATTTTCCTAGTATAAATGGAAACCAAGTAATCAACCTCCATTTGATGCTTCCAGTCTGCACAATTTACATAATCACTGTGAATCACAGAGGTTCATTTACAGAGTCACAGATTCTTCTTTGTGATGGAGGAGGAGGCCGTGCCTTTTATTAGCAATATTATTAACGTTCCTTTCATGTCAACTACCAGAAGACGTGATTTCTAGTACAACGGCTGTCATGCAAAGGCCTGTGCCAGGTGATTCCCAGTCTTCTGTGACAGCACGGAGCCACCCAAGTTGCAAACCCAAGGGCTGTACAGTCTCCCACTCTGGGTGCTCCCATCCCATGAGCTGCCAAGTCCTATCAATTCTACCTCCCCAATTTCTCCTGGGTCTTCTCTTGCCTGGGCATTCCATCCAGAGTCTGTATTGGCAGACACCATGTGGACAAACACTGCAAGGCTTCTGGTCACTGGGCATTCCTCCTGCAGGCTTAGCCCCCGTCCAATCCATCCACCCACCCACCTCCCCACCTAAGGGCGCCTATCACCGGCATGTGCTGGGGGCCGGCACAACGGACCTGCTGGCTTCTCCGGAGGGCTACTCATGGCCCTGGACAATCTCATGGTGTGGGGAAAGCAGGGCTTAAGTGTAGGGATGTGGAGGGGCAGGACCCAGCTCCCTCCTCTCCCCAGCTCTGTGACCCAGACCAAGTCAAGTCCTTCCTGCCTCCCAAGTCTCATTAATGCCCAGCTCAGAGGTTCACTGCTCAGCCACAAATGAGAGACCATAAGGACAGACTTACCAGCAGAACGTCTAGCACATGGATTTTTTTAAAGAGTCATTTTTAGTCACTTTCTTATCACTAGCAGCACTTTGCCTTGTGTGTTCATAAACACTGGTGCAACTCCTATCGTGTTTTCCAGATCACATTCCATAAAACACCACCAGAGCCACAGAATTCCACCGCGGGTATCTAGTCTAGCTTCCTGTTTATATAAATGAGGAAAGAGAAACCCAAAAAGCGCTCGCTTACAGTTATGAAGTGTTAAAGACTTTCAGAACTGCTCACTTACAGAAGATCCCCAAATGGATTCAAACCATTCCATGCCATTTCTCAGCAGTTAAAACGAAGGTCCAACTCAAACGCTCAACGAGACGGAAGACAACAAATGAGGGAATCCTAAAAACCGATAAATATCAGTGTGATTTATTTTCACATTTCACACTAACATTCAAACACAGGAGTATCTCGCCAACTAAGCACTTCCTTCAAAGGCCCCCCGGAGCCCGCACCATGAAGGGCCCTCCTAGAAGTCTTGACAACAGCCTGCATCCAGCTTGAAATCCTTCAGCCAGCCTGTGCAGGAACGCACATGAAAATTAAGCTAATAAGAACAGCGCCACCACCACCCCCCATTTCAAAGCTGTACGAACTGAGGCTCGGAGAAGCTGCAGATAAGTTTTTGGAAAAAGGAGGGGAAAAAAAAAAAAAAAGGGCAGTAAATGTGCTTGTCAGAAACTAAGAATTCACCACACCTCTCCAAGTGGTATTTCATTCTTAAAGACCTTTGAAAGCCACCTGGGCTACATCTCTATTTTAGGACAAAGCAAGCAAGCTCAAATCAAACGTGAGACTCTGTAGAAAGCTAAGGCGGGCGGCGGCGGGGGGGCGGGGGGGGTTATTCCATCCACCACAAGCACGGTATTTTCATTTTATGTTAAAGTGCTTTCATACTCTTCCCCCCGAGCTGTATGGAATTCCTGCAATCATAGAGCCACAGAGCAGACTTTGATCACGAGCATCGAAGCCCAAGTTGAAAGGGGAGCACACAAACATTTCGGGCCAACATCTAAATTCTACTCTTGGCTTCAAGGAGCCAGAAAGGCA
The DNA here is from genome assembly GCF_003265705.2 of Callorhinus ursinus. Taxonomy (NCBI): domain Eukaryota; kingdom Metazoa; phylum Chordata; class Mammalia; order Carnivora; family Otariidae; genus Callorhinus; species Callorhinus ursinus. The sequence goes on from NW_027397069.1 coordinate 8,086,933, forward strand.
GGCTAACAGTATTAGGCTGAAATGATTTATTTAGGGGGAAAAAAAAAAAAGTTTTAATCTATTAAAATGGCCTTTAAACGTAACCTCATGAGGCCAGACCCAGACAGCACCATTGATCATTCCAGTTAAACACAGAAAGGATGATGCAAAGCAGAGTGGACATAAAATATTCTTTCAGAAATTCTGCTAATAAAAAGAGCCAAAAGCAACACAGATAAGAAACACAGACTTATTTTTAAAAAGCTGAGTGAACTGGGGAGATTTCTTCCCCTCATTCGGATTCAAACAGCAGCTGCTTTAAAGCTAGCTAACCCAGCTCACTGCTCCCTTCTTGGTTTTAAATGGCCAATTAAATTTTATTCAGGTCTCACCACCACCAACTCCTTCCCCGCCCTCCTCCTCCTCCCTCTCCCCAACCCCCTTCCAAGTATATTTCATGAAAAAAAAAAAAAAAGAAAAAAAAAAAAAAAATAGAAAAACCAAGTAGTCCTGGGACCCCTACTTGCCTCCTAGCATCACTCTAATCGGGATCCACTGGAGCAAACAGCTCACCCCACTGCCAGGGGCTTGTAATTCCAGGGGAGTGAGAAGCACAACACTTCTAAGAAAGATCTATTTCTCCCCCTTCCCCGCCCCCCACTGCCCACAAGACCTTCAGTTAAATACATACTCCATCTCTTTGGGGACAAAATAAATAAATAAAAGCGACTTTCAGCAGCTTTTCCAAAAGGGCACCTTCTCTAAGATGGCCGAAATAGAAACAAAGAAGGGAGGGTAAAGGATGGGGGGGGTGGGCAGGACACAAAATTCATTCAAAATAAAAAAGACCGAGAGAGAAAAGGAGCCTGCTTCCCTAAAGACACAGTTGCTCTGGGTGAGGTGTCAAGGGGAGGTCCACCGAGGAAATGCGGAGCTTTAAAGACAAACTTGTCTGTGTCCTTTTTCTGAGCTCAAGCTAATGAAGACAGCCTTAAAATTCTAGGACCATTTAAGACCTTTCACAGAACCCAAGCACTTGGAGAACAAGCTCTCAGAGGTCAAGCACAGTTTCAGTGAAAGTTAGGTATTGAATGAGTTCCACTTTAAAAGAAAATGAAATAAATGTTTAATCATTTAGGGATGGGCCATAAGAGGGGCTCCTGGGTGGCTCAGTTAAGCATCTGCCTTCAGCTCGTGATCTTGGGGACCTGGGATGGAGCCCAGAGTCCAGCCCAGAGTCACTGGGCTCCCTGCTCAGAAGGGAGCCTGTTTCTCCCTCTCTCTGCCCCTCCCCCACTTGTGCTCACTCATACCTTCTCTCCCCCTCTCAAATAAATAAAACCTTTAAAGGAAAAAAAAAAAAAAAAGATGGACCATAAGAGACACCTAAGTAGGTCTGAGCCAACAGAGGTTATTTTGCCCCCAGTAAAAAAAAAAAAAAAAAAAAACCACCACCACCTCTGTCTACTCTTACTAGGACACGCCAATGAGGTCTTAAAAATTTTAGAGGGCTCCTGTTTTCAACAAACTGATTTCCTACTAATAATGTTGTCTAGAAAATAACTGATTTCTTTCAATCTTCTCTTTTCCACTGTCAACTCAATATAGTTTAGCCCAATTTAGTTTAGTGAGATTTAGGTAACCCCCCCACACTCACAAATACTGACATTTCCTGACGCTCCACAAATAACATATTATATATAAATACTTGTCCACCCTCCCCACTTTTTCTTCTTTAGTACCTACCAGGTAACAGTAACTTCTGTGTCCAATCACGGTTTTTTTTTGTTTTGTTTTTTGGGGGGAGTTTTGTTTTTGTGTTTTGGGGTGGGTTTTTTTGGTTTTTGTTTTGTTTTATTTATTCTTTACAGGATTTTATTTTTTGACAGAGGGAGACAGTGAGAGGGAACACAAGCAGGGCGAGTGGGAGAGGGAGAAGCAGGCTTCCCGCGGAGCAGGGAGCCCGATGTGGGGCTCGATCCCAGGACCCCGGGATCATGACCCGAGCCGAAGGCAGACGCTTAACGACTGGGCCACGCGGGCGCCCTTGTCTGTTTTTAAAAAGAAGTTCCTTTTCTCAAAGAGCTTACCCATCTGCCCAGGCAATTAACAAATACTCGTCCTGAAAAGTTAAACAATCCATCAACAAGGAAGTCAATGCAGAGTCCCAGCTTCCAAAAAAGGGAGGAAAAAAAGCCTCTAATATCATCTAGACCAAACCATTTTGCAGATGAGTAAACTGAGTCTCAAGCAGGGTCATAAAGGAATTAAGGAGAAAGGAAGATTAGAGCCCGTGGTTCAAAGTCTAATTAGAGGTGCAGACAACAAGCACTGTTAAGGAGAAAGAGCAGGGCCCCCAGCAAGAGCCACGGGGGCCCTTGGACAGTTGGCGGGTGAGAGGTAAATGCGCTGGAAGCGAAGCTGGGTGGTGTTTACAAGGGGGAAAGAACTGCTCAGAGGGGAAATGTGGTGACCTTCCCCTTGGGAGCACAGGAGAGGTGGTGCTAAGTGCAGGGAAGGGGGGACAGTATTGGGTGTCGTGCATGCTGGGCTCCAAACCCAGACCCGTCTTGACGCTGTGCAAAAATGGGGGAAGGGACTAAAAGCTCTTCCCATGAGCACCCTCACCTTAACAAGAAAGCACTAACCACCTCTCCAGTTTGCGAGTCAGAGGACTGAACGTAGGTGTGGGCAGTCGGGCACACACATCAAGTGTCTGCAGGCACCTGCAAGTGTAGGACCCGATGATAAACAAACACACGAGGCCCTGCCCTCCAGAGCTCACATCCTACACACTGGAGCCCCAACCAAGCATGGCAACAAGAGCAGGTCTCCATGAGATGCTAACACAGAGGGGGAACCGCCAAGGACAGTGGTGGAGAATTAGGACATGGTAGCCCCAGCAGCTCGGCGGTCTAGCCCTTGGGGGAGGCTCACCATTCCCCCAGCCTCCCCCGTCTCCCAAATCCGCTTTATCCTCAGGCACCTGGGATCTATACAGGCTTCCAAGGGAAGAGAGAACAGGACAAATACAAATACACAGAAAGCACGGTGATGGGACCCCGGGATGGCTATGGTTGACACCGAATTCCTTCTGCCACAGCTCTGAGCACTGCTTCTGGGAGACTCCTCCCACTGCCTGCCTGCCTGCACCCAGCCGCTCCTGCCAACGCAACACCGACCAGGTGTCTTCTGGTCCCGGGAGTGTCTTACCCACGTGTTGTTTTTGTTGTTTTTTTTTTTTAAACCAGGGCTGCTCCAAAGCAGCAAAGGAAATGGCTCCCTTTGATATCCCCTGATCTTCTCAACTCTTCCTAGAGCGACCTTGCTAATGAAAACACAAACTGAATAAACACTCAGAGGAGAAACCATCTGTTTCATGCGACCAACGCCAGTAGGAACAGTGTTTGTTTACCAGTAGGGTCAGGAAGCCAGGACACATAAAACCTTCTCCCAGATCTTGAGAGGGGGATGGCCTCGGGGGATGGCCTCGGCTGGGGTGAGGGGCAGGGAGACGTGTCATTAACCCTTTCAGATCCACATGAGGCACTTCATTTTAGAACCTCCAGTTGGAAGAAAAAGTTGCAGCTCAGAAACCACCAGGTGAGGCTTATTTGCACAGCATTTTCCACATAAAGATGATACAACGCCATATAAGAATTTACTATCAATATTGTGCTTGAACCTTCCACTCTGCAGAGGAAATACGTAAGCTGACCATGACCATCCAAGCTGAAGAGCAAAGGTGGCTGACAGAACTACAGAGCAGAAGAAACTGGTGCTCCCCACGGATGCTTTTCAAAAGGTTCAAGTAACTTTTTCAGAAAGGTTCTGAATAACAAAAGCCACAACTGTGCAAACTACCAGTTGGTTATCTGTGCTAGGAAGGGTTTAGGGAATTTGTACTTTAAATTCCCTAAAGGAATTTAGGACTCCGCCTGCCTTCTACACTAAAACAAAACTAATGAGAAAAAGCCCAGGAAATTCAATCCCCAAGAAAATACGGGGTTCAGAGAAGAATGTTCGCAAGGGGAAACTGCCAGAACTTTTGGCCACGTGCCCTGCTCATCTGTGTGGCAAATGGGAGCGTTCATTCTCTCGAGGCGCCCAATCCAAGGAGCAGTCACGTGTGGGCAAGGTAGACCCTTCCAGGGTCAGACCCCCGGGGCCTTGTGAATTCACAGCAAAAATTGTGGAGCGAGGTTTCCCGGCAGCTACGGGCGGCTGGGGCTCCTGCAATCCTGCGTCACCGTGCTCCCATCCTGAGTGCTAAGGCTGAGTCACCGTGGCCAGCCTGATGCCTTCCAGATGCACAAAGGCGTGGCTGGGTCCTCCTCCTAAAGAGCACAAGGTAGCAATTTAGAATCAGCTCTGTCAATAAAAATGCTGACATCCGCCTTTCTACAGGCAGTTACAGAAGACATCTGCTACCCACTGGTTGAGAAGGAACGTTCTGGCCAAACTAGAAAAAAACAATCAAAATAAAATATGAATGGATGAGATGTGTGAAAAAAGGACATTAAATTCTACTTGCAAGATGAACTCATGCCCGCATGCAGTCAGCAAACATTTTAATGAGCACCTACTACATGCCAGGCACCGAGCTAGGTGCTGGGAATGAGCCACTAAGGCAAGGTCCCTGCCCGGTGAAGTGGCAAAGGCACCACTCATCATACTTGTATTAAGTGCTCAGTACGTGCCGAGTTGGTATAAATAGTGTTTGGAACAACTTTATTATCAGAGGAGGTTGGGTTTACTTTTAGCCTCATTTTACAATGGAGAAAGCAGATACACAAAAAGAGGTACCTTGTCCAAGGGGATCAAGGAGTCAGTAAAAAAGGCTGGAATGTGAACCCAAGCAGTCCAGATCCATTATAAGCAAAGTCGTCTGAGGGAGGGAAGAAAGAGCCCTAACCACTGTCTGAAAAGTCAGCGTCTGGGTAAAACTGATAGGGTCCTTAACGGTGTACAGGAGTTTATCCGGGAGGAAAGGAGAAAAGTTCCTTCCAGACAGAGGGGTTGTAAATGCAAAGCACAGACACCAGCAATTATCAGGTAAAATAATTTTAGAAGATGAAAACTTACTTCCATTCCTACTCCTTAGGGAGATCCTATACAGTTCCTAGGGGTTAGTGACATTCTTTGGTTTAGGGAAACTGAAGAAATGCAGTTGAATACAGTACAACCCTCCCTGTGGTTCATGCACCCAACAGCAATATTTGATCACTCCTCAGTCCCAACCACACACGGGAGTACCATTTAATACAATGTGTAGCTAGAGACTTGGGCTCAGAGGCCCTTAGCACGGTACCAAACAGGAAACCCTGAAACTAAATACCTCACCAAACCAGTCTGGCAATGGAGGGAAGGCATGGAAAGGGGGAGGGGGCACCTGCTCCAGAAGGCCTAATTCTAACAGGCTGGCAGGTGCAACTCACTTGTTAGTCTCAGCAGGTTAGCAACGCCTTTGTTCACCAGAAGAGAGACGTTCCCAAGTCCCTGAAAGACACGCATTCCACAACAAGAAAATAAATGTACAATAAAGCGGCAGTTTTAAGCATAGCTATTCTGAGGTTTATCTTTCCCTGAGACACTTAATGGTAATTCACACTCTCGGAACAATATTAAGATGAATATGATTTAGTGAATCACGTTGCATAAGTGACTAAACGACGGGTTACAGATGTTTATGTCAACTCTTAAATCCCACAGTCCCTCTAGCCAACAGGAATAAAAGACGTATCGTCTCCACTTTAAAAACAGGTTATGTTCCCAAAGTTTTGTGTTTAGGTCGGCTGTTGAGAATTCAGGAGTTCTTTTCTTCCCTGCCAACAATGGCAGATGTGGCGTACAGTACCTGAGACAGACACAGAAAACTAAATCCAAAGCGTGCTACAAACAAGGTCTACGGACCCCAATCCATGTAAGGGACAAGGGTTCCGGAGGAAAGTGCAGTCCAGGCGCGGGGCGGGGCGGCGCGGGGCGGTGCGGGGGGCCGGAGGGGAGGAGGAGGCTGGGGCTCAGAGGAAAAATAGCAGAACCATGGGGGTGCAGGGGGTGAGAGCCAGGGTACGGGGCTCCCACAGATGAGAGAGGCCAAGGCTGCCGATTCCTCCCTCTCTGCCTAGCTCCCAGACACCCCCATCTCGTCGCCGGGTCCCTGGGACGGGGGATTCCAATTCTGGGGCTGTTACACCGTGGACCTAGTTCAGGGTTCTTCTACACCCCCTACTTCCCACCCTCGAACACAGTCGCCCACGTCTCTCCTGACATGAAAACACGCACGCGGGTCTCTGACGGTTTTCTCAGGCTTTTTCTTGCCCGTAGCCCAGAGAAGCGGCACACGCACGTGCACGCACCACCACGAGAGAAATACCTGTAGCGAGCAAATGAGAGACACGTCCGCAAGACCGCAGCTGCATCCAGTTCAAATATACACATACCATACGTGCACATGCAGACACATACGTATTCGAGTAGGAAAGTCTGTGTAACTCAAGTGATCAGCCCCCTGAGGCTACTATCTAGGCAGTGGACGCATGAATCAAAACACTGGACAGCTCAGAACCAGAATGGCTCAGAGGAGCCTGCTGGGGGTGGAGAGGGAGGTGTGGACCCTCCTCCTACCGTTTCCCATCACCGAAGATGGGGATGAGAGGAACCTCCCCGTGCTGAAGACTGCCCACACATTTGAGTTCAGAGATCTACCCCAACTTACTGGAACTTCAAACGCCTCCTGGGTGTCATCCAGCATCTGGATTTTGATGGACATGAGCTTCCCAGAAGGTGTCGGGGGCGGCTTCTGTCCATGTTCCAAGGTGCTGATCCCCGAATTCTCCGGGGCCCCCAGTCGCGATCCTGGACTTGGCCTCTGCTCTATTTCTCCCATGGTGAAAGCAGACTATGTATCTGCAGAAAGCAGTGAGAAAGAAAAATACATCAGAAGAGGCGACTCATTTCAAGCACCTAAGGGACATCTGTGCTCTCTGAGCCTTCCCTGAATCCGAGGATCCACAGCCCAGTGGGCTCCCGGTCCCCCGCACAGGACTCACGTGTGGGGAGGCTTTGGGGCCTTCACGAAAAATCAGGTCATCTTCAACCAACCAACATCATGCAAACAGTTGTGCATATTTTAACATTTTCTTTCCTAGTTTTACCGTCAGCTCTTATTCATACTATAAATTCAGTTGTGTTCAACCGTTTATTCAGTGTGTACAGTGAGCTGGGCACAACTTTTTGAGTCTGGATGGAAGAAGATAAACAATGCCTAAGCCATACCATTAGCATCCATTAATTAGCTTCTATGGACACGCTAACATACCAAGTAATGTGGGTATTATAAAGATAAAAAGATAAGCACACATCGTGGCTCTCGAGTTCATAGTTTGTTGAGGAAGGCAAACACGTACTCCCACAAACACAGGCAACATAAGGTAGGGTCCTTCCTCCCCATTTCTTCTGCTCGCTTCTATCACAATTACCTTCTAATGCATTCCTCTCCTGCCAACCAACCCCCCCATTGTTCCCCCTTTCCCAAGAATCCATTATACATATAGTATCAACAACGTTATTTCCCTGAAAACAAAATCTACAAACAGCCCCCTCTTCTCCCTCCACGCCACGCCCCTCCCCCTACCTTCTGTCCTGATCCAGGTCTCTGTGCATGGCTCTCACTGGCTGAATGCTTTGCACTCCTTCTCCACCTGGAAACTTCTACCCTGGCTTCTGAACTCCGTTCCAGGATCACATCCCCGACACCTGGGCAGGACTCAGGCGCCCCCCTCTGTGCCCACAACCCTGATCTTGCGTCAACATGGTGGTCCGGCCGATGTGCATCTGCCCGATTACATCCCCCAGGACCCCATGACCTCATGATGACCTATAAAGCAGGAATCAAATCTTGGGTATCTGTGGATCTCAGCACCTAGCTAGACACAGTGCAGGGCACAGAGATTTCAATAACGTCTGCTTGACGGCAGGCCCTATCTGGATACGAAGGGTCACAGAGCACCACGGCAGGGCGGGGGGGCGCTTCCGTCACGGAGAAGGTAGGAACGGTCCTCAGTCGTTTCTCTAATGTCAGGTAACATTTGCAAGGAGACACACACACAGGAGAAGGCACGGAGGAGAAGGGGAAGGGCTCCCACAAAGCTATGGGACCGAAACAGGATGGCACGCAGAAAGAGTAGTAGGGATTAATGGGAAAAACGGGCTTGGGAAACAGGCTGCAACCAAACAATGGAGGACCTCAGGCCCCTGGCTGAGAAGTCTGGTCCCTCCCTGCAGGCAGCTGCTGGGTGACAATGAGGACACACGAAAAGCAGAACCTGAGGAAGATCCATCCAAGGAGGACCTACCCTACAGGCTGGAGAAAGACGGATGGCGTGGGCTGTGGCGGATCCAGTGACAGAGCTATTGTGACAATCTGTGCCTCAGGGGTTAACATGGCCAATAGGGACAGAAAGGAAAACATGAGGCCGTAAAACCCACTGTCATGGAAAAATAATTAACCCAACACTGTTAACAGTAAGCTACCAAGGCGGAGGATATAAAAGCATAGCAATGGCCAGTACGTTTTATATCCAGGCAGAAGGGAGAGCATGGGAGGGAAGGCGTGAGTTTGGTGACCTCCAGGGGCCTGAGGGGAAGCTGGAGCTGGGTCTGGGCTGAGGGTTCAGAGACCCTCCTGCTGTACAAGCAAAGGCCATAATGAAAGCAAATGGCTGGGGGGCTAGGGGGGGAAGAAAGCAAAAAGAACCACTGTGCCCGGTCAAGAGGGTGGTCATAGGCTGAATATTGTTCCGCCACAAAAAAATTTAAGGATTTGAGAGCGAGCACAAGTTGGGGGTGGGGGAGGAGATGGAGACAGAGACTCCCCACTGAGCAGGGCTCGATCCCAGGACCCCGAGATCATGACCTGAGCTGAAGGCAGACGATTAACCAACCGAGCCACCCAGGCGCCCCTCCACCCCCCCCCCAAATTTTTATACTGACGTCCTCACCCCCAGTATCTGAGTGTAACTGTATTTGGAGAAAGGGTCTTAAAAGAGGGGATTAGGTTAAAATAAGGCCATTAAGATGAGCCGTAATCCAGTGTGACTAGTGTCCTTATGAGGAGAAAGCTGGACCCACAGACAGCAGGGACGCCGGAGCTGAGGAGCGGCCGCGTGAGGAAACTAGGAGAGGGCTGCCGTCCGCCAGCCCAGGAGAGAGCCCTCAGGAGAAACCAGCCCTGCCGACACCGTGGTCTGGACTTCCAGCCTCCAGAACTGTGAGGAAACACACTTCCGTTGCTGCATCCCCGCCCCCAACCTGTGGTGTTTTGTTCACGGCCACCCTAGCAAAGTCATACCAGGGTCCTTGCGGAAGACGAGAAAGAGGCACAGAAAGAACCCCGGGCCCTGAATGACGGAGAAAGCCACAGAAAGGGCACCAAGGGGTCACCTGTGGCATGAGGTACGGAGCTAAGTGTCGTGTCTTATACGTTTGAGATCACGTCACCCTTCAGCAACTCTGTTCAGGAAAAACCATCCAGTTCGTAAATCCATTTGGTAGGTTCTTCTCACCCAACTCCTGGCCTGTCCTTCTCCTCAAGAGTTGGGCTCCCAGAAGTTTCTGTCAAAATTCCCTACGGCAGCCCCTCCCCGGTGCCCCTCAGCACTCTCACTGTGATGCCAAAGGCTGGCCCACAAGCCAGCAGATCGGAAACTATGGAGTCGCCTCAACAACCTGGCTGTTGACTCAAACCACCCTAGCCTGAAAAGATGCATCCTTTGACTGGACACATTAAGGGTCTGATGACCACCTCAGAAACACCACTTTCTACGTATTTCTCCACAAACTCCACCAAAGCCCTTTCGAGAGTATTATTTATTCCTATACAGTCCTTCAGGGTTGGGTTCTGTGGCAAGGCAATGGACCAGCCTTTCTGAGAACTGCTCCTCCTTTTTTGAATGCCCACCTAAGACTTCACAGATCGGTCTGGAAGGAGCTTTCTAATTTCCGCCCCCAATAAGCTTTAAGAACCTAAGTCTAATCTGTTTGTTGTGTGATCTGTGCTCTGCTTAATTCACTGTTCGTCTTGAGAGCTGTGACTGGACCAAGCTCATCTATGATGCCAAGCACAGGGCCTTACAGCAAGTGGAAACGGGTCGTCTGCTTGCTCAGTGAATCAGATGTATGTGGGCGTATACATCTGATTAGTTATGAGATCAGTTGTGTTTAAGACAATCTTCACAAACTAGGCAAAACTATTTCCCTGTAGGTTTTGTTTGGTGTCTCATGATTAAAAATAAACACAAGCTCCAGAGGAAACTGACATCAGCTCAGTTTGCTCAGTTTGCCATCCCCAACCCCAGCCAACTCTCTGCACTATTTTCCTACTTTAGTCTTGATCCCTCCCTGCCTCTCAAAGCATCCCGCCTTCCTCTTCCTCCCTGACCTCCCTCCTTCAGTCACCCATGCTGCACACACACACACACACACACACCACCCCCCGCCCGCCCCCGCCGCCGCCGCCTCCTCCTCCTCCTGCTGAGTCAGGGAGATGCTGCTCAGATGCCCAGCCAGGGAGGAAGGGGCCTTAGTCCCCCACGTCAACCCCACCTCAAAGGTGTTAGGGTCCCTCCCTACAAAAGCACTTTCTCCTTGTCCTGCCTGAGCAAAGGGCAAGGCCCCTCATCTCCTAAACTAAACCCTCTCTCCCCCTCAGGTCCAAGATCTCCAGATGAATATGTATTGTCCTTTTTAGCCCCTTGGCACAGAAGAATTAAAGTGAGCTAGTTATTAAGAGATATTTACTGCCTTAAATTCCTTTTTCTTCAGTCTCCAAATGACCTCACGCCTGTATTATTTCTACCTCTGGTTACTGACATTTCAACAATGTAGTCCTGCTTTGTTTTCCTAGCTGCATGCAGACTATTGCTGTACATGGAAAGTACTGCTCAATTCAAATATAAATCCAGCCAAGAGGTTTGAGCTGAGCATCTGAGGAACACTGGCAAGTCATAAATGGGTGACCACGTTGATGCTTGCTATCAGAATCGGTGGGTCCAGTAACACAACACAGCCTTCTAGGTGAACAGGTCTAACAACTCCTGAAAAGCCTCCTGTTTATATAGATCCATCCAGGCTCTATTTGGACTTTACCTCCATAACCACCTCTGACTTCTGAATTCCTTAAGGAATGGTCAAAGCAAAGCGAATGAACACTTCTTTCCTTGTGATACATTATTACTAACATGATCATTCCAGACGGAAAAGCAAAAAGCTGTGTGTGAAATGACTTTACTCTTTGGCTATATGAAACAGGAACTACAACAAGAAGTAAAAATTTTAACTGGCAGAGAAAACATGAAAAAGCTAGAGTTGGCCTGTCGTTGTATCCTGGCTTCAAGACTTCCTCTTGGAATGTACCCAAATGCAATAAGGAGACACACACACACACACACACACACACACACACACACACACACACACACA
>NW_027397069.1:8098402-8128724 GCF_003265705.2 Callorhinus ursinus
ACACACACACACACACACACACACACACACACACACACACACACACAACTCCATCCCTGAACACATCTGCAACTCCAAACCACAAACCGGGGGAAAGAGCTGCCAAACTGCCGCCAAGGTCAGACAGAGAAGGAAAATGCTTAGAGAGGCTGCCCATGCCTCCCCGAACACGCAGGATATCCCAAGCCACGGAGCCAGCAAGAACTTTCTGGAAACCAGGGGAACAGACTACAGGTTAGTACGGAGAGCTTCCCTGGCCCACGGTGTGGGGGGAGAGCCCACTGGAGACGGGGTTGACGGAGAAACGGCAGAGGTAAGACATCAGCAGGACGCAGTCCATGGCCAAGGCCAGCCAAAAAAAAAAAAACAAAGAGGGCACTGGGAATGCTACCAGCCCAGCAAGCAGAGAAAAACAGAGGATGAAAGGATTATACACACACCCCCTCAGGTCACAAGAGTTCCTAGGAGCATGGGACAGTCTCCTGGCTCTCAGGAAGCTCCTACAAATAGCTAGTTCATAGAGCACTCGCCAAATAACAAAGGACCTTTACAAAGATGCTAGAAGAAAAAAAAAAATGAGAAGGACAAAAGAAGAATCAGAATTTCTCCCAAACATACCGTCCCAACTTAAATGATTAAATAATGGACTCAATAAACAAAAACAGGAGAGGATTTACAAGAGGGGCACCTGGGTGGCTCAGTCATTAAGCGTCTGCCTTTGGCTCAGGTCACGGTACCAGGGTCCTGGGATAGAGCCCCATGTCACCTCGGGCTCCGTGCTCTGCGGGGAGTCTGCTTCTCCCTCTCCCTCTGCCCTCCCCCACCCCCAATTCTTTCAAATCTTAAAAAAAAAAAAAAAAAAAAAAAAAAGGATTACAAGAGTCCAGGGAAGCTATGGGAAAACAGAAGAAAATAAAGCATGAGGGCAGACCTCAGGGGAAAACCAGAAGGATGAATAAAAACATCACTACTCTAAAATATATGTTCGTGTTGCCCCCCAAAATTCACGTGTTGAAACCAAATCCCCAAAGCGATGGTATGATGGGGGGTACTCTGGGAGGGGGTTATTGATGAGGGTGGGGCTCTCATGAGTGGGACTGGTACCCTTATGAAGGGACCCCAGAGCCCTAGCTCAGCCCCTCTGCCATGTGAGGACCCAGCTTGGAAGCCAGCTGCTTAGGAAGCAGGTGCCTTCCTGAAGGACTCCCAGCCTCCAAAACTGTGAGAAAGTTCTGTCGTTCATAAGCCATCCATTCTATGGCACTGTTACAGCAGCCCAGACAGACTAAGACAATCACCAAAACGGAAGTGGCTAAAAGAAAATAGGCTCAGGTGAAAATAGGAGGGTCTTGAGGGGAAAGATTGAGAAAAGGGAGCAAAAAGATTTAAAACAGTGAAAAGTGAAAGCTATGGAAGCAAGCAGGAGGTCCAACTCACCCACAACCAGTATCCCTAAAGAATAAAAAATGGAACAAGGAAAAAAACAAGTTTTAAGGTAGAATTCAGGAAAACATTCCAGAAGTAAAATTCCCCATTGTGAATGAACATATATTCCAGAAACGACTAACACAAGGTGATCAACACCAGACATTTCCTGCATCATCACCGACCTTCAAAAACGAAGCAGGAATCACTCGGGCACCTAGGCACAAAGTTCAAACAAAATACCAGGGGACGAAAATTCAGACTCACCCATGGCAACATTTAATGCTTAAACTGTCAGAACAGTCCTCAAAGAAATGAGAGAGGAATCAAAATGTTAAACCCAAATTTTCATTCAAATAGAAGAGCCAAACATTTTAAACAGTCAAGAACTCAGAATACTGTCACCCAAGCCCATGCAGAAGAAACTCCTAGAAGGAAGGATAAACCTCAGCAAAACAAGGGGCGAATGGGGTAAAACACTGGGAAAGGAGTCCTGGTAAACTCTAAATCCATTTATACTGTACGAGGACGACGAGAGCGATAGAATACCGTAAACTCCTCACAATGCAGACCTAACAAACTGGCAGAGGAAGAGCCCAGATGTTGAGAGGCACCACAAACTGCAAATTAACCATTAGCCCAGCTTTTACAACGGATACTAGAAAATCTAAACCTCCAAAGACATATACACATGGCTAATAATTAATAAGCACCTGGAAGGATGTCCAACATCGTCAGTCATTCGGAAATGCAAATGACATCCACAATGAGACAGTTTTTCACACCCACTGTGACGGACGGTAACAAGTGTTATTTCGAGTGTGGAAACAGCTAGAACTCGCCTACACTGCTGGTGGGAACAGAAAAAGGTGCTGACACTTGGGAGAACATTTTGGTAGTTTCTTTAAAATTTAACCATAACTTTAGCCCATGACCCAGCAGTCCTAGGCGTCTCCCCCAAGGGACATGAAAATATACGTCCACACAAAGGAGCCAACAGGTGGAAAGGGGACAAATGCCCATCAGGTGGTGGTATATCCAAACAGGGGACTACTATTCACCAACAAAAATAAAGGAAAGGCTGACACCTGCTACAATATGGATGAACCGCAGAAACTTTGCTAAGTCAAAGAAGCCAGATGCAAGAGACTACACGGCAAATGACCTGACTTGTAGGAATTATCCAGAAAAGGCAAATCTAGAGAGACAGAAAGTGATTTCCTGGGGCTCAGGAGACGGGCTGGGCTGACAGCAAAGTTTGGAGGGATGGAGATTTTTGGGGGGTGCTGGAAATGTTCTGAAACTAAGTTGTGGCGACAGTCCCACAACTCTGTAAATGCACTAAAACCTCTGAATCGTACGCTTAAAACACATCAAAGTTATGCTATATAAATTATACCTCAATAAACAGGCTAAAAAAGTGTGTATGCACAACGTGTAGTGATGACCACCAGGTGATTTACAGAATTGAATCACTCCACTACACACCTAAAGCTAATAGGACCTTGTATGTTAACTGGAATTAAATTTTCTCTGAGAGCACACACGTGCATCGGGGCTGGGGTGCCACAGGGCAGAAGGAGAGACAGAATCCCAAGCAGGCTCCACACGGAGCACAGAGCCTGACGCAGGGCTCGATCTCAGGCGCCCGAGACCGTGACCTGAGCCGAAACCAAAGTCAGGCACTTAACCGACTGCACCACCCAGGCGTCCCTAAAACAAAAACTTAAAAAAATAAAATAAAATAAGGTGTGTGCACCCACACAACTATCCTTATGAACACACAGAACCTCTCTGGAAGGACAAAGAAGTGACTAGTAGGAGAGCCGTAAAGGACAGGGTATCACCCATTCAGAAATACACGATTTTGAAAAAAAAAATTCCCTCTACTAGGAGGACATAACCCTCACTCCCCGACTCCATTTAGAGCATGAAACCTAAGGAGAAGAAATCGCAGCAAAGAAGGGTGACAATTCTCAACCGCAACAGGAGGACCAAGAATTTGCAAAGGAGCTTTCCTTCCAGTTTTAAGGAGAAGCCACTTAAATCAATATCACACTATGTCAACTAACTAGAATTTAAATAAAAACTTTGGAAAAAAACACACATCACTTCTCTTTAAATACACACACTTAAAATAAACATTCACAGAGACAGACGTACATAAATGCCACCGAAGAATTCCGAGTTAAGAAAAACCTCACAGGAAATTGTTACTCACGGAAGCCCAAGACGGAGATTTTAGGAAGCTACAGGGCTGGGTTCTAGAGCCCCCAAAGTACTTCCGAGCGCCCCACGTTGAGAGGGAAAGAGCGCAATTTGCCATTTTGTGGGGACCAAAAGCAGCTCCACTCAGAAGGGCAAAGGGCAAAGGGTGTGTGTAACCCCAGCCCTGGCGGGTAACAAAGCCCCACCCTGTGCTCTGTCCCAGGGGCCACAGGCCCCGAGGGAGGGAGCTACCCCCAGCCCCCCCACCCCCCACGCCCCCAGAAAGGCTGGCGGCCAGTAGTTCCTCACGAGCACAACCGGCCAAGTTTGGCTTTTCACAGGCACTTAGACAAGGGGTTTTGAGAAAGTTCCAACACAGCCATCTACGCGGATAGATTTGCTTCCTTCAAAAAAGTCTGGGAGCAAAAGAAACAACTGCCGATCAGTAGATCAGCTGTTTAACATCAACCAGAGACTTCAAACAGGCGAGGGACTGTTTGGCCTGTTTGATCATTTAGAAGGGGACCGGGACGTTAACCGTCTGGGAGCAGGGGTGCCCCGATTCACCAGCCCAAGGCAGGGAGCAGGACAAGACCCCGCCAACTTCATACAGACGATCTTCACCGTCCGCTCTCGCCAACCCTAGTAAAAAGCAGTAAGTAAGTTCCACAGGCTAGCTTAAATACCCCTAACAAATCTCCGGAAAGGCCTTCCAGAAAAACTCTGAGCAGAAGTGTCCTCAAGTTCACAGACGTTATTTCAAAAAGTCTGGCTTTAACCGTATCCCTTTTCTACTCAAAAACCTGAGTCGGATCGATAATACTGAGGTAAATATGAAAATTCTGAGCCAGGCACTCACCGATCTACCCCGATGTCTCTACCCGTGAATCAATGGTTTTCTAACCCAGCTGGCCTCTGCTGTTCCACACGCCTGTGTTTTCTTCCTTCTCAAATATTGCCGCCTTTCCCTGGTTCCAAGGTCACCTCCTCCAGAAAGCCTTCCCTGATCTACTCTTTCAGGGGGAAAAAATGCCTCACTTTATCGCCTCTGGGTTTTGCTTGTGTGTGCCTTGTATCTCACATGTTTTCCAAGCCTTTCTCCCCTTTTCCTGAACGTCCAACTAGATTACAAGTCCAGAGGGGCTGCCTTACCTGGAAGTGTGACAGGCTCTTCCTGTCTCAATGCAAGAGACGGCTCTGACTCGGGGACTGAGAAAACTTTAGGCAGCGTACGTATCCCTTCTAGATGACACTTTCCCTACCTGGGAAACGCAGACATAGCCAGCCGGCCAGCCAGTGCTGGCGGTTTTTTAAACCGTGGTTGCAAATCGGCAGCAAAAGCATCACCTGGGAGCTTGTAAGGAATGCAAATCCTGTCCCAGCACAGGTCCACTGAATCAGAAAGGCTCAGGGTGCCTTCCAGGAGATTCTGATGTGAGTTCTGGCCTGAGAACTACTTCTCAGGGTCCCCGTGACGATCAGCTACAATAAGTTAATCCACCTGACTACAAATTGGGCAGTAACTTCACCAAGAAAACATCTGTCGACCACGTTTCACCCGTGCACCTGATGTAACGAGCACCTGATTTTTTATAGCTCTTGACAAGAAAAGGTGGCGTTTCTTCTCCAATCCCATGTTCACGTAGACTCCAACCTTGTTCTAAAAATGACTGGAGACAATGCAATACTTTCATCTGCATTTTCACTGGTTTGGTAGAACGTATTTCCTGCATTGAATAGATAGGCAAAAGAAAAGCATGTAGAACGGAAGCGGAAGCAGAGGTGTTGGGAAGAGAAGGCTCTTTTTACCCCAGTGGCGGGGGGGGAGGGGCCGAGAAGCCGGGGGTTGGGGGGATCCAATTAGTCACGTCAACGATGTCTATTTCTTGATGACTCTGAGGGTACAGAATTAAAGGACAGCTCCCCTCCATTCTGCCTCTAACACAAAGGCTGGGGTAAATAAAATGTCAGGAGAGACGTGGTCTTCTTGAAGACAAAAACCCCAGCCTGCAGCCTCCCTCAAGGCTCACACACACGTGGCTCTGTGTCAACAGAGGCTGCACCTCGTGGGCTGCCGCCAAGCTCGCTCTACTTAAAGCACATCAAGCTCATCCACTTAGTAAAGAAAGTCCTCTTTGTCTCCAGTTGACCCTGGTCAGCCTCTCCAAAGAGCTGTGGAAAACACCTAATCCTTGCCTAGCCCACAATGAGGTGCAGTATGTTGCTTATTCAGCGTCTCTGAAGATAACAGACCATTTAGACCACCATTCAGGTATCACAATCATTGGGATCATCACCAATAATGGGCATTTGTAAGGACCTATGATGTTTCAGCAACTACTCTCAGCACGATGTGGGACCCAAAGCCACAATATGGCACCATGTGGTTTGTCTTTATGGGATGTGTTATCTATCAGGCAACAGACAAAAGGTACACAGAAATAACGTCGAAGGCAACATGTTTACTTCTGACAATAGGTATTATGTAAATTTTTAAAGCTACAGAAAGGTGTGGATAAGACACACATTGTAGGCAGAGTGGCTCAGTCGCTTAAGCGTCCGACTCATCTCAGCTCGGGTGTCGGTTTCAGGGTTATGAGTTCGGGGCCGTGTTGGGCTCCACGTTGGGTGTGGCACCTGCTTTAAAAAAAAAAAGTGTCTGCCATATGCCAGGAGCTGGGGCGACAGTGGGTACAGACTAACAGAGGCAAGAAAGTAGTGAAAAGAAAATGAGATGAGCAGGTGAGAGGCAGATTTCAGTCGGCCTGAAATAGGCCAAGTGTAGGAGGTTCATCTGTGGATCAGAATGAGGCACGGTGGTTTGTAAGACAGGGGGGAAACCATCCAGTTTTAAGAAAATATTTCACAGTGAGGTGGTGGCTGGATGAGGACACTGGCCAGGTAGCGTCTGTAATGTCTCATGCAAGAAAGCACGGTAGTGTCAGCGAGAAGAGAGAGTCAGGAGGCATATTTTGGGAATACTTGGACATGAAGCATCTGTACCACAACTGATGACAAATCAGATGTGGGGGAAGAAGATGGAATTATGGGCAAATCTAGAACTTAGCTACAAGTGCGAGACAGAGCAAGAGAAGGCCAAGAGGTCCCCTTTGTGGCTGACTGAGGGTGACTGCAGGGCCTGGAGGCAGGCTGTCCAGCAACATTCCAAAGGTCACTGTTTCCAACTCCTTAACACTCACCCTTCCTCAGCCCCCTGCTATCTCCTCTCGAAAGCTTTCTCCGACGTTCCAAAGGGCCCAGAGGTTCAGGAAAGGGAGGCTGAGGTGACGCTGTGACAAAGGGTGGCATCTCAGAGAGGCTCGGACACAGCACAAAAAGAAATAACCAAGACGGTAGCCTGGAGTGCATGCCAAGAGGCATGGGAGGGAAGAGGAGGGAGACTTGGTGAAGGGATCCCACGTTCTCCGAGTTGGAAGGGCTTCTGAAGAGCGTTTATGACAACCTTCTCCCTGACGGACGAATCCCGTATTTCTAAAGAGCGGAGTCTGAAAATCCATTCTAAAATCGCAGCAGGAAGCCAAGGAGGCAAGAAAGAGCATCAAGAGCCAGAGGCTGAACGACTACAATGCTGGGTGTTGTCGGGGCAACAAGGAAAATGATTAAGAAAAGTTCATGCAGGGGCGCCTGGCTGGCTCAGTCCGGAGAGCCTGCGCGGCTCTTTATCTCGGGGTCGTGACTCGAGCCCCATGTTGGATGCAGAGATTACGTTTTAAAAAATTTTTTTAAAAAGTAAAGTTCATTCATTAGATCTGGTATGACTGGTCAGTCACTGGTACGAAGAGAAAAAGTATCATTTGAGGAACGGAGGAAGAAGGCAGACTGATTCTTAGCAATTCAGACAGCAAATATATCAGCCTATACGAATCCTTTTTTTAATAGACTTCATTTTTTAGAGTTTTATGCTTCCAAGAAAATACAGAGGGCTCCTAATTACCCTCGCTCTCCTCACACAGTTTCCTGTTATCAACATCTGCATTAGTGTGAAAAATCTGTTACAACTGATGGACCAATACCGACATGTTATTATTAACTCAAGTCCAACTCAAGTGTACCTTTCGTGGGGTGTGACAAATGCAAAACGTCATGCATCCAGCTTATACTATCACACAGAATCATTTCTCTGCCCTAACAATTCTCCATCTCTTCATCCCTGCTCCCCTTCTCCATCCCGTCCCCCGACAACCACTGATCTTTTTACTGTCTATCCTTTCGCCTCTTCCAGAAAGTCATGTGGTTGGAATCACAGTATGTAACCTTTCAGACTGGCTTCCTTCACTAAGCAATAGGCATCTGAGGTTCCTCCATGTATTTTCATGGCTTGACGGCTTGTATCTTTTTATCCCTGAATAATATTCCGTTGTCGGCAGGTACCACACCTTCTTTATCTGTTCATCTAGGGAAGCACATCGTGGTTGCTTCCAGTTTAAGGCTACTCTGAAATGCTTTTTAGCTACAGAAGTGGGAGGGTGTAGATGTTACCTCCAAAGGGGGACGACTCAGCTTGAGGTGAGAAATGAAAGGCCTGCTGTGCTACCAATTTCCAGCTCAGTGAAACCCACACCTTGGCAGGTAATGCAGCTTATCTGTAAACTCTCCTAACTTCATGAGAAAATGACAGGGCTTAACAGCCAAAGGGGAAAAAAATGTTTCTGGAATGCAAAAAAAAAAAGAAAAAAAAGAAAGGAAAGGAAAAGAGCACTAGGTGTTTTCTTTAATAAACTACAAAGCATTACGTTTGTTTTCAAATTAAGTCAGGATATTCCCAACAGCCTCATTATTAAATAAGAAAATTTTTAATAAAAAACTTAATTGACACTCTATCGTTCTCTGCTCAAGTTTCAGATACTCTGGAAATGACGCTTAAGAAATAAATGTCAAGGGGCGCGCCTGGGTGGCTCAGTCCGTTTAAGTGTCTGGGATCCAGTCTCGCATCGGGCTCCTTGCTCAGCGGGAAATCAGCTTCTCCCTCTGCCCCTCCCCTGCACCCCCACTCGGGCTCTCTCTCTCTCAAATAAATAAAATCTTTAAAAAAAAAAAAAAAAAAAGGAAAGAAATGCCAAAATTTAAATGCATCCTTCATCTTGCAGAACATTCTACTGACATCCATCCTAGAGTGAGTAACGGCATGTTTCATACAACTTTAAGAAAAAAGAAAGCATTTCCTAAAGCTTACCAAATCCAGTGAATCATAAATGACAGGGCTTCCCTTCAGGGTGGGAAAAGGGAAGCAATTTCTATTAAAGCCATTGAAGAACAGACTGTTAGATTTCTACTCTCACAGTTTCAGTATTATTCAAGAAATAAACGAGGCAGTATTATCACAGACCAAATGACACAATAAAACTCAACAGAACTGCAAAGGGTATCACATCCTGGAACACTTCCCCTAGAATTAATCATTAATTAAAACAGCAAAATGTCAAGGGAAAAAGTATGCAATAAAAAAGTGAAACCCCTTGTGAAAAAATGAGAAGTTTAAATGTCAACCTGGTTAATAAATAAGGTATTTAACTAAACAATACTATCCATTAAAAAAATAATAATTATGACTAATAGTTTTTGCCTTGGACTGCAAAGAGGGGAGAAAAATGATTTAGATCCTATCAGATTGTTCACTGGGTTCTAGTCCTCATTTTTGACATTTTTGAGTGCTTTGTAAAATTAACTCAAACCTTCCTGGATTTTAGGCATCTCATTCGGAGAATGTGGGGGAAAAAATGTACAACTCTTATTTTAATTTAGCCAACCCTTATATAGCACTTTCTAGAACAGAGAGCATTGTTCTATGAGCTTTATAAATATGAACTTACTTAATCTTCACAGCCACCATTAGGTGGACACTATTATTGATCCCTTTTACAGATAAGAAAACTGAGACCAAGGGATTAAGTCAACTTTCCCACGGTCACCCATCTAGTAAAGTGGCAGATGCGGGACCAGATGGCAGACAGGCTGGTCTTCACTACCAACCATCATTGGCCCTCCCAGACAAGATAATCTCTAAAATTGTTACCCTCTTGAATATTCAGTGACCTCAGGACTCAGTATTCTAGATACAATCAGTCTCCCCTGAACCTCTCACTTTTCCTAGCACAGAGGAGCCAATCAAGCTACCAAGTTAATTACCCACGCAGGCTACTAAGGATGCCAAAGGGGCAAACCCATCAAATAATCAAAATGCTTACTGAATTATGACCAGGCCTATAAGGAATATGGCATACTGTCTTTTTATGGTCCTAAGTTATGAATTTTTTAAACGTCTTAATACCTCTCTCACTTCTCTGAGCAAGGATTTTTTGCAAATGTCTGTTCATGCAGTAGATAGCGCATTCACACCACACCCGTGAATCCTCAGTTCTTACAACCAGAGGTACTCAGAGCACAGGCAAAGGCACTGCCCTTATAAGTGCTGTGTAGCTTCAAGGGATATTGAGACACTCGGCATAGGCACTGCCAGGCAAAGTCAAAGGAAGATAAGCCACCCTCTCCCAGGGCAAACACTCAGCTTCCATGGAATACACTGCTGGGTGAAAACAAACAGACATGAAAGCAGACACAGAACTTTCCGAAGCCACGTGTCACGAAAGGGAAGCGAGGTGGGGTGAAGGGGGACTGAGGAACGCGCTCCAGATTACCCTCTGGGCTCCTAAAGGACCAGTCACCGTGTGAAATGAGACATCGGAACACAGTACTTCGGTCCCTGATGAGAAATACATGGTTTTTTTCATTCTTGTCACTGAGCACTTTCACTTGATAACACATACCACTTATTACGAAGGACTTCCTTGCACTACTACTTCATTCCCACACAACCACCGTATGGGGCGGCTACCCGCAGAAGAAAGTTTTCTGGGGACAATCTGTGAAAAACTAGTGTGCCAAGAAGGGGAAAGCGAGGCCCAGCAAGTTCACGGCTGAATGGAAGGTGCTGGTCTGTCTGACTCTCACTAGCTGGGTCTCCCTGATCCTCCTCATAACCGAAAAGGAGGTGCCACCAGCTCTGTTTCCCAGGTGGGGCTCCTGAGGCTCACTTAGGTAGAAGCCAACATCCTGACGGCACCAACATTCTATAATCCAATGGAACCAGCCATTAAGGAAATACAAACCCACCCAGTACCATAAATAAGGACAGAAAGAACAATATCTGAACAGCAAGAAATGGCAAATAAATAACACACATTTTCCTGTATTATAACTCCAGGTTTTCATATAGTAACAACGATTTTGCTGAAATGCAAAATTCACCTGTAACAGAGTTCTGTGTACATGCTATATACTCCCAGATCATAAAGCATAATAAAATCAGAAATAGAGAACAAAGTGAATCTTAACCAGTCATTTGCAAGCTCGAATACACCATGCCATACTAAGGCAATGGTAAGAAGAGCATTTTTCCTTTTTATCTTTTTTTAAGACTTTATTTATTTATGTGACAGAGAGAGACAGCGAGAGAGGGAACACAAGCAGAACTTCTACCGTGGTTTGCAAAAAACAAGTTTCAAAGCTGAAGATCCTTACACTCCCATATTTATTATGACCCTTATAAAAAATTTTACCATTCTGACATGAACTATTTTATTTCTATTCAATTTTCAAATTGTAATTCATAATTATCTTAATCCTGGTAAGCAATTATGGCCAATTAGCAATTTTTAAAAAGGTTTGTTTATTTATTTATTTATTTATTTATTTATTTATTTTAGAGAGAGCACAGGGTGAGGGGCAGAGGGAGAGGGAGAGAGTCCTAAACAGACTCCCCGCTGAGCACAGAGCCTGCCATGGGACTGGATCTCAGGACCTGAGGATCTGAGCCAAAACCAAGAATCGGACGCCTAACCGACTGAGCCACGCAGGCACCCCTGGCTAATTAGCAATTTAAAGAAGACAAAGATTCTTTGTCTCTTTGGAGAGAAGACCCCACTAGGGTTGAGAAAGAACCAATATGGAAGCTATGAGAGTCTTCTTTAAAGGAATATATAAATTTTCTACAATTCAAAAACCCACGGAGAATATTTATAGAGCATGACAGAGCAACAAAATCCATCTAGAAAATAAGCAGGCAGTGAAACTAAAAGAATATATTAATTTTATGTAATTCCAGAAATAAAAATGCACTGCTAAAGGGTCAATTGTCAAAATGGATCGTTATTAAGACGAGGATTTGAGAAAGGAAGCTGGAAGCTAAGACAGCTTTATTAAGAACAAATCGGGCTGCAATCACTTTCTGTTTTTGTCAGATTTTTACGCTGGGTGATCAGGAGATCATTAGAGCCATGGAACAGCTGCATTTCAGCATGTTGGTCCAAAGAAATGTTCATGACATGGTTGTGCATTAGGTGGGAATAAGGGCTGGGTGACAGTAAAGTTGGTTCCTACTGAACAAGGCACCCAAAAAATTTTCTAAATAAAGAACATCTCCCTAGGCTATAAGTCCCCGGAAAAGGCCCCATCCTTGTAACTTACCAGGTATCTTTTATTATTGCTTCAGTGAAGGTTTTAATGGCATGCAAATCATATTTGTGTATAACAAAGCACTAACACAGAGACGTACCAGGATATTTAATAGAAATGTACCAGCTAACACAACACTGTATGTTAATGATACGTCAATGCACCAAATGGAATGCACCAAACACCCCAACATTCCATATCTTCGTAGTAGGATACCACTGCTCTGACAGGTCTCTCTAAATAAAGAAGTCAGCTGGCTGTTTCTACGTGAGCACACATTTCCTATGGGGGGGAAATAAACAAATGTAAGAAGAGCCTGGTTTTCTGGTGACTGGCATCTTACTGTTCAAGACCACTGAGCCCTGATCAAGCAATCGGTCCATCCATCCATCCACACATCCATCCATCTATCCATAACTTGTTGCTTAGGTAAGGGACCGGAGAAACACACACATCTCATAAAAATCTATGTTGCCTGGCAGATTATCCATGGAAGAATAGAGGGACGGCGTTACTACAAAAGTGGGCAAAATTCTCTGGCTTCCTCATGTTTCTTGTCAGTTTAAAACATCTGCCTATAATCAATGGTTTTTCTTAAAATGCCAGAGGAATTTTTTTGGAGTTTTTTTTTTTTTTTTTTTTTTTTGAAAGTAGAATAGCAAGTAAAACTCAATGTTATATGCCTGGTGTTGATGGAAATGCGATACACTTCTAGAAACCAATATGCATCGACAGCATAAATACTGTGCACTCCCTAGAATTTGCCATTTTGAAGACTTTATCTTTGAGACATCATCCCAAGGAAGAAAGAGGCGTCAGGTACAAAGGTGTTCTTTGTAACCTTATTTACATTCATGTCAGCTCAAAATACCCAAAGAACAGTGAACCAAATCACTTCGCATCTGCAGCCTGGGATACTGTAAACTCAAAAATTATCAACATGAAGATTGTGCCACATAGGAGAATCAACTTGTTATAATGCTTAAGTTAAAGAAACACAAAATAGGGGCGCCTGGCTGGCTCAGTCCGTGGAGCATGTGACCTTTGATCTCAGGGTTGTGAGTTCAAGCCCTATGTTGGACACAGAGCTTGCTTGCAAGCATGCATGCACGAATGAATAAATAAATGCAAAATTTGCACTTGCACAATGACTCTGGACACCACAGACAGGATCTCCACGTCACAGGCAAAGAATCTGCTTTGTTGGGGCTTCAGACCGAAGCTCTTGGGGGGCAGGAAAACCAAGTCCACTCTGGGAACCCAGCCGGGCAGCAGCATCAGAGGTGAACAGCTGGGGCGGCAGGACTGGGAGTTCCTATAGTACCTCCAGCAGTGCTGGGCAGGAGCAGAAGGTCCAGGCCACGCTATGTGTATCAAGTTTACAGTCTCAGGGAGGGGGGGGCACAGGAGGGTCACGGAATCAGGAGCCGGTCTAAGGGAGGGGGCGAGAGGCCAGTGTTTGTACACTTAGAGCATTTGAATTGATACTCTGGAGTCAAGGACTACATGGGGAGGAAAAAATAGAAACTATATGCTATGAACTGAATTGAGCACCCCCAGCGCCCCCTCTCCCCTGCTGAAATGCATGTGGTAAAGCCCTAACCCCAAATGGGACTGAACTTGGAGGCAGGACTTTTAGGAAATAATTATGGTTAACTGAGGTCATAAAGGTGGGGTTCTAATCTGATAGGATTAGTGGCCTTTATAAGCACAGGAAGAGAGAAAGATCGCCCCTCTCCACACACACATCTACCAAGGAAAGAGTATGTGAGGACACTGAGGAGGAGGTCATCTTCAACCAGGAAGAGAGGTCTCACTAGGAATCAAATTAGCCAGCACCTTGATCTTGGACTTCTCAGCTTCCCAAACTGCGAAAAATATATTTGTGTTGTTAAGCCACTCAAGTCTACTGTATGTTGTTCCAACAGCCTGAGCTAGGACACTGTAGTTTACAGAACTACTGGAAATGTCATCTATCAATTACCTGGCTGGGAAGGAGGTGGACCCTGCAAATCTCCTATCAGTGAAACTTCATTTTGCTAGTAATAAGTTTGGGAGGGAGGAAAAGGTACAAAATAAACATATACGGAGGTAAAGACTTCAAGGTAGGATCTTTTTCGAGCACTGATTTATAATGAAAGTATCCCTAGAAAGAAGAGCCTAAGAGAAAGGACATTTCCCAAAGTTTCACCACCCCTTAAGATGATACAGAGGTATGACAAAGGAAGAGCATCCATTTTAAAAGTTCTGCACAGTAACTGTCCATATACCAATGCAAGATATCCTCACAGGAAGGAGGCCATTGTGAAATATTTTTAAAAGAAAATAATTAAAAAGTGGGGCGCCTGGCTGGCTGAGTTGGTAGAATGTGAGACTCTTGATCTCAGGGTTATGGGATCGAGCCCCAGAGTGGGCATGGAGCCTACTTAAAATAAAAATAAATAAATAATAAAATAAATTTTTAAAGAAAATAACAAAAGAGTCGAGATTGCTTCAGTTGCCCCACTGCAGACACCTGGGTGTTGCTAAAGTAAAAATTCTTCAACAGATCAGCTCAAGAAGAGAAAAGCTAATATAAAGGCTATTACAGTCAGGGTCAAGAAAACCAAAGAGACAGGGACAAAAGGGAATGACACAGTGGCATCAGGCAAAAGACAGAAGACGGGCAAACCTCAATCACTAAATACAGGCACTTCTAGTAAAGAACATATTGTATAATATGGAGACAAAGAACTTCAATGAGAAAGAAAAAAATGAGCTTTTAAACAACCATCACTCAAAAGGTTTCTGTTAACAGAAATCACCAACCTTGGCTGTGAATAAAATTCTAACTGAAAATAAAAATTTGAAATATATTTATTATATCACAGGGCTCAATCTCACAACCCATGAGATCACGACCTGAGCCAAAACCAAGAGTCCGACACTTAACCACTGAGCCACCCAAGCGCCCCCCCAAAACTAGTTTAACACTACACCTCACTTGAGAAGTCTTTGTAATATGCATGGCAAAAAGAAGTAAATATTGTCTGTACTGAGTACATATTTTAATATTACATTTGGTTGCTGAGGAAATTTCTATTCCTATGATTTCCATAATCCGGTGAATTTATCATTTAGTCCAACCCTTTTCTGTACTGCTCTCTATAATAACAGGTTTCTTAATGGGATCTCTTATTCTCACATGATCAAAAAAAAAAAAAAAATACGTATTTTCTGACACAACCTTAAGAAGCCTGCCTTCCTACTTCAAGCCCTTCAGAGGGCATGAGTTCATGCACCCGGCCACCCTATGACCTCAATCCTACTCTCGGCTGAAGAGCACACCCCCATCAGCCGGCATGTGGAAGGCCACCCAGCCTGGTCACTCCCTAGGAACATAATGCTAAGGGGCCATGCATCCCGCGACAGGCAGAAGTACTCTCTCCGGCCCTGGGGAAGGAATGTCGGGAAGCCGGTGGTGGTCTACACTCGCAGTGCTTGCACACACCCATGGGCCCTATCGCTTTACAGCTAACCTGGAGTTTCGACCTCAGAAACCTCCTAGTGCGAGAGGCCAAAACTTTTCCCCCAACACACCTATTGAACACCACAAACCACTCTGAAGGAGGACTACTCAGGAACTCATCTCTAGGAAAGAAGGGCCTTCAAAGGGCATTAACTGTGGCCACCTCAGCCCTCACCATCCTCATGGTACAGGGAGGCCCACATCGGGCCCTCAAGCCACCTTGCGCAGTCCAGGAAGTGGTCAAGGCACCAGGACATCACTGTAAACCTTTAAGTACCTTCCTCTTGCCTTTCTATTTGAAAACTTCATTCATTCAACTGTCATTTATGACACTTCGTTCTTACAGGAACTGCTCTGGACCCCTCCTGAGTGCTGCTAAACCATGAAAGGTCAGCCTCACCAGAAGAGTCCACACTCCAAAGGATGACCAACGGCCAAGTTCAAGTTGGTAACACTGCCAACTCGTGTTCAGTAGAAAAAACACTGCACCCATTGGGAGGAACTTCAGAGCTTGAAGAGTATTTGTCTTCACAGCTTGAAATACCACACTGAACACTTTTCCCCCCTCAGGATTTTATTCGACTTTTCTCGGGTCACAATTCATTGTCTTAATGATATGACTGACTCCCTAAAGAATGGTCATGTATCTATTACATGTCATATTCAATCAAATGATGTAAATAAAAGTAAAAAGGTGACAGACAAAATTGAACAGAACTCTGGTCACGGACATTACATCACCAAGAGGAAAATGGGAATAGAACTAACTTTCCATTTCCCTGTAAGACCTCTCAGCTAGATAATTTCAACAGCCAAATGGCTTTAGCAAATACAATCTCCAGCTCCAAATGGTAATCCATCTGACTGCCCAGATTAAAATGTTTTCAACTCAACTACAATTCTGTTACTGAATTCCTACTGAAAAGCCTTTCACAGCTCTCCAACTTAGCCTAACATCCAAGTGACCCAAACTTACCACTCCATATAGTTCTCTCTTTCTCTACTCAAGACGCGTAGCCCCCTTTCCTTACTTCTGCCTGGATTATCCTTCTCCAAATCTCCACCTAGCAACATTTTATTCCTTTACCAAAAGTTATCTAAAATGCCACATCCTCCACAAAATTTTTCCTGTTCCTCTCCATTTGAGCACTCAGAACATACTGTATTTCTCTTCTGGCACTCATCATATTCTGCTTTATGTTATGATACTATCTTTACATTTAATTGGGCTATCACATCACACTTTAGACATTCAAATATATGATGTGTTAAAAGAACACCATTCACAAAAGATAAACTCATAGAAAGACACATCATCTGCGCAGGAAGGAATACAATCAACAAGAACGCAATCACGGGGGAAAGTTATATTGATTTCCAGGTCAAAAAATGATGAGTGAGTGGTATAAAATAATATGGCGACACCTCAAAAAATTACACATAGAATTACCATATAATCCAGCAATTCCACTTCTGGGTATATATATCCCAAAGAAAAGTGAAAGCAGAGCTTTGACCGAGTAGTTGTACACTGATGCACATAGCAGCATTATTCATGATAGCCAAAAGGTAGAGGCAGCCCAAGTGTCTACCAACAGACGAGGGGACAAACAAAATGTGGCATGGACGTGCAATGCAGTATTATTCAGCCTGGGGGCACCTGGGTGGCTCAGTCAGTTGGGCATCCGACTCATGGCTTTGGGTTAGGTCAGGATCTCAGGGTCATGAGATCAAGCCCTGCGCTGGGCGTGGAACCTGCTTACGATTCTCTCTCTCCCCCCTCCCCCTTGCACATGCTCTCTCTCTCCAAAATAGTAGTTTTATCAATATATTACCTATCTATCTATCTATATTCAGCCTTAAAAAAAAAAAAGGAAAAAGGAAATTCTGACCCATACAACATGGATGAACCTTGAAGACATGATGCTAAGTGAAATAAGCCAGAAACAAACGGACAAACATTGTACGATTCCTCTTATATGAAGTATCTAGAAGAGGTAAATTCACAGAGGCAGCAAGCAGAACGGAAGCTGCCAGACGCTGGGCTAAGGGGGGAATTACTGCTGATGGATACACTATTTCATCTGAAGAAGATGAAAAAGTTCTGGAAATGCATGGCGGAGATGGTTGTACAACAGCGTGAGTGTACTTAATGCCACTGAAAGGTAAACTCAAAAATGGTTAAAATGGTAAAGTTTACGTTATGTATGGTTTATCAACACAACAAAAAAAGATGAATGATTAAGTGTTAGAGAATCAAAATCATCTGGGATGTATTACAAGTCTCCTAAAGGATGATATGCCAAGAAGGGTGTCCACCAAGAAAGGTACCATCCTATTCCAAATGCCAAGAAATTATATAATAAGGAGCACAATACTCAATTATTTCCCATCGTCTACTGGTATTCTGAGCATATGCAACCTTATGCAGAAAAGCAAGCCACCCCAGAATAAAATTCTAGATCAAAACAGCACCTGAAGAACCAGATTAACCCCAATGCCTGAATGCTTTATTTTTTCGGGTTTTTTAAGACTTTATTTTTAAGTAATCTCTACACCCAATGTGGGGCTCAAACTCACAAACCCCAGATCAAGAGTCGCATGTCCTACTGACTGAGCCAGCCAGGTGCCCTTTTACTTACTTTACTCGTCCTGTCAAGAGTTCTTTCCAGTAGTAATCTGGAGCCAGTCTGAATCAGCTCCTGAGAACCACTGTTAAATTTTGGGGAATTTTTACCAGCCACTTGTTAAAAAGGCATTATTAAAAAATAAAGTTACACTGGGGTGCCTGGGTGGCTCAGTCGGTTAAGTGTCTGTCTTCAGCTCAGGTCATGATCCCAGGATCCTGGGATCAAGTCCCGCATTGGGCTCCCTGCTCAGCGGGGTGGGGGGTCGGCTTCTCCCTCTTCCGCTCCCCCTGCTTGTGTTCTCTCTCTGTCAAGTAAATAAATAAAATCTTTAAAAAATAATAAAACAAAGTTACACTTAAATTATATTAAAAAGAAGGTAATAAATACTCAAACATCATCACTTCCTAATTATGTTCCTACATTTTTACTGTTATCTCTACACAAGGTGATTTTTGCCCACTGTATCTGTATAGTGATGATATTACAGAACAGCGTGCTACATCACACCCCCTTCTAATTCCGTGTTCAATGATGCCACGTGGGTAGCCTGAAATCGGCCGTGGTGGGAATATTTACACCATGGGAATCAGTGAGCACTAGGAACCAGAGGGTTGTTTTGGTTTTTGTTTTTCAAGAGAAGTGTTTATTAAGCCGGTTCCTTCCCATTCAAAGTACTCATCACTAAAATTACGGACCTTAAAAAATAGTCATCGGCTTAGAGATGACCAACTATTAGCATCAGCCAAAAATGTAAGAATGAATTTTATTTCAATAGGCAGAAACAGAGTAAGTAGGGTAACTGAAACAACAACCCTCTAGATTCTAAAGAGTTTCTCATGAATTCTTGAGATTATTACTGAGAAACGCCAAAGGATGCAGCTCCCACTGCCCGCAATCACCACAGGCAAGAGTGGAATGGATTTGAGAAATCTGGGAAACAACATGTTGGTATATTTCCCTTCAAATATATTTTAATGCACAGTTTTTAAAAAGCAAAAAATGGGATCACACTACACACACTGTTTTATAAATTGCTTTTAGATTCTAATAGTATAAACAATGTTCTAATTATCATACCTTCTGCACACCCCTATTACAGCATGCAACTTTAAAATGACACCTTAAAATACTTAAGACGGAAGAAAGATTACTCTCAGGGTAGAAGAAGTAACAGAAATGGTACCAAAAAAAAAAAAAAAAAACCCAGTGGCAACAAATAGGAATGGATGTTTTGCAATACTCCCCACCTCAGCCTTCCAATCTTCAACATATCCTACACATTAGTGTTTTTAGGAAACAGCTCAGCCTCATTCAAATATGAGTAATCATGGAGTAGGAACCCAGGCAGAAGGCAGATAATAATATGCATTGTCAAAATAATCAACAGGATGGCTACGGTAGGAAAATGCAGGGCCCCTTGTTCAAAAATTAAGAATTTCAAGACAGTGGCAGCAGAGCATTAGTCCAAGTGTGAGGCCCCTTCTGAATGCACAGGTCGAACACCCATGGTGTAGCCATGAAAATCAACAAAGGTAACAGATTCGGAGTTCAGAAAAAACAGCTCTCCATCATTTGAAAAATATTAACAATAAAATGGTCTCTCTAAAAAAGGGCACTCAGAGACTAGACAGGAAGTTTCCAAGAAATGACTACCATTAATCTAATGGTTTTCAATGGACTGAGAGAGCAGAAGATGTGGATTAGGGAAAAAAAAAATTACAGGCTAGAACAGCAACAATAAAACAGAGCAAGCTTCAGAAAACACAAAGAGACACAGGGAACAAACTTGAGGAAATTACTCAACATTAAATGGAAAGAAATAAAGATATATAAATGGTTATAAGAACAGATGCTAGATTTGAACAGAACATAACAACTATAGTTCTTGAAGACTATTCAACATATGTGCAGAAATATTAACAGATCTAACAGAAGAAAACTTTCTGATGCAAAAACAGACCTGAACCTTCAGATACTGTGGTACAGAAAATCCCAGGAAAGAGACCTAAAACAACCAATGCCCAGATAGGCTAGTAAATAAATCTCTAAAAACTCTAGAAAGAATGAAAGAGCATACAGGCACGTCTGTTGAGAAAAACCAGTCCTGTGTAAGAGAGAAGAAACATTAACCTGGCCTTAGCTTTCTCCTCCAGAAATACCCAATGCTGAAAATGGACAACAACGTCTGGAATTCTGAGGGCAAAAATGTGTGACCCAGGGACTTGATACTCGGCCAAATTATCCTTCAAATATAAGGGCAAGAAACAGCCACTCTTGAAGCAGTGAAGAACTCAGGGAATGCAGTCCCCACAAGGACTGCTTTAAATAAAACAATCCGACAGTGAGATCCTGCCAACCAAGAATGAATCAAAATGAAAAACAAAACCTCAGGAACGGCCACAGTAAGAAAAGTGGTGATAAGCACTGACTAAGTAAGTTATGAGAAATTGTGGTATTACAGCAGAATACAAATGCTACAATCCTTTGCATTATAAAACTCAAAATTGATAAAAATTTGCAGCTAAGGGGAAGAGAGGTGGCATAACATCAATGCTAATTTCTTACAAATTACAATAATTTCTTACAGGTTACAGGTGTGTGTGTGTGTGTGTGTGTGTGTGTACATGTTTTCATTTCTGCAATAAGCATGTATTACTTTTAAATCTTTAAGAAGTGTATGTGTTTTAGAATAAGCATTACCGCAGTGGAATGAGTCCATTGAAAGCCTTATAGGAACGTGTTGGAAATGAGCATTAGGTGAGAGAGTTAAGCTCTCTCATTCGAAGATGGTTCTTTCAAGGAATCCATCTGAGAGGGCAGGAACACGTCAACAGGAGGAATGGTTTGGGAAGGGAATTTTTTTTAGCTCACTTTTGTTTTTTAAGATAGGAAAGACTTAAATCTTGTTCTCAGACCAGGAGAAACCAGTTGAAGATTAAAGAGGTACTGGAGCTCCAGCAACCCCACTTCTGGGTATATTTCCATCTCTCACTTAAAACAGCAACTTATTTTTCTCCCAAGACAGATACAAACATGCCCACATAGAGTTCCTTCTAGAGAACTATGTCTTAGGGGCGCCTGGGTGCCTCAGTCAGTTAAGCATCCGACTCCTGATTGCGACTCAGGTTGTGAGAACAGGCCCTGCATCGGGGCCCCGCCCCCGCTCAGCAGGGAGTCTGCTCGAGGTTCTCTCTACCCCCAACTCCTGCTCTCTCTCAAATGAATAGATCTTTAAAAAACAAAACAAAGCAACTATGTCTTATGTAAATTTTCATAGCAACATTATCTCACATCTCAACTCTGGCCCTGAAGTCCTTGAAAATAGAACATTACACCTCCTGGTTTTGAATGGCCGACAGGTGCCTCAATAAAGACTGGCTGGTCAGCAAAAAATTAATTAAATCAAGCTGCCCAACACCTGCTAGAGAGAGCGCTTCAGCAAAACCCTCAACCTGAATTTAACCACGAACCACACCCACCCATCCCCACTAGCCCAGTCAGAGGCGGGGGTGTGGTTGAGGGCAAAACCTGGGTTCAAATCATGCCTCTACTGATTACAGCTGTGCGACTTTGGGCATTGTCGCTTGACCTCTGTGCCTCAGTTTCCTCAAATGTAACAGTGTCCACCTCTCAGTGTTATGTTGAGAATGTGATATATGTAAAGGGCTTAGAACCATGCCTGACACCTAGCATGTACTCTGAAAGTGTGGTTACTGCTATTCAAGGGCAGGGAATGGCAATCGAATAGGAGACAAGGCAGACAGCTCACGTGCCCCAGAAAAGTGAGTCACTTCACAGAGCTTTCTCTAAGAACTGTCTTTGCCAAAGCTAACAACACAATGCTTCCGTACAATGACTCACTGGGCCCACCCCCCCTGCTTCCCGAACCTCTCAGTTTCTGTCAGTTCTGTCAAAGAGCTATTTTATTCACTTTCAAGCCTTCCAAAAACATTTGGAACCTGCACAAAAGAAGAAATATGAAACTTTTGGGCAAGCGATAAGCAGAAAGCCTAAGCTTCTGCTCCAGGGTTTTCCTTGTAGCTCTCGGTAGAGTTTCGGCCACAGCACGTCCCGTGTGCTTGAGAATCCTCAGGTGTGCTGGACTCACACCCCATGAACCTCATCAGGTGCTCTGCGTCAGCAACCTTTGAGAACATTCAGCAACCTCTGAGAACATTCCGATACACACGAGAAATACATATAGTCCCCTCCCACTTTCAAACAACAGGATAGATCTCATTACTGATCATGTGCCAAGTTAAAGCCGAAAGACAATCACTGCACCGTGTTGCAAAATTTGGTAATCTGGCCTATGAGCGGAGGGCCGGCAAAGGAAAGTCCTTAACGTTTTGGTCAATTTCCTTCCGGTCTGTGTATTTCTAATACCTGACACAAACATTCTGGAGTCTGAAGTTGGAAAGCAAGCAAGCAGCCAGGACTCCAGGGGAATGCTCCCATACCCCGGCATGGAGACCCTTCTGTCTCTGAGACCACAGCTGCGGCGGGTCCCTGGTGTTTGCTAATAGAACTGCAAACTGGGATGGGACCATCAGCACCATCTTACTGGGCACACTTGGGGGGAGTGAACAGAGCAGTGTGGGGACAGCTGGCCTTCAGCTCAGACCGTGGTCACTTCTCTCTGGGTCAGGCTCCCTGTTCCTAGTCTCCCACCTTACCACTCCCCAAGCCCCATCCCTTGATCGAGAAAGAGAAAGAAAACACGTGCCCCAGGCCGCAACGACTTCCTTGTGGTGCACAAAAGGCACATGTAAGGAATGGTCAGTAAGTCCTTGTGATCAGTAGGTGACTGCGTGGCACCACGCCCCGCGGAGAAAGACCAGGCCAAGCCAAACAACGCCGATGCTTCTGTTAATGTGCAAGGACTTAATGAGATGGCCCACCTCCCACTCCCACTCCGGGCCTCCATGACTGCAGGATTCTGCTGGTCGGCTTTCTGAAATCCTGAAAACACCTCACAGGCCTGCATTCCACGGACACAAACCCCTTAGGATTCCAAAGACTCCAGGTCGAGAGGCAAAGAACCGAGACTAAATGAAAACCAAAACCTGAAGAAACTGTACCTGGGCTGACTGAGATCCTGAAATCTACAAAATTCCTTAAGGAATTTTCCCAAGTGCCACCTGAAATTTAAGCAAACCGTGGAACGGTTGACTTTTTACGTATGCCAACTGCCCATAAAAATTCCTCTCCTGGGGCGCCTGGGTGGCTCAGTCGTTAAGCGTCTGCCTTCAGCTCAGGTCGTGATCTCAGGGTCCTGGGATCGAGCCCCGCATCGGGCTCCCTGCTCTGCAGGAAGCCTGCTTCCCCCTCTCCCACTCCCCCTGCTTGTGTTCCCTCTCTCGCTGTGTCTCTCTCTGTCAAGTAAGTAAGTAAAATCTTTAAAAAAAAAAAAAAAAAAAATTCCTCTCCTTCTCTGCAAGGACAGAACTCTCAAGAACAAATGACCTAATTAAACACAATTTCCTGGCTCACGACGATGCACAGGCTAGAATGCGATGAACCGATGCTGAATTTGGAAGGGGCTGTATGTATGCCAAGCTGGTTTAGTGAATTGGGTTTGCTTTTTTTGATGTGCATGCCCAACACCAGCGATACAAACGTGAGTGACAGCCATCCTTAACTACGTTTATTTGTGAAGCAGCCAGAATGCATATTTCCCCGCTTATCTACTGCACATTTTCCAAAATGTGATTATGTAGCACTATGAATGCATCTCTTTGGCACAATTTGTCAGCCTGCCTCGGCTACTGGGTTGGTGCCAGTGCACTACAATAGAGTGGATCTGTTGTCTCTCACTCCGGCTTTCAGAAATGTGCCAAATTATCCCATACTTTCACTGGGCTCTGAACCCTCCGCCCTATCTGATTTTGCACAGATGTTCAAGGAGAAGGAATTTTTTTTCTTTAAACGGATGTCAAAGGCCTGGCAAAATACTGTACAAAGAAATGCAAAAGTCAGCACTGTGTTGAAAAGCTAGTTATGAGCTCACTTCCTTCTCCCTCCAGCTTCTCCATTTCCACACACACACACACACACACACACACACACACACACACACACAAAGCATGGAAACTATCACACTTGCCCAAGGTCTAAAAACAACCCAGAACACGGGCAGGTTATGGGCTCACAGGTGATTTCTGCTTCTTCATGCGGAACTTTGAGGAGCTGTTAGATTTTGTGGGTGTGTATCATAGGGGAACTTTGCTAGAGACAGCCCTGTGCTTCTCATTCTTTTGGCTACAAGCCCTGGGGAGGTGAGGTCATGGGGAAATTGCTAGGGGGTCACATAACTGCTTGGTGGCACTGGTAAAGTAGCCCGTCTGAGCTGAGTCCCATCCCCGGTGCCAACGCCCTATTTTCAGAATCTTGTTTATTCTGCCAGTGTCTCCCTCCTTCCCATCACTTCATCCCCAAGGCCACCAAGACCTCCCTAAGAAGCCAAAATTAAATCAATAGCCTGGCATCTCCTGGATTCCTGCTCAGAAATGTCTCATTCGTGGCTCATCAGAAGTGAAATTCTCGTCCTTTTTCCCACCCCACCCAACAGAACAGGCACAAAGCAGAAAAAGCACAGCAGGATTTCCACGGCCCTGAGTTGTCAGGGACATCTTCTCTTTGTTCCATCCAGAAGAAAAGTGCTAGACCGAAGGGGGCCAGCCAACCCCCCACAGAGCCAGTGAAAACATCTGCAGTCAAGAGATCTAAAAACAAAACAAAACAAAACAATCCAAAAAGCAAAAAACAGAAACAAACCTCTCAGACAGATAGAGAGCTTGATTTTCTGTGTGCAAGTGAGAAAGATACGAGAAAACTGAGTGTAGGGCACCTGCCATGTTTGCACGGCAAACCCGTCATATAACAAATCCTATAAATTCTCTCCGACCGATCCACGCACACTGGACTAAGTCTGCATCCCTAGAAAATGAAAAGGTTACCTAATTCTTTTTTTGAACAATTTAGATCTGGTATGATCACTGCTTCTACAGCAAATTTTTGCTTCTTGGCAAAATAAACGTGACAGATAAATCACATGCCTGTTATCACTTCTGCTACCAAAGATCCACCGAAAGGACAGCAAACATACCTCTTCAAAAGGACAAAACAACACTCAGCAAAGACAAGAGCAGACAAGGCATTCAGCTGACCCTCGGACAATGAATGGAAAGCAGCGAGAAGTAACTGATGATGGTGCCCTACGTGATTCCCAGGGGTTCCAACAAATAGGGCAGTTCCCTGCCAAAGCCCCTGGGAGGCCCCGCTGAAGGGGGGGGTGGGGGCAGGGTAGAACAGAGGGTGCGGGTCAGATACAAAAAGGATGGACCTCGGGGCCCCTCCCCTATCTGCCCCAACCACCAGTTAAGAGGCTTATTGCCCAATGAAATCGAATGGGGGAGATTAGACACTCAACACAGCACCGGGTACAATGAAAAAGAGAGACGTGATTCTGTGCTGAAAACGTAGCAAGAGATGGTGGGAATTAAGGAAAAGTCTACTTACTGCCCCCATGGGACCTACTGTCCCCTTCCTCCATCCTGCTTCCAGAATACTCTTAGCTTATCCCAGGCTTATTCCAGGCAAGGCTTGAGAAATCATTCTCTGGAGAATCTGAACGAACACACATACTAACGTGTGAGGGTTTCCTCCAACAAAAGGGCCAGTTGCGGCTTCATCACGTTAAAGAAAAATCAACAATCGACAAGCCATGTCCACATGCACAGAGGTTCAGATCTGATTTTCTGTATCTTACTCTTAATACTTGCTCTCAGTAAACAGCCAAGGATCAGCAAACATTTAAGGAAAGCTTACAAAATGAAAGTCTGGACCAAAATGCAGAGGAAGAGAAAAGCCTTCTGAAAAATGCAGACATTACAGGGAGCAGAGGAAAATGTTTTTAAATCTAGAATTAAGATCCCCAGAGACAACACTGTATCTATAAAAACAGGCCAATAGCTCTTGAAAATTAGTAACATGGATAACTGAAATTTTTGTTTCTATAGTTGGTTGAAAGGTTAATCTAAAGAAATGTCATAGAAAGTAGAGCATAAAAACAAACAGAAATTTAAAAAGATAGGTAGGCAAATCAAAAGGCTTAATCCTCAAATAATGGAAGTTACAGAAAGAGAGAATTAAAAGAAACTATTTTTTTAACTCAAGAAATGTTCCAGACTGATAGACAAATGTCTCCAAATTAAAAAGAAAAGCAAATGCCCAGCAAAACTAATTTTAAAAGGACCCACTGAGATATATGCCAAATACTGTAAAACTTCCAAATAGGAGAAATTAGGTGAAGATTCTAAAATGTTTCAGAGAGAAAGAAAATAAATCACATACAACGGATACTAGAGGACAAGGGAGCAATGTCTTCAAAATTTCAAGGATCACACTTTCAATTTTTAATTCCATCTGTAGTAAAATTATCAAGCAAATCTCAGCATACATTAAAGGCATTTTTCCATGCAAAACTTCTAAGGAAATTTAGCTCCTTTGCACCTTTCTGAGAAAGCTACTAGACCATGTATTCTATCAAAACAATGCAGTAAACTATGAAACTAAAGGATATAAGAATCCAGGAAAGGAAAACAATGAAGGAAAGCCTCTGAACGATGGTTGCGTACAGGGTCTAAGGTACAACCCATTCAGGCAGGAGTCAGACGCGGTGGGGGTGTGAGAGACAGTGGTGCACACTGGGGAGAAAGATGGGGAAGCTGAATGGTTACAAGATGTGTTCAAAGTTTGGTACAATTTAGTTGAAAGCAAACTGACGGGTCTGTTGAAATTATTAGGAAGAAAGAAATTAGCATCAGGTATAGAGACAATCAAGCAAGTTTTTAAGAAGTGAATTATCTCCAGGAAAAACAGAAGTTTTTGAAGGAAGCAGTCAAAAGAAAGAATCTGGCTTAGCAGTGAACGCTTTACACAGTGATAATATTGTATACACCAAGTACTGAGTTAACCAAACACAGTACTACAGCCACATTGAGAGGCGGAGGGAAGTTGACACATGGGTGAGGTAGGGGCTGAGAGAGCTAAGTCACTGCCCCAGTAGGAAGTACAGAGGAGGACCCGGAAGCTTTAACTACTTCTTAAACAGCCTTCCACCCCATCATCCTGTTTTCAGAGCTTCTCCCAGCCCACAGGTCTCCCCACACACTGAAGGAGGGGCTCCACCAAAATGACAGAGAAAACGTGGAAATAGAATGAGACAGGCTCCAAGAAACAGATTTCAAGAAGAGAAGCAAGGGGTACGCCCCGGAGAGATCCCTGCTGCTGACTAGGCCAGAGATCCTACATGGAGTGCTAGAGACAGAAGGGTGTCTGGGGTAACCATGGGAGACACTAAAGGGTGCTGACCAAGCCAGAAAACAACCTAGCCCAGACCACAGCAGCTCGTAAGACTTCCAGACAAATTTCATGAGGATAAAACACAGGCTATCTGAGCATCTGATGAATTTGAATACTCATAAAGGAACTCAGGTAAGAGGTGGGAGTTTTGAAATAAATTAGGTTAAATACATGGAAAATGAAGCAAAGGAAACACTAAGTAATTATTAAGTCCAGAGAAAGCAAAATTGGGCCCAAGGTGGGGGAAAAAAGCCATGTTATAAACGTGAGCCATATGGCTAAGAGCAAGGCTCAGTTGTCAATAGTCACAGCAGAACCTATTACAATAGCATGACCCCTCAAATGCTAATCTACTGGGAGTTTGGTTTTCACTCCTGTATAGCTGCATGTCACTACCACTGACTGTTACCAGAAAAAACTAAAGTTGGATCCTATGTTACTCTTTAAACCAACGTTAAGTTTTTTGAAAAAACCATAAAGCTCTAGAATATGAGACTTTTAAAAATGCTCTCAGATCGAGGAAGAACCCTCTAAACATAACTTAGATCCCAGACACTAGAGAGGAAATGACTAATAAAGTACAGAGCCAAAAAGGAAACTACAAAGTAAGACAAAGCATTTGAAATACATTTGACAAAGGGCTAATTTTCTCCATATGCAAAAGAACTCCAGCAAATCACAAGAAAAATACTTGCAACCTAAGAGAAAAATGTGCAAAGGCAAGACCAAGTAGTGGCGGGATGGCCAAGAAAATCCAAATGGCCTGTCTACATGTGAAAATATGTCCAACCTCAACTATTAGTGAGAAAAATGCCAAATGACAATTAAGAAAGCCTGACATCTCACTGGTCAGATGAGGAAAAAAGTAAGCATTTGACATCACTGTAGTTCCTCACCCTAACAGGCAGTTAAGCACCATGATTAAGAGGGGACTCTGGATCCAGACTGCCTGGGTTCAAATCCTCCCTCACCACTACCTGCACGCGGCCCTTGTGCGGGTTACATCATCTCTAGGGCCTCAGTTTTCCCCATCCTTATTTTTTTTTTTAAGATTTTATTTATTTATTTGACAGAGAGAGACACGGCAAGAGAGGGAACACAAGCAGGGGGAGTGAGAGAGGGAGAAGCAGGCCTCCCGCGGAGCAGGGAGCCCGATGCGGGGCTCGATCCCAGGACCCCGGGATCATGACCTGAGCCGAAGGCAGACGCTTAACGACTGAGCCACCCAGGCGCTCCCAGTTTTCCCCATCTTTAAAACTGTGATCATGATAGTACCTCTAACGGTCACTCTAAGGATTAAACACGTTAATATTTGTTAGAATTATTAATAATAATAATAGTTCTTAGCACATGATAAGCAGTATATAAGAGTTGGTAAAATGAATAAATGGGTAGAAACTCTTGGGAGGGCAATATGGCAATATCTATGTATACTGAAAACACCTTTTTGACACACATTCCACTTTAGGAATTTATATTTCAAATATACTCACAGACATCAAGGATCCTCACTCCAGCACTGTTTATAAGACCAAAATCTCTGAAACAATCTAAATGTCTGTCAACAGGGAAACACTACAGATAACTGAGGGTACCCCTATAAAATGGCTATGATGTGCCCATAAAAACATGAGAGCAATCTGTATGTACTCATCTGGAACAATCTTCAGGGTGTATTAAGTGAAAAGAACAAGATACAAGACAGTATATAGTATATGCTACCATTTGTGTTAAATGTCGATGTATAAAGTATTTCTTGATGTTATGCTCTTAAATGATGGGA
This sequence comes from Callorhinus ursinus, assembly GCF_003265705.2. NCBI lineage: Eukaryota > Metazoa > Chordata > Mammalia > Carnivora > Otariidae > Callorhinus > Callorhinus ursinus. Next base: position 8,127,795 of record NW_027397069.1, read on the forward strand.
GAGTATCACATAAAGGTCCTAACAGGTTTCTTTTAATGGGAAGAATCATGAATGATTCCCAAGTGTTGGAAAAGTTTCTTCTCTTAAAGGGAATCAACTTTCCCCATCTAACTTTATTTTCCCTATTTGCTTAATAAACCTTTTCTCTATAGTTTTCCGTTAAAACAAACTTCAGCCTGACAGAGTTCAGACCACCGTGAACTCTGAATTAATTACTGGGATTAAAAACCAAAGCATGTTGGGCCATGCACAGAGTGGCATGCCCTGGGTACCTCTTCATAATTTAATAGTTATTATTCGCCTTAAAACATTGTTTCTCAGGGGCGTCTGGGTGGCTCAATCGGTTAAGGATCTAGAGCCTTAGGCTCGGGTCATGACCTCAGGGTCCTGGGATCGAGCCCCACACCAGGCTCCCTACTAAGCGAGGAGCCTGCGAGAATTCTGCCTCTGCCCTTTATCCCGCTCATGCTCTTTCTCACTCTTTCTCTCAAATAAGTAAAATCTTAAAACACACACACACACACACACACACACACACACACGCACACACTGTTTCTCAGAAAACGTTTCATTTCCTTTAATACCCTCACAACTGCCAAATTACAGTACAATTCTGCAATTTTTGAAAGATATCACAAACTCAAAAATAGACTCAAGCAAAAGAAGAATTTTTAAATCAAACAAAAGGGCATAGTATTTTGAAAGTAAATGGGAGGATTAAGCAAAAATCCTATCATCTCGGGCGCCTGGGTGGCTCAGTTGGTTAAGCGACTGCCTTCGGCTCAGGTCATGATCCTGGAGTCCCGGGATCGAGTCCCACATCGGGCTCCCTGCTCGGCAGGGAGTCTGCTTCTCCCTCTGACCCTCTTCCCTCTCGTGCTCTCTATCTCTCATTCTCTCTCAAATAAATAATAAAATAAAATCTTTAAA
>NW_027397069.1:8128824-8185967 GCF_003265705.2 Callorhinus ursinus
TTCTCCCAAAAAAAAAAAAAAAAAAAAACTTTAAAAAAAAAAAAAAAATCCTATCATCTCGCTCTGGGCAGCCCTACCTGCTGAACCTCGCGGCCTGCCACGCTGGCTCTACATCAGAGAGAAACTTCCCTCTCACACAGAAACACACATGAGGCCACAGAGGAGGAAGCCAGAACAACCGCAATGAAGAAGGCTACCTACCGTACTCCTCAAACAATTAAGGGGATGAGCCTGTTGCACATGCAACAACCACCTCAGCTCTCTAAAACATGAATAATGCCACCATTGGACTCACAGCAGGAGGTAAAAATGCCTCTGTTGTGTCATCAAATCCAAATCAAAAGAGTCAAGAGATTCCATTAGAAGAACTGAGAGACTTGGGCATAAACCCACCAAGAGCCCCCCCCCCCCCAGACTTTCTGGCTCCTTCAAGTCTCGAATTAAAATGCCCTTTCCTTCATTCTCAAAACAAGAGGCCCTGAAACGTGGCCCAGTGGGGGTCAGGTAAACAGAGTCCAGATGTTTAGCACGCCTCACAACGGCCGAGACAGACTGCAGATCGACCAACATTAATGGAGGCAAACTACCCATATGCCAATGCCCCGATCCTTTCTTTTCCCCTCTCCTTCCCCATAATCCTCAATGCTCATAGATAACAATGTTCACTCAGAGACTGGTGTTGGTGCCAACAGGATTACTCAAGAGCCAAGCAACCCAGCAATTTATACCGAATTCATCTAAAGAGAAGGGGTCAGAAGGATTCGATCTATAGGCCACTAGAGTAGGGTATCATGGTCCCCAAGTTTTTTCTTCCCCTAAATGAGCATTTGTCAGCTCTCGAAGCTCTGGATTTGAAAGGTGGCCTCAGCCATTCATAGAACATCGTGAAGGACTCTCTAACTTCACAAGAGACTAACTGGGCCCCTGCATGGGAGCGACTGATACGAAGTCCAGAAGCTAACAGACGGGTATTCTAGAGTAGAATAAACGGTGTCCAAGAGCCAGGGTGATGAATAAAATTTAGATGCGCCATCAATCTGTGACTATAAATTCAAGGCTTTTACAGACCATGCGGGCCAAACAATGGGTGAGGTCAGTCAGCTATTAAATTATGAAGAGGTACCCTTTGAGAGGTTCAAGGTAATTTTACCAAGAAGCCCCAAAGGGTCTCTCAGTTCCTTTCTTCAGTCTGATGACCACCGACAACGGGCCACGGCCTGTGCTGGACAGCAGCTACACAGACGTGAGCAAAGTAAGCCAGCGCCTGCAGGTTCACGAGGGAAAGGCGCTTTTTTCCCAGCACACATCACTGAGAAGGCAAACACTTCCCCAATTCTTGCACACGCCCCTCTTGGAAACCCCGCACCACTGTGCAGCCCCCAAGCCGGCAGACAGGCATGCCCCACACAAGTACTAATTGCCAGAAGCATCCTTCAGTTAGGTGTTTCCTTTAACACTCGAGACTGTTCTGGAAACACTCCTGCTACAGTTCTATTTTCTAATCATGAGGAAGGCTAAACATTGCTAACGGAAAGTGGATCCCACACATCCCTCCCCCCAAACACCACTGAGAAAAAAAAAAATCCACTGATAAAAGAGACAGGAAGGGCAGTCTTCATAGCCCCTAAATCCTTCTAAGCACATTCTGGGAAATCTCCACATGATAAATATTCCCAGAGCAGGTCGTCTGGGGACCACCCCCTCCTCACTGTAAGCTCCGCTGCATTCCTCAGAGGAAAGGTCAATGGGAAATGACCTCATAAGACCTTTCACCTTAATCACATTAATTTAAGAATTACGGAGGCAAGACTGGGGGGAGGGGAGAGAAATACAAAAAACATATGTATAATATAAATCTGAAGAAAATGAAACATTAAGGAAAATGCTAGATGTTGATAATGGCGGGCTGAGGGACAAGGGGTGTATATATAGGAACCCTCCGTCCTTTCTCTTCCATTTTGCTGTGAACCTAAGACTGCTCTAAAGAGTTTTTTTTTTTTTAATTAAGGCAAAAATAAATATAAAGCAAAAATCAAGAAGAAAGCAATCGGTGTGTGTTTTGCCAGACTACTTTTCTTTCCTTTTCAGTTTATACCATGACCCTATTACTTTTGCAGTTAAAAAAAAAAAGGCACACGCACAAGAAACAAGGTTATTTTTAAATGCTTTATTTAAAAAAGAAAAAAAAGACTCCATGAAACACAGCCAATTCCCACGTGAAATGCATGAGGCTGGACCTGTGATCTGTTGAGGATACCTGGGCCACCTACGCCCTTCTGCAGACACCCCTGGGGGAAACGGAGCAGTGTGGCCCACCCATAGCCCCAGGATGCACCCGGCCCAGGCCAAACGCACCCACCTGTCAGAGGGCTGGCATCAGTCTTCAGGGAAAGCCTTACTTCTCAGCTCCTTTGTCATGTGGCTTCGGTTTAAAGAGCCAAACTCCTCCCCCCGCCAAAACATGCGCACCCAGCTACAGAACATGGGGCCACAGTTGAGTCCCACAGGCTTGCGTCAGACCTGGGTTTATAAGTAACCCATGGTCCCAACAGCTGTGTCTGTCGGAGACCGAGCCGCATTTTCAAAGGTGAAACCAAGAAAGGTCTTTACGACTGTGACTCAGCCCCCAAAATTCCTTGAAGGAAAAAAAAAAAAACTAATATTACAATGCTGAAAATAGGAGGAGGAAATCCTCTGCTGGCTGATGAGGCTGTCATCATGCTGTCTCCCTGGGACTAGGGAGAGGCAAGGGAGGCACTCGGCTTGGGGCGCAGAATTTAAGGGGTGCCAAGACTCCGTCAGGAAGAGAATCATTTTTAGTGACTCTCTTTAAAAAGCAGAAGTAATTTTAAAAATTTCACAATGAACCCCAAAACACAATTTTTTAAAATAAAGACAGGACTTGACCGTGACCTTGCGGGACCCATCTCCCCCGATCCCAGTTCTGGGGGGCTCAGGTGTAGCTGTGGGATGATCCCAATCTGAGGCACAAAGAAGAGTATGGGCTCTAGGAAAATCTGATTTCACCTATTAGCTAGCTGTGTGGCCTTGCGCACGTTAGCCCATAACCTGTGTCTTAGTTTCCTTTTCTGTAAAATGGATAGTACCTTCCTCATTGAATAAATGATCAAGCAAAAATAAATGCAAAGTGCCAAGCACACGGCCCAGCACAGGACCCAGGAGGAAACTGGTAATCCTACAGCCTCATACCAAGTACCCGGATTCCAGAACAGGTTCCCTAGGTGCTGTTAGTAGCTCCTGCAGTAGACTTTGAAGCAATTTTCAGGAAACGGGCTTGACAGGTTACTGCGGTTTCCCTACAGTCACCCTAAAGACAAACTTTTCTTGGTCTTCCCATCTTAAGAACTGAAGACCCATCCCAGCACCCAGTTAGCTGGGGGAAAAGAGTGGGCAAAGGGCGGGGATGGAGGCCTGGAACAGTACCCAACCCGTGGGCTCCTCGGGATAAACAAGCAAGTGATACCCAAACAGCCTGGTATGACTAGAGGACAAAACAACCTCTGGGTTTCTCAAGAGCTTTTCTTCCTACAGCAAAGCATGGCCATCTTTAAATAAAAGGAATCCAACCTCCAGGACAGTTTCTGGTCCCCTTCGGTCCTTGCTAATTTACCTGCGAGCCTGGGAGAAGCAACCGTCCCAGCTGACTCTGGGATTTATGGATGTGACCTTGGGATCATTACCATCACTATTCTCAGACTCTCAAAGTCTGAAGTCTGAGTTCATCCTTATGAATTATTCTACCTCCACAACAAAAGCATCCCATGAGCTGGACCACAGACCCCAGGCAATCTTGAACTTCCACACCACAAAGAGAGAACCACTTTTCAATCACCATCTCCCCTAGAAGACCACCTCTCACGCAAGTGTCACGAGGACCTATATTCCTTTGTTATGTGCCTTGGAAACACTAGGAAGAAGAAAAACGATCTTCAAGTGGATGGTTTCAATAATACAGCAGGGAAAGATGTGCAATGCCCAAAGTATGTCTCACATGACTGTTTACATATGTGAGCAGGCTCTGCTTAATGTGCAGAAAACTATCTTAGAAGGTTTTCCTTTTCTTGTGTCTCTGAAACATACTTTTCCCTTTTTAAATAACAAGACTGGATAATTATAAAAGCAATAAAAATTCAGTATGGGAAATTTAGAAAGCACAGAAAAGTTCAAAAGAAAAAATGAAGACCACTCATATTAGTCCTATCCAAAGAAAATCATGGGTAAAACCCTTTTCTCAATACACATAAGTACATAGATCTTACATAGAACTTTACACATACGTGCTCATCTCTTAAGTAGCAAACTAAGCGTATAATCGCAAAAGAAGAGGGGCGCCTGGGTGGCTCAGTCAGTTAAGCATCTGCCTCAAGCTCAGGTGATGATCCTGGGGTCCTGGGATCGAGCCCTGGTCTGCTTCTCCCTCTGCCCCTCCCCCCACTCATGCTCGCACACTCTCGCTCGCTCCCTCTCTCTAATAAATAAATAAAATCTTTATAGGAAAAAACAAAAACGGAAGAAGAGGTAGATGACCAGATGCAGGAAGGTCAATGAATAGCCTAAGAAACTCAGAACCTCATCATCCTGCAGAAGGCCAGGAGGAGGGACGACATTTTACAAAGAAATGTAAGAAATTATCTGTGACAAAGTTTACTTTTTAAGACCGTTAAGCGCCAACAAATATTAACTGAGCCCCTCCTAAGCTCCCAGCACTCTGCCAGGCACTGGGAACGCAGAGGTGTAAAATATTTCAGTAGAGGGGCGCCTGGGTGGCTCAGTCGTTAAGCGTCTGCCTTCGGCTCAGGTCATGATCCCAGGGTCCTGGGATGGAGCCCCGCATCGGGCTCCCTGCTCCGCGGGAAGCCTGCTTCTCCCTCTCCCCCTGCTTGTGTTCCTGCTCTCTCTCTCTCTCTCTCTCTCTCAATCTCTGTCAAATAAATATAAATCTTAAAAAAAAAAAAATCAGTAGAAGGCGCGCTCAGTAAGGGGAGAAACACTTCCCAAGCTTCTTCTTGGCCTCTGCCAATTCCAGCAAGTCATTTAAGCTCTCTGTGCCTCAGTTTCCCCTTACAGAAAATGGGGATTAAAACTTAGGGCAGTTGGGGGGATTAAATGAGTCTGTATACCTAAAGCACTTAGAGCTCAGCCTGAGACGCAGAAGTGCTCAAAAAAAGTGAGTGCTCCGATAAGTAAAATGAGTGACAAAGAGAGAAAACACACTGTAGGAAACAAGAGAGTCCAAGTTAGCCCCCTGGGAGGAGACGGAAGCCTTAGAAAGGCTCCTGGAAGGAGGTGGGCAGGGGCGGGGCGGACATGAGGCGAGAACGGAGTCGAAAGCCCTTGCCTTCCAAGCTGAGGAATCAGCAGGTGTGGAGATGGGAGGCTGTGAGACAGGAGGGCTCCTGGGGCTGGTTTTAGGGGCAGCTCAGGGGGAGGGTGGGAATATAGGAGGCAGGGACAGAAGAGGAGGCCAAGACACCAGATTTCATTTTCAGTGAAAGCAACAAAGGTAGAAGTATCCCACATCGTGATCCCTTGGAACCGGAAAGCTTTCCGGACTATCCCAATAAAGTCAAAGGGTGCTGATTTATGTGTTGTTTTTATTTAAAGACTTTTTTTTTTAAAGATTTTATTTATTTATTTATTTATTTGAGAGATAGAGAGCACGAGAGGGAAGAGGGTCAGAGGGAGAAGCAGACGCCCCGCCGAGCAGGGAGCCCGATGCGGGACTCGATCCCGGGACTCCAGGATCATGACCCGAGCCGAAGGCAGTCGCTGAACCAACTGAGCCACCCAGGCGTCCTGATTTATGTATTTTTAAATTACATTTGCCAGTGAGCATTTTCTAAAAACTCTAGAGGCAGAGATGTAATGAGCTGATCCTTCACACCTGCTCTCCAGACAGCCCCAAACTCATCACAAAGATCTGTGAGTCCTTACAGCACATATGCCGACCTCTAGTCACATATTTCTCACTGGGGCTATGACTAACACACAAAACAGACAACAAGACTAGATGATGAATTTGGTGTTCGCTACTTCATAATGACTGGCAAAAAAAGGAAAGGAAAAAAAATTTTAAACATCCATAGAAAACCGGGGGTGCCCTGGCTCAGTGGGCAGATCGTTATGACTTGATCTCAAGGTTGTGAGTTCGTGCCCCATGTTGGGGGTAGGGATTACTTAAAAACAAAATCTTAAAAAAAAATAAAAATAAATTTTTTAAATAAACATACATCGAAAATAAAAGTGAAAGGAGCTGTGACCAATACCTTTGCTAAAAACAAAGTTATTACCTAATGTGTTTGTCTTTGTTGATATGCTCTGCACAGTTAAGATTTAAAGCTTCATAGTTTAATAATACAAATAATACCTACTGTGTCATGAGTTTTTTATAAATCACTAGGCAGTCCCTTTTTATATACAGTTGACCACTGAACAATATAGGAGTTAGAGGCACTGACTCCCCACATAGGCAAAAATCCACGTATAATTTTTGACTCCCCAAAAGCTTAACTACTAATCAGCTACTGTTGACTGGAAGCCTTACCAATAACACAGTCAATTATCACATCTTTTGTAAGTTATGTTATATATTGTATTCTTATAACAGAGTAAGCTAGACAAAAAAAAATGTTAAGAAGAAAAAAAAAAAAAAGAGGGGCTCCTGGGTGGCTCAGTCGGTAAAGCGTCCAACTTTTGATTTCAGCTCAGGTCATGATCTCAGCATCATGGGATTTAGCCCCACGCCGGATTCCACACATCCAAACCTTTGTGTAGTCCCTGCCCTCTGACTCACAGATGGCCTAGGTGGCCAAAACTACTATGGAGGTGACAGCGTGTGACTTCCAAACCTAGCTCATAAAAGTCATAGCAGCATCTACCTTGGCCTCCTCCTAAATCACTCACTTGGAGAGAAGCTAGCTGCCATCTTGTGAGGACACTCAAGCATCCTGCCCAAGAAGAGCCTACGGGGGTCCTTGGAAGCAGATCATACAGCCCCAGCTGACATCTTTATTGCAAACAGGCAGACAGAAACTCAGCCGTTCCCAAGGTCCTGACCTGCAGAAACCGTGCAAAACAATTAATATTTACTATTGGTTGAAGTCACTTAATTATCTGGGATTAATCTGTCATGCAGCAATAGATAATCAATACATGCCCTGAAGCCTACATTCTTTTCTCCATATCTACACTGCCTTTCAGTAGCTTCTGTAATTTTGTTTTTTAATTATTAGCACTGTATATTCATATAGAGATTGAACAAAATAGCTCCTGAAATCAAAGCTATACACCCTATCAGTTCTCTGAGATAAGCACAACCTGGACTGACACCTTACATCTACTTGCTGGTACTATTACACCCTGGGACTCAGATTTTATTTGCACAATGGTCCTTTCGGGTCTACTCTTTCATAAAACAGGAAGCTGACAGAGTTCATTAAGTCTGTGCAGTGTAGTCCAGGAAACTGTTTAGTCATGTCTTTTAAAGGTGTGTTTTCAGCATTTTTTTTTAAGTCAACATAACTATGATGAGATACCACTACACGCCTATTACAATGGCTAAGATAAAAAACATTCGCAATATCAAAAGCTGATGAGGATTCCAACTTCTGGGTATTTGTCCATGAGAATTCAAAACTATGTTCACATCAAAACCTATGCATGAAGGGCACCTGGGTGGCTCAGTCCATTGAGTATCCAACTCTTGGTTTCAGCTCGGGTCATGGTCTCAAGGTTGTGGGATTGAACCCCGCGTCGGGCTCCACAGAGCAGAGTCTGCTTTGGATTCTCTCTTTCCCTCTCCTCCTGCCCCCACCCTGCTCACGCTTACTCTAAATAAATAAATAAATAAATAAATAAATAAATAAATAAATAAATCTTAAAAAAAAAGAAAAAAACAACACAACTCTCTGTGAAAGTTGATAGGAGCTGTACATTTATAACCACTGTATTCATAACTGCCCCCAACTGGGAACAACCTGAATGTCCGTCAGCAAGTGAATGGCTGCACAAACCCTGGTATGCCCATACAGTGGAATATGCTTCAGTAACAGAAGTGAAAGAACCACAGATACTCCCAACAGCTCAGAAGACCCTCAAAGATGTTACACTGAGTGAAAAGTCTCAAAAGGTTACATGCTCTACGATTCCATTCACACATCGTTCTGGAAAAGACCCAACAACCGTGACAGAGCAAAGACCAGTGTCAACAGAGGCTGGAGAAGGACAGTGACTACAAAGGGGCGACGTGCGGGAATTTTTTGAGCTGTTTGATAGGGTTCCATGTCCTGAGTGTGGTATTGTTCATACACATCGGCTCATATGGTAAAACTCACAGAGCTGTAGAGGGGGGGGGGGGGGAGGGGAAGGTCGTTTTTACGCAGTCTTGATCTTTTAAAAAATAGATGCATTATGCACTTTCCTTTTGAAGCAATTTCAATTACTTTTTCCCTTAAGTATATATATATATATATATATATATATATATATATATATACAAACTCTCTAAAAACACCCTCAGGGCCCAGGTTCCTCTTGATTTCCAATTCTTTAAAAAACGCTGATCTCAAGGACTTTTACAAGCAAGTTATTTAGAATCCATGATTTGTATCTTTGGAGTCTACCTTCTTTCAACCGATTACCATTCATTATTTTCCTCTACAGTTGAGGACGAATCCCCCCTGCTTTATGTCCCTATGAACATTCTTGCCTGGGAGCAAAAGACCTTTTAGAAGAACACAGATAAAACTGTACAGGCTCTCAATAAATGTTCGCTGGGTGGGTATATGGTGCGGTTCATCCCTTACGCCACAGATTAGCTAGATCCATCCCCAGACTGTCCCAAAGGCATCTGATAGCCTCTGGGAAAAATGAGCCCCCCATTCTGAGTTGCTCTCACGCATGAGGGGGACCATCCAGATAAGACACCTCGTGCCTTGGTGCCCCAAGCAGTCCACATCTCCTTTCAGTATCAAAAATGTCTCCATTTGGACAAAAATATATATACATGGTCCCCTTGAAGACAAGGATTTTTTGGGGGTCTGTTTTGTTCACTGGTGTGAATGTCAAGAATAGTACCTACCTTATGAAAGGTGCTCAACAGATCTCTGTTGAAAGTAAGATTGGTTTTATTCTTTGTAACTTGTGAAGACATTAAGAATTTAAAGAGTTGTGATTTCCCAGACACCCATGATCCTATGGTAAGATTTCCTTTCATCTATCAAAGACAGGCTCTTTTTTTAAGGACCTGGAAGAAAAAAAGGGAAGTTGGACACATAGCCCCCGAGCTCTAGGAACTAACTGGTGAAAAGGGTAAGATTCACACATCAGGGAATAACTCCTCGCACATCTGTATGAACCAGTTATGCCCTCTGGCACCCCTGCCACACATCCTCCACCCTCCCTATGAGCGCTCTACGTGCTTCTGGAGGCACTCTTCCAAAAGGTGTGCCAATGGAACTCAGAAATAGGCACTACTTTAATCGGAACTTGGAAAAATAGGCACGACTTGGATGTGTTACAAATGTTCTGCTGCGGGCTGATTAGGACTGCGAGGAACTAGCCCCTTTGCTGGTTAAGCGCTTTTGACCAACAACAGGGAAAAGCAGGCAGGTAAAAATTCTCCCCAAGTTAGAAGAAAATAAAGCAGCATGCACACTGCACGTGCCAGCCTACTGGAGGGCTCCTGGCTCTACTTTGGGCCTTTCTCAACCTCAGAGACAGGCCAGTTATGTGATACACACGCCCTGAGCACGCTCTACCCCTTTTTCCCCCACTTCGGAAGGTGCATTAGAGTACAAGGAACATCCTCGGGGGGATAATATATAACAAGTGACAAACTACTTATGGCACCCCTCGTAAGGGATCCTTAGGGTAAAGCTGCTGCTCTTGGAGCATAGATATCAACATTTAGGTGACAGTGAACTTGCGGAGCTTTGCACAGCCCTGGGAGGAAGTGGGGCAGAGAAAATTGCTTTTACATTCCTGCCATTCCCTTTCCTGCCGGTCTTTCCCCCAGAAAGGTGTTTGTTTGTTTGTTTGTTTGTTTTTCCCTCCCTAATTTTGCCTATCAATCCTATCCATCTGGAAAGGCTCCTGTTGTCTGGGGCCCATCTCATGTCTCCCTGTCCCCCTGCCCCAGACACACACCCCCGTAAGAGTGGGCCCTCACACAGGCTACACAAGAGTCCTACCCTGGGAGGTGAGGGTAGAGGTTCACATTCTCTACATGATCCCACATTTCATCACCGTGGGGGCAGGCTGAGCACATCTCCCAGGGGAACTGAAAACGCTCGAAGGTGTGATGAATTGCCAGGATGACTGGAGGTCTCTTGGATTCTAAGGCAGGAGCCACGGATGCTATACTTCCTGCCCTCCCCTGCATCACCACCACCACCACCAAACTGTCTGTCCTGCTCAAGATGCCAGGGGAGAACCCAGAAAGTGAAAGGGTAATGCCCAGCAAAAAAGAGAGGATGCGAGCAGGGAAACCCCGCGGGGGCTGACTCTGGATCGGGGTCTCTATACAGGAGACCCATCCACCTCTGCCCTTTCTCAGGCTGATACTGAAAACGAAGACATACCCCCTACTCTGCATCCTGTGGCTCAAGCTGGGCATCTGTCCCTTGCAACAAAAGAGACCTAGAGACCCTCCTACCATAGATTTATGCACACGTGGTCATTGTGGCAAAATACTGCAAGCAAAAAAATGACCCATAAAGGGCCATGTTAGTTACATCACGCAGAACCACAGAACGGTAACATCACAGAGGCATTAAACATTTTCATTTCAAGGGAAAACTCAATACAGAAAACCCTCAATGTGAAAGGGGGAAAAAAGTGGCTTCTGGATGTGCGCGCATCATGCTCTCAATTTCCGAAAAATCTGTGTTTGCATATATAAGTAAAAATACTTCAAAAAGGGATGCCTGGGTGGCTCAGTCAGTTAAGCATCTGCCTTCGGCTCAGGTCATGATCCCAGGATCCTGGGATCGAGTCCCACGTCGGGCTCCTTGCTCAGCAGGGAGCCTGCTTTTCCCTCTCCCACTCCCGCTCCCACTCCCCCTGCTTGTGCTCTCTGACAAATAAATAAATTTAATTTTTAAAGAAGTAAAAAAAAAAAAAAATACTTCAAATATACCAAATACTGCCAAAAGTCAAATGGAAATAAACCAATTTCTAATTTTCATAATCTTTGAATGGCAGGATTACAAGGGATTTTGACTTTCTGTCTCATATGTGAATACTTTCCTAATCCCGTTACGGTAACACACTACAAAGTGGCTCAATCAGGTAAGCCTCTGACTCTTGATTTCTACTCAGTCATGATCACAGGGGTGAGACCAAGCCCCACGTCAGGCTCTACACTGGGCGGGGAGTCTGCTTGAGATTCTCCTTCTGCCTCTGCCCCTTGCCCCACTTGCATGCATGCTTCCTCTCTCTAAAATAAATAAATCTTTAAAAAAAAAAAATAACACACTACAAAGTGAACACCAAAATAAACAAACAAAAACATACTTCTTTAACTAAAGCTCAGGTCAAATGCCACTTCTTCCCATCAGAATTCACAGTCTTACTATCTTAACACTTCTACCATTACTATACCTTTTGCAAAGTTACTGTCATACCTCACCTTTTATTATAATTACCTAGACACTTCTCCCATCCACCCTGGATGCTATCCTCTGAGAGCAAGGAGTGAGCCTTATTTTTGTGGCACCGATGGTAACCAGTATATTCAATAGATGTTCATAAATATCTGTTGACTTGATAAGGCCCTTACATAAACTAGAGTAAAAATAAAACAGCAGTGAATATGCAAATTACCCTGGTCAACTGGCCACCGTGATGGTAATGGGGGAGTGGGGGGTTAAAGAGAGGATCACACTTCTTTTTTAAAAGTTGTATCAATTAAATGAAAATATAAATATTATTGCTCCACAGTCTGCATTTCATTCACCTGGCTATTTTACATTCAATTTATTTGCTTAATATCAAGGTTATTATGAAATCATTTAACTTTTCTTTACAAATATTTGTGTCTAATTTTTTAATTTGGTAAACCTCTGGCTTACCCAAATCTTGACATTTTCAAGTAGCTCAACTCCACTAATAACACTGGACCCCAATAAGATCTGATGCCAGAGAACCAAAAGCTCTAATAGGATTATAAAGGATGATATTAATAATGTCCTCAAAAATCTCCTAAGCAATATTAAATGTGCAGGTAAATGCCATTCTAGGTAGACAAAAAAATGGAGGGTACCGCCATCATTTTTTCTTAAAGAAGTAAAATATCGTGTTCAAGTATTTCCTGTAACCCAAACTGCCAAATGATCAATTCCAAGCAGATGTCCTACAAGGCCACCTTAAGAAGAAAGGTAAAATTCATGTTGATTTAGTTGCAACATTTACACACAATATCAAATACCTAAAGAGGTCATCTCTCACGGAGATCTGATAGGACCGCTAAATCACTTTCCACATAATTGATAGGGAGAAACGTTTTCTCAGAGATAATGGCAAATGGCAGAAGAATAGATAGTCTTCCAATTAATGCATCAGCCAAGATGCTTCGGATGGCAGTAACAGTAAAAATACTGTTTAGCACATGAAGTCCAGTTTGTATTATTTAGTATACAAAATTTACTACTCTTTACAACACTAAGCTCCAGGTGCAGGAAGATCAGTGATTCAGTGACACCCACAAGGACTCTGGTTCCATCTTTCAGCTCCATCATCCTCTTGCCGTCATCCCAAGGCTGATCACAATATGGCTGCTGTGGCTCCGGGCATCACAGTCAGTCTAGTCCTTGGGTCTCTCTTTTTTTTTGGGGGGGGGGTCTCTTTTTAAGAGCACAGCAATTCCCAGAACTCCTAGATGTTGGAGACTTCTGGGAAGGATCTGGCTTGATGATGAAAGGAGCCTGAAGAAGTCTGTGCCTTTACTGACCTGACAACACTAGATGTGTGAGAGAATGAAGCTGCCACAGCCATTAGTCATAATACCTAATTAGGCGGCGGCAGCCTAATTACCCAGTAGGCAACAAGCCCAAGTACAAAAAGCAACATGGTGGGGATGGCAGGGGGAAGAGAAAGAACCTGGGTCCTTGATGATACCACGAGCTGAGATACCGAACTGGCAGCCCCTTACTATTCCTGGAGGCAACTGAATGTTTGATGGATTAAACTATTGGCCAGACATTCTACCATGTTAAGATAAATGTACCCTTAAAGGCGCCCTTCAGATTTTTGGGAAAGAGCACCAGTAACTTGCCCAACATCACAAACATGGCTGGGCAGATCTGTGTGGTTCCAGTACCTATGCTCCCATCTCTTGCCACCTCTGATACCCCCCTCTACCTCCTATAGTCTCAAATGTCACAGGGTGTTCATTACACACACATTTTAATTCAGATCAACTAATATTTATTTACCTTCTCTGGGCAGGAGAAACAAAAATTAGGAAAATATACTTTCTGACCAAACAATGCTTGTTATCTGGTTCAGAAAATAAAGAGAAAACACAGACAAGATAGAATTCCTGCCAAAATAGAGGAACTAAAGCCCTTTCATAATTCCATATGCCTACATAAGCCACTCTGACCTCTTTTTAAAATGTTACATCTTGGGGCACTGGGGTGGCTCAGTCGGTGGGGTGTCGACTCTTGATTTCAGCTCAGGTCATGATCTGGGGGGGGTCATAGGATACAGTCCTGTGTGGGGACACTCTCTCTCTCTCTCTCTCTCTCTCTCTCAAATAAATAAATCTTAGGAAAGAAATAAAAATTTAAAAAAATGTAAAACGTTACATCTTGCTTTTACCCAAGGCTCCATTTCTGTATTGATTTCAAAAATATTTCTTTCCCATAATCCTTCTGTGTGCTGAAGAACAAATACAACTCAACTCTGAATTTCAGAAATCTTATTTATTTGATCATAATCTTAAACACTTGTTTCCTCAGATTTTCAAAATAAGCCGGTATTTTCTCTTTCAGGTTTAAGTCTCTTCAACTCAGTTTTAGTTGAGAAAGAAAAAAACTGCTCCATCACCCTCAAAGTAAATGGAGGCCAACCTCTTGAAAAGAGAATAGCAGCCTAAGCCTTACACATAAAAACGTGTTATTTTTCCAAAGTTGAGTAGATTCCCTGACCTTTAATAAGTTCAATAATTAGATCACGTACAATGTTCTCCTAATAACTTCTCCTTTTCGAAAGATACCATCAAAAAATAAAAAGGAGACTGATGAAAATATTCACAATACACAAATCTAACAAAGAACTTGTATCCAGGATACATAAAGAATCTCCACAACCATAAAATAAGATGACATTAAGGATGTGCAGTTCACACTCAAAAGCTATGTAAAATGATCAGGCAAAAATACAATTGAAAAGACAAAAGATTTAATAGACAAAAGAAGATACACAAATGGCCAATAAGCACATGAAAAGCGATCATTAGCCATCCATCGGGGAAATATACAATTAAACCACAATGAGTCACCAGGACACATCCACCAGAATGGCTAAAATGACAAAGACAGAATTTCCAGTGTTACCGGGGACTGCAGTAACTGGAATGCTCAGATGTCCCTGGGGAATGTAAAATGGTACCAACACTTGGGACTGTAGCTTCTTACAAAGTTAAGCATGTACTTATTATAGGACCCAGTGACAAAATTCCAAAGACTGTGCGCGAAGACTTGTTCACAACTGTTCATATAGCTTCGTGCGTGCGAGCCCAAAACAAAGGACCAGAGCGGCCAAAGGTGAAGGAGTAGACACACGGTGGCACGCCCTGACCCTGAAATGCTACAGGGCAAAAAGATGGGAGGGACGAGTAGAGAGGAGAGAGTAGGGAGGGGGAGAGAAGAGCAAGAGGAGGAGAGGATGGGAGACTCAAAGTCAAGGAGAAAAGAAATTGCACCTTGACATAGTAAAACTACAGAACTCCAAAGAACCTTAAAAGCAGCCAGAGGGAGGGGCGGCTGGGTGGCTCGGTGGGGTAAGCACCTGACTCTTGATCTCAGCTCAGGTCTCGATCTCAGGGTCCTGAGTTCAAGCCCCACCCCTGGGCTCCACGCCAAGTGTGGAACCTACTTAAAAAATAAAAAATAAAAAGGGGGGAGCACTGCTCACAAAAAACAATCAGCCTGACAGCTGATATTGCAGCAACAACAATGGAACCAAAAGACAGCTGATGAATACAACAGCAATCCAGAATTGTACACCCAGGGCATTTATTGTTCCAGAGCAAAGATGTATTTAAAGGCATACAAACACAGAGGTTACCACCAACGGATGCTCACTAATAAAACTTCTAGAAAATATATGCCAGGAAGAAGGAAAATTTTCCCAGAGGCTAGCTTCTCAGAGAAGTTCTGCTTTCTTCTTCATGCTTTTAGGTCTAAGTTTTGCTTTTTAATGAGGCTGTATCTTTTTACAGTATTACCCAGCGCTAAAGGTTAATTTTTTTAAAAGGTTTTATTTATTTGAGAGAGAGCACGAGCACAGGGGAGGGGCAGAGAGAGAGGGAGAAGCAGGCTCCCCGCTGAACATGGAGCCCAACGTGGGGCTCAAGGCAGACACTTAACCAACTGAGTCACCCAGGCGCCCCTAAAGGTTCATTTAAATTGTTAAATCAGAACGAAACGGAAACAAAATCAAATACCAAATTTCAAATTCCCAGAACAGCAACCTTAAAAAACTTTAAACACTAAACTGGAAAGGACATCAAAAACGAGGTTTACTTATTCACTGCAAGTATTTCCCAAGGGAGTGCTCTGTGCCAGGCGTATACTAGATCCTGAGTTAACAGGATGAGAACAAAAAATGAAACTCACCGTGATACTGGATTTATAAGTCTTCTTTTACCAGATACCTTGACGGGAAGCCAAAGTCTGTGTACAGCACAACGTTACTCTTGTGGTAAGAAATATTGTCGTAATAGAGTTGAAAGCAATCTAGTTTGGCCCACGGCTCCTTTGTTTGAAAATGTATGCACAAATATGACAATTTTACACATGAAATTAATTCAGTGCAAATGATGAATTCCCACCTCATTTATTTGCCAATCTTACTTTGTCTAGTATTTCCAACCCCCGTTAAAATAAGAAAACTGCCATCCAGAGCTGGGTTCACAGCCAGCACCGCGCGTGCACTGTTTCAGTCACGTTGTACTTGATCCTCCCTGGCTTATTTCACAAATATCAAAAGCCGAGAGCACCATATTTCATATCGATCAAGTGCCCACTTTTGCTTAGAGTATCCACTTGGCACACATTTTAACTGCCTTAAATTAGGACAAGGGCAGCCTAAAAAAGCCAGTTTCTCCACTTAAAAATAAACATCTTCCGGGGGCTTCTTGTAAAAACACAGGCAGCGTTTGGCATAAAAAAGGCTGGTGAAATCAGTATCTCGAGTGATCTGAATGGAAACCGTCGGGCTCTGATCTTTCAGGACATGTGGAAGTGGTTAACGGGGTAACCCGGCGGAAACGGGCCGCAGCAGAAACCCTACCCATTAAAAAGCCAAAAAAAGAAGTTGACCTACCGCTCGCTTCCCATTCAATAGCCAGGCTCAGGAGAGCCCTGCCTTTCAATCGAAAGCACCCCACAGCAGGAGAGGGGCAGCCACAGAAACCCAAAAGCCTGGCCCTGCCCCTCCCAGGCAATGGCACCCAGCACCTGAAACACCTGTGCACCCAACACCTGAAAAACCTGTGCAGGAGCATCTTTCCTTACTCTCAAAAACACGAGGCAGTTCTCTGCGATAAGCCAGGCCAGTTACAAAAGGGCTGGTTTCAAATGGCTGGTTCTCTAGGCCACAGAATCACTGGCCCAGGACCTACACATCCACCAAACTTCCCCCATCCTCTGGGAAAAACCACAATGTCACCTTTCCTATAGAGCGTTCCGCACACAAAGACTGGGCACTTGCCTTTTCTCCAGTGGTCTCTTAACCTCTTCAAGGATGGAAAAAGCTTTTCTCTTGTGATGGTTATCGCACGCACCCTCCTTAAAAATTTGTGTCATTTTCCAAATGAATTAAACTCTTGCTGTGCTCGCTGAGGTGGAGAGGATGAATTCCACTTTTTAAAAAACTAACCCTTTCGATATTATATTTAATTCTTAACTTCCCTTGGACAGTTTCTTTAATGAAATACAAAACACAAACATCCACCCAGGTGCCTTTCAGACTCAAAATAATTATAAAATAAATGCAATACGCCAGAAGAAAATTGTCTAGGATAGGTTTTTTTTTTTTAATCTCCTTTTGGTAAATTTGGCTACAGAGTAGCATTAGTGTTCTATTATGACCCAAGGGATTCAATCACCATACAAATTCCAGGAAGAGACCATCAATGCGAAAAGGGGCATTATAAACCTAACTCCAGGGACAGACTCCCTAAATGAACCACCATGCACCAACTCACAAGGGGCACGCTACAGAATCCGTGATCCTATAGGGCACAACTACATCATCTTCAACTATTTCAAATTTCCTGCCCACATAAAAGAAACAAGAGATTCTGGGAAGGCCTGGGCTAGGGAGGCATCAACTCAGTATCTCCACCAACGCTTCGCCCAGTGAGCCAGCCACTGGCCAATAATGTCTATTTATTTTACCCAGAGGCAGATCTATTAGCCAGACATTCTAAAAACACAAACGTTTTGTTGTGCTTGGAGTAACTCCAATATTGGTGCCTTGCTGCAGAACGATGCTGCAGGAATATAAAGTGAGCCATGTGGATGCTGAACCCACATAGGAAGTGCATCGTCAGAAACTGACACACCAGAAGACCAACCCTTTGGAAAGGCTGAGGGTAAACCTACCCAGCCGGCAGGCTGTGCAAGGAGGGAAGAAAGCCAGAGACGAGATATCAGAAGGGCCCACCCCATCGGAACAATGAGGACAAATTTTAAGGCAACTCCCTCAAAGCTCTCAGCACCAAAAAGGCCCGTCTCCCTCCTCTCCCGTTTAGACTGAATAAGAAAATCAAGACAATGCTGAAGGCCGTTCCGAAATGGGCTTGGCAAGTCACCACGTGTAAAATACATTAAGGGGTTTGGCTCTCCGAAGACTGCCTGCTGGGTGGGAAGACAGGGGTCCATCAAAGTCAAGGCATGGGCGAAGCGGGACACCGGGGAGGGCTGGAGGAGCGAGTGAACCTGCGAAGCTAACAAGAAAGGCACTGACGATAATAAAACGAAACAGCCAGAGGCCACCATGGTACTCCAGAAGGCCCACAGACAGGCTCAGACCCCTAAAATGCTCCGGATGAGAGGCAAGCCCTCTCCACCTCCCAAGAAGCTGATCCGAAAGCAGGGTCCTCGTTCCTTTGTGAGCCCCACCTCTCTCCTTTCTGGGATCCTGCAACCATCCCAGCAGCGGCCGGGCCCCAACGAAAACGACAAACCAAATCCAGAATGATGACGGGGAACTCATCCCCCCCCCCCAAATTAAACACACACACGCACACACACTCACTCACTCAAGGGTCTGGCCGGATCACACAGCTAAAGTTTCCGGAACTTAAATCGTAAAACCACAATCAGAAGTTGTTTTGAAATGCTCACCACAAAAATCTGTGTCCTTTGCTTGATAGGGAAAAAAAAAAAAAAACTTTGCTCTCCATAAAGGCAGGCGGTAAAGAGAGACAAAAATCTAACTTAGGTGGAGGGTGTGTTCCTCTTTGTCACTTACCGGGGTGCTCGCGCCGCGCGTGGGCGAGCGGCTGGCACCCGGCGGCGCCGTAGCACCCAAGCCAGTGGCCACCTCCCCGGCCCCGCGATCCGCCTCTGGGGCCAAGATTACGGCCGGAGGTCCGGAAGCGGCGCCGGCGCTGTCACCGTGCCGGGTGGGACGGGAGGAAAGCGGGGGGAAGGGCGCCGCGGGGTGGGGGAGGCGACGGGGGCCGCGCGAGGAGCCCCGCTGCCCGGGTCCGCGGAGGTGAGAAGAGTGCAAACGGTGGCCCGGCGCCCGGAGGCCCCCGAGCTCCTGCTATTGTTGCCGGGGCTGCCCTGGGCCCGGCGGGCGGGAGCACGACCCCACCCGCCGCCCGCCTCCTCCGGGCAGGACCCCGCGGGCGCGCACCCACCTCCACCCGCGCCCCCCGCCGGCGGGTCGGCTCCGGGCGCCCCGACTCGCACAAGTTGCCGCCCGCCCGCCCCGCAGCAGTCATTGTTTGCCCCGCGCCTCCTACCTCCACGGCGCCGGCGGCTCCGGCTCCCACTCCGGGCCTCCCGGCTCAGCAGCTCCGAACCCCCGGCTGCAGAGGGCGCGGCGGCTCCGGGCTGCTCGTGCAGCGGGGGCGCTCGGCTATTAATACCCGCGGGCGGCGGCGGCGGCGCGGGAGTGCAAGCGGGGCTGGGGGTGGCCGGCCGAGGTCCGAGCCATCAAAGGTGGCGCGGGGCGGAGGGGAGGGCGGAGCAGGCGGGGTGGGTGGGGAGCGGGCTCAGGGTCGCCATGGCCGCTTCGACGCCGGGCCGAGAGCCACTCGCGCGGGGAGGAGCGGCGCAAAGCGGGCGGCGGCCGCGTCCCCGCCCTGCGCCCCAGCCTAGCGCCCGCAGCCCTGCGCCCGCGCCGGACCCGCCGCCTCCGGGGCCGGCGAGCGGGAAGTGAAGGCGATCGCGCCCCTCCCCGGACCTGGGCCGGCCCCTCGGCGGAGGGGGGGGCGGGGGTAGCTGGGGTGCCGCGCCGCCCGAGCCGCGGGGACAGCGAGAGAGCCACAGCCCCCTCCAGCGTCCGGGCCGGCAACCTGCGCGCTAGCGCGCCCCGCCCCGCTCCGCCCCGCCCTGGGGGCAGGTGCGCCGGGGGATGGAGGGGGGCGCCAGCCCGGAACGCCCCTCCCCGACCCCGCGAGCCCACCTCAGATCTGTGCCTGCCTTGGTCCTAAAGCCAGAACCCGTGTCTCCGCGGGGCGGCACGGAACAGAGCTCAGGAAGCGCTGGGGAGTGCGCTGCGCCACCAGGGACACGCCAGTCCCGCTGTGCGGTGGTGGAAAGCGGTACAGGGAGAGCGCGAGACGGAGCGCGCCGGCTAAAACCAGCAGCAGCTGGAAGGCGGTCGGTGGACTCCGCAACTCGCTGGTTGAGGTCATGCAATGGGGTGCCTGTGTGTCCACCTAGGACTTCACGTGGTCGCGCGGGAAGCGGCGTTTTGCAAGGACCCACGAGCACCCTCCCTCCCAGGCCGCACAAACGGGCTTCCGGCACCACCCTGGGCTGCGAGAGACTCAATCCCGATTTCCCAGGACAGTCCCCACCCCTACGTGCCCCACCTCCAGGAACAGGAGCAAAGCCTCGGAGGGGAAGGGAAAAGGTTGGGAGCTGGTTTGAGGAATTTAATGGGGGAGGGAGCGAGATTCAGGCCCGAGGCGGCTGGGACCTGTGGCGCACGGGCGGGGGACGGGGACGACAGACTGTCACTGTCCCCACCCTCCAGCTGGGAGCTCCTGCTTTACCGTCTCTAGCCCCCCTTCCTGAGCCCCCAGTGTCGCCTTTCCCTGTCCTCGCTGTAGACTTCCCACTCGTGGAGGAGAAAGGGCGGGCAGCAGCAGGTTAGAACTCCAAGGAACCCTCTGCTAGATCCCGAGTGGATGAACTTCCCACCTCTGAAGGCCGCAGGCTCCGGAACCCTGGGCATTTTGCGCCTTAGAGGAGTTCACAGGCCTCGAACCAGGTGGATAGGTTTCAAGGGAGACGCTACAACTGAACTCGGAGAGGAGCAGAGCAGGGGCCCCTTTGTGGCGGTGTGGGTGGGCACAACAGGGCTCATTAGAAGTACAGGGGGTACCTGCGGGCAGCAGGTGTGAGCAGTTTCTAGAAAGGAGCAAAGAGACCAATTTTTAGTATGAGGTACTGACCTGTATTTTTTTTTTTTTACGCTTGCCTATTTGATGAAAGTGGGAGTAAAAAGGGCCATGTAGGCCTCAGACCTAAGAAGAAACAGCAGTTGAGCAGTTTGTGGCCAAAGAAAAGAAATAGTAGGTTCTGACCCTCTGAGTGGCTCTGGACAAGCCATAGGTCAGAGGGTTTAGGCCAGTGCTTCTCTAAGTGTTGGCTCTCACACCTGCAACACATGGAAACTAAGAAATGAACATTTTAGAGTGTCACTCCACACCTACCTTATCAGGTTCCCCAAGGTCAGCCCACATCAAAATGGCCTGCAGGGCTAGCTCAAAAAGATTGTCAGGCCCCATCCCCAATGTTTCAGGTTCTGTAGGTCTGGGGTAGGGCTTGAGAATTTGCGCTCCTTTAGCGGGTATGCTGAGCCCACATTCGGAAAACTACTATATTAGCCTAATGATTCACAGTCCTAGAATCACCTAAGATTTAAAAAAAAAAAAAAAAAATTCATTGGCCAGACTTCACCTCAGCCAAGTACATCAGGATTTATGGGGTTGGGACCCAGGCCTCAGTATTTTTAAAGTTCTGTCGGTGATTCCAATGTGAAGCCAGGTTTGAGAACAATTTTTTTTTAAACTTTAAAGTATACATGAATCACCTGCGGATCTTGTTAAGATGCAGATTCTAGTTTAGTAAGGTTGGAACACTATTTCCTTTGGTTTTTTCTTTAAGACTTTATTCATTCATTTGAGAGAGAACGCGGGCGGGAGTCAGGGGGTAGGGAAGCAAATCACCGGCTGAGCAGGGAGCGCAAGGCAGGACTCCAGAATCATGACCTGAGCCCAAGGCAGACTCTTAACCGACTAAGCCAGCCAGGCACCCAAGTTTGGGACGCTATTTCTAACAAGCTCTCCCGTGCTGTGTTTTTTGCTAGACCAAGTTCTGCACTGAGTGGCAAGCAAGGTGCTCTGCCATACTTCACAACTAAAGATAAAAAAGCCATAGAAATCAGAAAATTAGAAAAGTGACATTTACCCAGTCATTCTCTTTGGAAGACACACATTTTCATGTTGCTCTAGTGTTTCTTTCATCGGGAATTATGGTTTGTGTTTAGCTCTCAGCACAGGTACGGTCATCACACATCTGATGCTGTTTTATTACCTTAATATTACCAGCATGTTTGAGGCAAGGTGACTTTTCAGGGAGGCAATCTGAGAGGGTCTGCAGGCCTGGGGAGAGAGTTAATACAGGAGAGAGAAGAGGGCAGGCTGGGGGCTCCAGCTGGGAGAGGCTAGAGAAACCCCCTGCCCCCCCCAGCTTCCAGCTGTCCAGAACATTCTGTGCTTTGTACTTCATCTGACTGAAATCACCTTTTAAATTCCTCTGCCTGAAAAGCCCGCTGATACCTGGTCTACAAAATCTGCGGCCTGGACAATCAACCGCTGAAAACTTGACATGTTCCCTTGTCATTTTTTACTTTGTGCCTCACTTTCAGACTATAAAAATGTGTAATTAATTAGATCCCCTTTTTGTCCCACGACATGGGGTTATTTAGAAATCGTTCTGAATTAAGTGGTTACCCTGTTCTTAACTTTTCCCTTTGTTAATTTTAACTGTTTTTTTAATTACGGTAAATGTATGCACATGGAGAATTAAATAAGCAGTACAGAAAGGTATTAAGTAAAGCATATAAGGGACCCTTCCTCGCATTCCTGGTCCCATTTCTCAAGAGATCAGTTTCCCAGGGGTTCACAGTCCCCAGAAGTGTTCTAAGCTTAGGGGCGCCTTGGGTGGCTCAGTCGGTCAAGCGTCTGACTTTGGCTCAGGTCATGATCTCAGGGACTGAGCCCCTCATCGGGCTCTGCCCTCAGTGGGAAGTCTGTTTCTTTCTCTCTCTCTGCCTCTCCCCCTGCTCGTGCGCGCGCTCTCTCTCTCTCCCAAATAAATAAATAAAATCTTTTTAAAAAATGTTCTAAGCTTATACAAAAGTGTGTGTAAATCTCTTATGCTATAGCGATCACGTGTCACAGTGAAAAGAAACTTCTTATTTCATAATCACCATCCCCTCTCCGGGAAACATATCACCACACCACCGAGACCCGACCTTTCTGGGTCAGGACATTGCAAATCTCTGGATCTGCATATGTGCTGTCAGTAACATGAGAACCTACACTAAAAACCAAGTCAGGGAAGAGGGGATTTGCACATAGCACTTGTGGGCAGCTCTGGCGGTGACTCCTAATACCCATATTCTGTGTAATCCCCTCGCCTTGACCGAGGGCTGGGCCTAGTGAGGGCCTCCCTGCTAAGGTACAGAATTTGGAAGCATGAGGTGATGTCACTTCCATGATTAGCTTACAAAAGACTGAATTCCATCTTGCTGGCCCTCTCTCTTGCCTGCTTTAGATGAAGCCAGCGCCATACTGGGAGGCGCTCTATGAAGGACCCCTGCGGTGAGGAACAAAGGGAGCTGGTAAGGAAATTAGGCCTTAGTTAAGAGCCCTTGAGGCACTGAATCCCATGACAATCACAGGAGGGATCTTGGAAGGGGGGATCCTTCCCAGTGGACCCTTGCAATGACTGCAGCATTGTGAGAAATCCAGAGCCAGAGGACCCAGCTAAGCCTTGCCTAGATCCTTGACCCACAGAAAGTATGAGATGATAAATGGCATTGTTCTAACACTAAGTTTTGGAGTAATTTGTTATGCAGCAATGGGTAACTAACAAACATAGCATAATGTAGTAGGAATAGTAGAATTAGAAGACGCACATCCAAAGTTAAGTCAATAGGAAGAATATGAATCTCCCTTAGAGTAAGTAGGAAATAGTCTTGGGCTTTCGAGCTGTGTTTCATTTCAGCAGAATGGAGCCCTACTCCTTCTGGAGCCCAGCCACCAAGGGGCCAGCACTCATAGCCGTTCCCCTTTAATGGAACCAGCAGATACTGACTGGCAGACGAAGCAACTGACAGGAAGTGGACCCATGAGATTGTAAAATTTACAGAATCCAAGGATTCTAGAGATGAGGACCTAATTATTTTGCAGAGAAGGTTCTAGATCTAGGAGGGGAAGGGATAGCGATGGTGGTGGCAGACACCAGGTAGAGAAAAGATTAAGGAGAGATGGGGGGTGGGGTGGGGTGGAAGGTAGAGAATAGGAACCAAGGGAGTGTCCATGTAGGACACTTCTGGCTTAAAAAGGTAGTTGCTACCCCATCTTGGTAGATACTGCAAAACTACCCTCCAAAGATGCTGCCATAAATCATTCTCCCACTCTGGTGGTTTTAAAACATGGCCACAAACTCTCTGATACTCCTGTCATGGAGAAGTGGAGGGGTCTATGTCTGCTCCCTTTAAATCTGGACAAGCTTGTGACTTAAGTCAATAGAGTGGAGGTGATGTTGTGTGACTTGGTCAGAAAAAGCCATGCAACTTCGAGCTTATTCCCTGCATACACTTGCTCTTGGAGCCCTGAGCTGCCATGTAAGAAGTCGCAGCTACCCTAAGACCACCATAATCAAGAGGCCACATAGCGGTGCTCCAACTGACAGTCCCAGATGAGCCTGTCTTTTACCATCTCAGCCCAGTATCAGGAAGTGAGTGAAGAAGAGAGTGGGTTCTCCAGCCCCACTGTGCCTATCCCCAGCCTATCCAGCCACCCCAACCTTGGGGTCATACCAACTGGGGACACTGTGAAGCAGAGAAGATCCATCCCCGTTGTGCCCTTTCCAAATTCCAGATCCACAAAATCTATGATAAAATGGTTACTTTATGCCATTAAACTTTGCATGGCCTGCTATGCGGCAGTGGATAGCCCGAACACCCATGAACCATGCTTGAGACTACCTACGGCTCACACTTTAGCCCACTCTTGGTATTGGCAAACTTTTAATATTTGCCGATCTTATAGGTAAAATGGAATCTCATTCTTCTTTTCGTTATCCATTGAGGTTTCTTCATCCATGAATTGACTTTATATCCTTTGCTCATATCGCCATTGGGTTATTTGTCTTTTCTTGTTGGCTCATAATATCTTGATATGTTAAGGAAATTAGCCCTTTGCTATCATATAGTGAATATTTTTTCTGTTTCTGTACCTGTTTATGGTACTCGTTTTTTCAATAAGAAGTTCTTAATTATTATATTGTCAGATTTATCATTGTTTGCTTTTCTTTTCCTTTTTGTGTATGTTTGTTTTTGTTTTTAAGGAAACTGCACCCAGCGTGGGCACCAACTCACGATCCTGAGATCAAGAGTCGTATGCTCTACCGACTGAGGCAGCCAGGCGCCCTAACCATTGTTTGCTTTTATGATTTCACATTTTTGCATCATGCTTGAAAAGGTCTTCCCTGGCTTTTTAAAAAATCACTATATTTTCACACTTTAACAGTTTATTTTTATGGAATTGATCTATTTATTTTAGCATAAGAAATAGGACATGGAAACATTTGTCCCCCAAAGGGCTAACCACCATTTGAATAATAATAATAATGAATAATACTATGCAGAGCAATAACCCAGATATTAGTAATAATCTGTCTCTTCTACACCTGTTTGAAATGCCAATTTTATCATACAGTGGAGTCCATATTCTTTTTTACTCATTTGCCTATTCGTGTCCCAGTAACATAATGTTTGTGTTGGCAGATTCATAATATATTTTACTAAACTGATAGAACTTACACCCCATCATTTCAATGTTTTTCAGACTAGTTTTACGTATTTATTTTTCCAGATGAATTTTAGTATCATTTTGTCAAGCTCTAAAAAAATAATTGTATTACACCTTGATTAGAATCACTTTGAAATTTTTACCTTTAACTGCAGGATTTTTTTTTCTGTTTATAATAGTAATAGTAGCCAAAACATATGACTATTAATACTGTAGTGAATGCTAATTCATTTAATTGACACATCAACCTTATAAAGTAGGGACTGTGTTATGCCCATTTTACAAATGAGTTAACAGAAGCACAGAGAGGCTAAGTAACTTACCCAAGCTCACACAGCTCACACAAGCAGAGAAGGGAATTCAAACTCAGATTGCCAGCTTCAGAGACTAGGCTCTGCACCATTATGCTGTCTTGTGCCTTTATATTCATAAATCTAGGACAGCTGGTGAAAAGTATTAAAAACATACTTCTTTTAGAACAGAAAATAGAATAGGATAAAAAGTAAGGACTTTTTCTCATATTTTTTTCCACTTCACTTTCAAAAGGAAAAATTTAGGAGAAAACCATAGGAAGGTCAAGAGTGCAATGATTTTGAATCTGGCATGTAATCTTGCCTTTTGATTCTTAAAAAAATGAAACGATACAGGGACACCTGGGTGGCTCAGTCCGTTAAGCGTCTGCCATCGGCTCAGGTCCATGATCCCAGGGTCTTGGGATTGTCCCCCAGTCTGGCTCTCTGCTCGGTGGGGAGCCTGCTTCTCCTTCTCCTCCCCGCTTGTGTGCTCTCTCTCTGTCTCTCTCTTGCTATCTCTGTCTCTCTCTCAAATAAATAAATAAAATCTTTAAAAAAAAATGAAATGATACATAAGGGGAAAGTATACCATTGTCGATGTTACCTGAAGCATTTTCGCTGTTCAAAATGCACTGAAAACCGAAGTAGGAATGGGGTTGGGGAGGGTATCTCCATCTATTTCTATGTACCCCTATCCCTACCTACCTACTGTCTGCACATACACACGTGTATACCCATAATCAAGATGGCAATTCTCCTTGTCTTATTGATCTCATGCATGAAGGCCCATGCAAAATAACTCTGATGCTTAATAATCTGTGGTAGGAATTCTATATGTATTGCATAATTATCCCCTTCTTGAAATTGGATCTTCACACATTTTAAGGCAAAAACAAAGAAAAATGTTCATCCTCCCCCCACCAACAATTGCTGCTGAAGATCCATACACCTAATGCATGCTGAAGAATCATCAAAGCATAAGTCAAAGAGGGGCACCTGGGTGGCTCTTGAGTTTGGTGCAGGTCATGGTCTCAGGGTCATGAGATCTAGCCCCATGGTGGGCTCCACGCTCAGTGGGGTGTCTGCTTGAGATTCTCTCCCTCTGCCCCTCCGCTCCCTGCACACGTGCTTACTCTCTCTCTCTCTAAAATAAATACATAGAATCTTTTTTTTTTTTAAAAAAAGCATAAGTTAAAGAAGAAATCACCTGCTTGCCCCTACGTGGATAGGATGAGGGACAGCTGGTCCACAAAGACACCTGCAACTTTCAGCTTTTCTCTTCCCTCAGCATAGCTAAGGGCAATGGGTACTCTTAACCTGAAAATTACCACCAGCTCTGTGCGGGAAATTTTTTGACTAATTGGGCTTTAGCATCTTCTTTATCCTCCTGCATGGGATCAGGGCTGCTTAAATACAGTTCTTAATCCTTGAAAAGAAAGTAAATCCTAAATACAACCACACCTTTTTCCTAAGCAGTGGGATATTGCTTTTCCCAGCATGAGCCCTGTTCTTCAGCTTGTTAGTAACGGAGTTGAAGGTAGACACATGTAGCCGTAAACTAGTACTTGGTTGAATTATTCCTCTACCCTTTCATACAGATTAAGAATACTAGGGGAAAGGAGGAATAAGGAGGAATTATTTATGAAGTAATTTCTATCCTTTAACAAATTAAAATCCTTGTTACACATTCAAGCATAACCTACGTAAGTATGCAATGCCTAATCACAAATTATCTCTAAATATTTCTGTTTTAAATCTGAAAGAGGAGTAACCAAGAGAAATGGACTTAAGTGACAGTAAACTGAAGTCAATTAAGTTCTTGTAGTTAGGATTGATGCCATACCAAAAAAAAGAAGAAAAGAAAGAAAGAAAACAAAAAGAAAAAAGCAAAAGGAGAGAGAGAAAATCTTCCTTTCCTAGAATTGCTTTAAAATAGAGCAGATTTATATATTATCAGTGGTTCTTCAGGGCTGCTCTATAATTTAAGATAGTAAAACTTTAACAAATTGGCAAAAGATTTGAATGCTTAACAAAAGGGGGCATACGAAGAGCCAGCAATGAAAGAGCTTCTTATCAATCTGAGAAACACAAATTAATGCCACAATGAGAAACACTGTTCATCCACTAGAACTGCTAAAATTAAAAAGACTACCAACATCAAAATTTGATGAGGAGATAGAACAACTAAAACTCATACATTGCTGATAAAAATGTAAAATGGCACAACCACTTTGGGAAAAAGTCTGGCAGTTCCTTATGAATTTAAACATATACTCACTGTAAGATCAAGTAATTCCGCTCTTACGTATTTGCCCAAGAAATACAAGAACATATGTCCACAAAAAGACTTGCACAAAAATGTTCACAACAGCTTTATTCATAAAACTAAAAAAAAAAAAAATTGGGGGTGGAGGGGGCTAATAGATGGCCATCAACAGGAGAATGGAAAAGTAGGCTATGGTATATTCATATACAACAAATTCATAATTCAATAATAAAAAGGAATAAACTATTGACAACATGGATGAATCTCAAAAACATTTTGCTGAGAAAGGAACTTCACACACACACACAAAAGTACATATTGTACTTTTCTATTTGTATGATGTTTTATGATAGGCAAACCAAATCCACAGAGAAAAGCTCAGAATGGAAGTTGTCTTTGAAGGGCGGAGGATGGAGATCGACTGGGGAGGACCACAGGAGAAAATGTTCTGGGGTGATTATAATGTATTTGTCCCGCCAGAAGTTTGGGTTAAACCTAGTGAGTATAGACTTTGAGATCTGTGCATTTCATCATATGTAAACATTACCCCAAAAGAAATGAAACAGAACAAATATTGAACTCTAGCGAATGCTATTCATGCTGAAGTATTGAGGAAGAAGAGTACTTATGCCATTTACCTTGAAATAGACTTAAAAGGAAGGTCAGCTGATGGATGGCTAGTTCGAGAGAGAAATAGATAGGTGATATAGGAAGGAGAATAAGATGTTAATTATAGAATGTTGGTGGTGGCTAGAAACATGTTCACTATAAAATTTTTTCATGTTGTATGCTTGAAATTTGTATCATAAAATGATGAATTCCACTTCTAGGTATATACCCAAGAGAAATGAAAAGACATATGTCTTTTTTTTTTTTTTTTAAGTAGGCCCCATGCCCAGTGTGGAGTCCAATGTGGGGCTTGAACTCAAGACCCTGAGATCAAGACCTGCGCTGAGATCAAGAGTCAGATGCTTAACCGACTGAGCCACCCAGGCGCCCCAAAACATATGTACATAAAAACTTACATGAGTGTTCATATGAGCTATTATATAATAGCCAAAACATGGAAACAACCTGAATGTCCATTAGATGATGAAGGGATGAACCAGACGTGACCTATCTGTAAACAGAACAGTGTTTGGCAATAAAAAGGAATGAAGTACTGACATGCTACAACATCCATGAACCTAGAAAACACGCTTCAGTGAAAAGCCAGTCACAATAGACCACAGATTATATGAATGCATTTATGGGAAAGCTCAAGGATAGGCAAATCTCTGGAGAAAGGAAGGTCAGAGGTTGCCTCAGGCTAGAGGAATTGTAGGGAAATGGGAACTGACTGCTAAGGGGTCTGGAGTTTCTTTTTGGGGAGATGAAATGTTCTAAAGTTGGTTGTGGAATATTGACAGCCATTGCATTGTACACTGTAAATGGGTGAATTGGGGGTGCCTGGGTGGCTCAGTCAGTTAAGCATCTAACTCTTGCTTTTGGCTTAGATCGTGGTCTCAGGGTCATGATCTCAGGTCATGAGATCTCACCCTGTGTTGGGCTCTGTGCTCTGTTCGGAATCTGCTTGAGATTCTCTCTCTCTCTCTGCCCCACCCCATGTCTTTCTAAAAGAAATAAATAAATCTTTTTAAAAACTAGGTAAATTGTATGGTATATGAATTTTAACTCAACAAAGCTATTATAAATAATAAAATACTAGGGGCCCCTGGGTGGCTCAGGTGGTTGAGTGGCCAGCTAACTCTTGACTTTGGCTCAGGTCATGATCTCATGGGTCATGGGATTGAGCCCCAAGTTGGGTCAGGCTTCCTGCTCAGTGGGGAGTCTATTTCTCCCTGTCCCTCTGACCCTCCCCCTGCTGGTGCTCTCTCATAAATAAATAAATAAATAAATAAATAAATAAATAAAATCTTTAAGAAGAAAAGAATAGAGGCACAGGGAACCCCCCCTCAAAATCAATAGAAATAGGTCAACACCCCAACATCTAATAGTAGAACTTACGAATCTCAGAGACGAAGAGAAAATCTTGAAAGCAGCTTGGGACAAGAGGTCTGTAACCTACAGCAGTAGAAACATGAAATTGGCAGCAGACCTATCCACAGAGACCTGGCAGGCCAGAAAGGACTGGCGTGATATATTCAGGGTACTAAATGAGAAAAATATGCAGCCAAGAATAGTTTTTCCAGCTAGGTTGTCACTGAAAATAGAAGGAGAGATAAAAAGCTTCCAGGACAAATGGAAACTAAAAAAAATTGTGATCACCAAACCAGCCCTACAAGAAATATTGAAAGGGGTCCTCTAAGCATAGAGAGAGCCCAAAAGTAGCATAGACCAGAAAGGAACAGAGACAATATACAGTAACAGTCACCTTACAGGCAATACAATGGCACTAAATTCATATCTTTCAATAGTTACCCTGAATGTAAATGGGCTAAATGCCCCAATCAAAAGACACAGGCTATCAGATTGGATAAAAAAGCAAGACCTATCGATATGTTGTCTGCAAGAGACTCGTTTTAGGCCCAAAGACACCTCCAGATTTAAAGTGAGGGGGTGGAAAACCATTTACCATGCTAATGGACATCAAAAGAAAGCTGGGGTGGCAATCCTTATATCAGACAAATTAGATTTTAAACCGAAGACCGTAATAAGAACTGAGGAAGGACACTATATCCTACTTAAAGGGTCTATCCAACAAGAAGATCTAACAATTGTAAATATCTATGTCCCTAACATGGGAGCAGCCAATTAATAACAAAATCCAAGAAACACACTGACAATAATACAATAATAGTAGGGAACTTTAACGCCCCCTCACTGAAATGGACAGACCATCTAAGCAAAAGATCAACAAGGAAATAAGGGCTTTAAATGACACACTGGTCCAGATGGACTTCACAGATATAGTCAGAACATTCCATCCCAAAGCAACAGAATACACATTCTTCTCTAGTGCACATGGAACATTCTCCAGAATAGAGCACATCCTGTGTCACAAATCAGGTCTCAACCAGTACCAAAAGATTGGGATCATTCCCTGCATATTTTCGGACCACAGTGTTTTGAAACTCGAACTCAATCACAAAAGGAAAGTTGAAAAGAATTCAAATACATGGAGGCTAAAGAGCATCCTACTACAGAATGAAGGGGTCAATCAGGAAATTAAAGAAGAACTTAAAAAATTCATAGAAACAAATCAAAATAAAAACCCAACGGTTTAAAATCTTTGGGATGCAACAAAGGTAGTCCTAAGAGGGAAATATATAACAATACAAGCCTTTTTCAAGAAACAAGAAAGGTCTCAAATACACAACCTAACCCTACACCTAAAGGAGCTGGAGAACAAACAGCAAATAAAGCCTAAATCCAGAAGGAGAAGAGAAATAATAAAGATCAGAGCAGAAATCAATGAAATAGAAACCAAAAGAACACTAGAACAGATCAACAAAACTAGGAGCTGGTTCTTTGAAAGAATTAATAAGATTGATAAACCCCTGGCCAGACTTATGAAAAAGAAAAGAGAAAGGACCCAAATAAATAAAATCATGAATGAAAGAGGAGTTCACAACCAACAACTGAAGAAATACAAACAATTAAAGAACATATGATGAGCAGCTATATGCCAACAAATTAGACAATCTGGAAGAAATGGATGCATTCCTAGAGATGTATAAACTACCAAAACTGAACCAGGAAGAAATAGAAAACCTGAACAGACCCATAACCAGCAAGGAAATTGAAACAGTAACCAAAAATCTCCCACCAAGAGCCCAGGGCCAGATGACTTCCCAGGGAAATTTTACCAAACATTTAAAGAAGAATTAATACTTACTCTTCTGAAACTGTTCCAAAAAATAGAAATGGAAGGAAAACTTCCAAACTCATTTTATGAGGCCAGCATTACGTTGATCCCAAAACCAGACAAAGACCCCATCAAAAAGGAGAATTACAGAGCATTGTCCCTGATGGACATGGATGCAAAAATTCTCACCAAAATATTAGCTACTAATTAATTAAAAGGATTATTCACCACGACCAAGTGGGATTTATTCCTGAGTTGCAAGGTTGGTTCAACATCCGAAGATCAATCAATGCTATACACTACATTAATAAAAGAAAGAACAAGAACCATATGATCCTCTCAATTGATGTAGAAAATTGACTAAATACAGCATCCTTTCTTGATTAAAACTCTTCAGAGTATAGGGATAGAGGGTACATACCTCAATATCATAAAAGCCATCTATGGAAAACCCACAGCAAATATCATTCTCAATGGGGAAAAACTGAGAGCTTTTCCCCTCAGGTCAGGAACACAGCAGAGATGTCCACTATCACCACTGCTATTCAACATAGTACTAGAAGTCCTAGCCTCAACAATCAGACAACAAAAAGAAATAAAAGGCATCTGAATTGGCAAAGAAGTCAAACTCTCACTCTTCGCAGAAGATATGATACTTTATGTGGAAAACCCAAAAGACTCCACCCCAAAACTGCTAGCACTCATACAGGAATTCAGTAAAGTGGCAGGATATAAAATCAAAGCACAGAAATCAGTGGCATTCCTATACACCAACAACAAGACAGAAGAAAGAGAAATTAAGGAGTCGATCCCATTTACAACTGCACCCAAAACCATAAGATACCTAGGAATAAATTTAACCAAAGAGGCAAAGGATCTTTACTCAGAAACTATAGGATACTCATGAAAGAAATTGAGGAAGACACAAAGAAATGGAAAAATGTTCCATGCTCATGGATTGGAGGCACAAATATTATGAAAATGTCTATGCTACCTAGAGCAATCTACACATTTAATGCAATCCCTATCAAAATACCATCCACTTTTTTCAAGGAAATGGAACAAAGAATCCTAAAATTTGTATGGAACCAGAAAAGACCCCGAACAGCCAGAGGAATGTTGAAAAAGAAAAGCAAAGCTGGCGGCATCACAATTCCAGACTTCCAGCTCTATTACAAAGCTGTCGTCATCAAGAGAGTATGGTACTGGCACAAAAACAGACACATAGATCAATGGAACAGAACAGAGAGCCCAGAAATGGACCCTCAACTCTATGGTCAACTCATCTTCGACAAAGCAGGAAAGAATGTCCAGTGGAAAAAAGACAGTCTCTTCAACAAATGGTGTTGGGACAATTGGACAGCCACATGCAGAAGAATGAAACTGGACCATTTCCTTACACCACACACAAAAATAGACTCCAAATGGTTGAAAGAGCTAAATGTGAGACAGGAGTCCATCAAAATCCTAAAAGAGAACACAGGGAGCAACCTCTTCGACCTCAGCCGCAGCAACTTCTTCCTAGAAACATCGCCAAAGGCAAGGGAAGCAAGGGCAAAAATGAACTATTGGGACTTCACCAAGATAAAAAGCTTTTGCACAGCAAAGGAAACAGTCCACAAAACCAAAAGAACCAAGAGAGTGGGAGAAGAGATTTGCAAATGACATATCAGATAAAGGGCTAGTATCCAAAATCTATAAAGAACTTACCAAACTCAACACCCAAAGAACAAATGATCCAATCTAGAAATGGGCAGAAGACATGAACAGACATTTCTGCAAGACATCCAAATGGCCAACAGACACATGATAAAATGCTCCACATCACTTGGCATCAGGGAAATACGAATCAAAACCTCAGTGAGATACCACCTCACACCAGTCAGAATGGCTAAAATTAACAAGTCAGGAAACAACAGATGTTGGCGAGGATTCAGAGAAAGGGGAACCCTCCTACGCTGTTGGTGGGAATGCAAGCTGGTGCAGCCACTCTGGAAGACAGTATGGAGGTTCCTGAAAAAGTTGAAAATAGAGCTACCCTCTGACTCAGCAATTGCACTACTGGGTATTTACCCCAAAGATACAAATGTAGGGATCCGAAGGGGCACCTGCACCCCAATGTTTATAGCAGCAATGTCCACAATAGCCAAACTATGGAAAGCACCCAGATGTCCAACGACAGATGAATGGATAAAGAAGATGTGGTATATATATATACACACACACACACACAATGGAATATTATGCAGCCATCAAAAAATTGAAATCTTGCCATTTGCAACGATGTGGATGGAACTAGAGGGTATTATGCTAAGTGAAATAAGTCCATCAGAGAAAGACAATTATCATATGATCTCACTGATACGTGGAATTTGAGAAACAAGGCAGAGCATCATAGGGGAAGAGAGGAAAAAATGAAACAAGATGAAACCAGAGAGGGAGACAAACCATAACAGACTCTTAATCTCAGGAAACAAACTGAGGGTTGCTGGAGTGGAGGGGGTTGGGAGGGATGGGGTGGCTGGGTGATGGACACTGGGGAGGGTATGTGCTATGGTGAGCGCTGTGAATTGTGTAAGACTGATGAATCACAGATCTGTACCCCTGAAACAAATAATACATTATATGTTAATAATAAAAAATAAATAAAATACTGGAAGACATTATTAGTATCAATCCTATTATCGCACAGTTAATTGCCCGATTTACTATAGATCTCTTGCTTTGCATGAACAGAAAACATCCTTGCCATATATTCTAATACACATTTTTTAATACAAATTCCTTAGTAAGGAATTTCTAAATTCATGGAACATATGAACCTGGTATTAATCTTTGATTTGTTAGGCTGATTCTAATTGGAGGACTCTAATATTCCAGCAGATGGTTTTGGGGTCTGCTTCTTGTTTGTTTTTTCACAATTCCTAGCGACAGATGTCTCTCGCAAGGGAGTTAGAAATGCCTGCATACTCCCTGCTGGTCACCCCAGGTACCTGTAAAGTCCCAGAGGGATAGAGAGACCCAGGAAATGAGTATGTGAAACGAGGAAGTTATTATTTATATAGGCCACTGGTTCCCAAACTCGGGTACATATTGGAATCACTGCGGGGCGGGGTGGGGCTTTAAGAAAAACACTGACACTTCTTATCCCTCCCGGAGATCCTGATGTAACTGGTCTGGGGTACAGCGTGGGAGCAGAATTTTTTAAAGCTCCTCAGGAAATTCTAACGCGCCGTCTGGTTGCGAACCACTGACCTCAGACCTATCCTGAGCTCCAGGAGAGCGAGGTTGGAACAGACTTAACTCAGAACCTAAATCCAAATGGTGGAATCTCACCTGCTCCAGGTGGCGCCAAGATACAAGAACCCCCAGCAAGGCCGACTGAGTGTGACGTCATCGTCCTATCCTCAAAAAAAGAACACATTACATGATTCCAAGTCAAACTCTATTTGAAGAGGTATTTCAAGCTCCCTCTTACTCTGACCCCTATTGCTCCATCTCGTCCCACCCCCCACCCCCAGAGAGGCACCACTGCCAATGGCTTCTTCTTTATCTTTCTAGGGAATTCAAACCAATCCACATTATGTTCTTTTTTTCTCCTTTAAAAAAGAAAATAGAAAATGTAGAACTTGATGCTATTTTTTTCTCCGGGAAAATCTTGGAAATAATTTCACATCAATACTTAAAGAGCTTCCTCATTTTTTTACATCTGGTATTCCATTATATGCATGCACCAGAAATTATTTTTATTTTTTAAAAAGATTTTATGTATCTATTTGAGAGACAGAGAGAGAGCAGGAGCGGGGGTTGGGGGAGCAGCAGAGGGAGAGAGAGAAGCAGACTCCCTGAGGAGCCGAGAGCGACGTGGAGCTCAAGCCCAGGACTCCGGAATCATGACCTGAGCCGAAAGCAGATGCTTAACCGTCTGAGCCACCCAGGCGCCCTGCACCAGAAATGATTTTTAAAATTACCCATTGACGGGCATTTGCTTCATATCCTGTATAATAGCCAGTGCTCCTATGAATAACCCTGTCTGTGCCATTTTGCACAAGCATGAATACAAGCACAGGAGAATCTCCGAGGAGCAGAATTGTTGGGTCAGAAGGTTGTGCATTTATAACATTGATGGACGTTGTGAAATTGCCCTCCAGAGGGTTGTTGCAGTTTACACGTAGACCAGCAATGTATGAGAGTTCCTCCTTCCCCAGTGCCTCACTAGAGAGGGCGGGGGAGGGCTGTGTGTGTCCCACATTTAACTTTGTTGCCTGATAGGTTGAAAATGATACGTCGGTGTATGTTGGTTTGCTTGTCTTTCTCCTTACTCGTGAACTTGTACGTCTTCCCCTGATTTTAATAGCCTTTTGTAATTCCTCCCCTATGATTGCTTGTTCATATCCTTTGCACTCCACTAGCCGGACGGAAGAAATATAACCTCTCAGACCGTGTGGGCCCACCTGCTGTCCATACAACCCATTAAGTTAGCGATTCTCCTGGGAGGAACAAGGAGGTGGGTGGACGGATGGACAGACAGAGAAGTAGAAGGCCTCTGCCCTTGACAAAAGGGACACACACTGTTTAACGTGCCTGAGTGGTCCTGATGTACCATCATTCATTCATTCCTATAATATCCATTAGATGCCCACTATATGCAAAGCATATCCTAAGGATGAAAGATGAAAGCACAGAGGAATTAGGATGTGTGGCTCAAAATGGCCTTGTAACTCTAGGCATCTTTCTACCAATATTCCTATGTTTCTTTTTTATGAGTATTGATGTGCCATTACACCATCATTCGCCATCCTTAAACTACCATTTCATACTTCTCACATTTTCTTGGTATTAAGCTTCTCCAAACTGAGCTAATTTCCCAAAATTTGAAACTATGCTTCCCGCATATGCAACCTTTATGCTCTCAGCATTTTTTTCTGCAACCTAAACTGACAAAATTTCTGATGTCTGCTTTACTATTTCCCCAAAGCCTTTTCTGGCTTGAGTGTGTCTATCCCCTTATTTAGTTTGGTTTCCTTTGGTGTAAATTAGAAGACCTAATAGGGACTTTCTAATGGCATCTAGTCAATCCTGCAGGCTTCTTGCCGGACAGAGGATATCAATTTCTATTTTAAAGCATTTCCAAGGAAAGACCTTTCGTTTTCTCAAAAATTCTCCCATTCCAGTGTTTGTGATATAGTCATCCAAATAACTTTCCACCATCTAGTGCCTCAAAATGATCTCACTGACCATCTTCATGTCATTTGAGGCTGATCACTCCTACATCTTTCTTCAGTTCTCACAAATCAGCCATCAAAACAGATCCTCACTGTAATTAACTTGTGACTTTGATTTTTTTCCATGGTGGAATGAACAGACTTTGATTTTTTTCCGTAGTAGAAACAACTCTATATTTGTTTCCAAATTCATGCATGCAAAAAATATCATCTAAATCAATTTCTCTTCCAAACTTCATCCCACCAGTCAGGAAGAAACTCAGCCCCAGGGGGTGGGGGGAGTGGGGTGGGGTGGGGATGTGCTTATCTCACTCCCTCCTCCGCACCTCTTACAGGATAATAGAGTCCCAGCAGGTCAGGTAGCACCAAGCTGTTAGGGAGACCCTCTGGGAGGCCACGTTCCTGGCTCTCAGGCTACAGTTCTGCTACTTCCACGCCCTGCTGAGGGGCAGGGGCACTGTTGGCAAAGCCGGAGACCACAGGAGAGGCAGGGTTCCCACCGCCTGCGGGACCACAGGCTCCTTTCCTTCTTAGCTTGGAGGAAATCCCTTCTCTTTTCTCATTTCCTTTGGAGGCACTCCCTCCCTCTCTCCTGCTGCTACAGAACATTCAACATAATTGGGGTTTCGGCATTTGAAAATTTGAATATCTCAAGCAAATTTCCACCATCCATTTATTTATCACTCAAACATGACAGAGCACATTGCGTGTCAGGCTCTGTGCTAGGGGGGCCCCTGCCCAAGAAAAGCTCTTGGTGCAGCCACGGAGACCTGGTGGTTAGCAGCAAGCAGGATACTGCACAGCAAGCACCGCAAAGTGGTGGCCCTGGGGACCCAGCAGGAAGTGTACCCAGATGGAGAGGGCCCAGGAAGCCTCCTGGGCAGGAGGGACCTAAGCTGGGAATGGGAGGGGCAGGAACAGGTAGGGGTGAGGCAGGCGGTGGAAGAGATGGTCCCAGCAGGTTTTACTCCTTTCAGTACTCTTTGTCAAATCATTGTGAAATTCATTATGCTTGAGTTATCTCAGCTCTTGCTTGCAAAAGTGTCTCTAAGAAAGTCTGAGGTTTAGCAGACCCCTCCTTTCTGTCCCAGTGAAATTTTCAGGTGTTTTCTAATATAACACGATATGTTATTTCCTACTTAATGTTTTTTTAGCTTGCCTTCCTACTTGATGGGACATCAGTTAGTTTGTCCTTAGAGCCATCTCTCCTAAGGCTGAAAGATAAACCACCTTGAATTGTTTTGTGTGTTGTGGGTGAATAGTTATCATGGGATACAATTAAACTCCTTTTATTATTTGTCTTACTCTTCTATTCCTTAAACCCTGAAGAAATTGAATCCAATCTATATCAGTGGATGAACGTTAGAATGAGAGTTCATCTAGCATTACTTAGGTGACTTAGCTTGGTTCTTTTATGTGAATTCTACTTTACAGTGTTTTCGTGATTGGCAAACTGAGTCTTCTCCATTGTCCTAAACCACAGGATTCCAAAGGGTTGATTTGGGAATGACACAATCTATTGTCAATTCACCCAAAAAGTCCTATAATGTGTGACGCCTGGGTGGCTCAGTCGGTTAAGTGTCTGACTCTTGATTTCGGCTCTCTGGTCATGATCTCAGGGTCGTGAGATCGAGCCCTGTGTCGGGCTCTGTGCTGGGTGTGGAGTCCGCTTCAGATTCTCTCTCTCTCCCCCTCTCCCTTTGCCCCCACCTCAAAAAAAAAAGTTCTATAATGTAACCCAGGAGAGTGTGTTAGGGGGGAGGAGAGGCAGATAATCTCTTAGCAAAATAAACCCAGAGTATTTTCAGCAAATCTAGCATCAAGATGATGTTAATTCAAGGAATGTGAATCTCTCTAGTGGACCAGGTGGGCTGTGGGGGGCGGGGCGGGA
This sequence comes from Callorhinus ursinus, assembly GCF_003265705.2. Lineage (NCBI taxonomy): Eukaryota > Metazoa > Chordata > Mammalia > Carnivora > Otariidae > Callorhinus > Callorhinus ursinus. Next base: position 8,167,848 of record NW_027397069.1, read on the forward strand.
TGGAGAAGAGAATCTTCAAGGAAAATGATTCCCGCTGGGGGAAGAAGGCTTGGTGCTGGTGGACTGAGAGAGGACTAGCTAAAGGTTGGTGCAGAAGCCCCTTCATTTCCCAAGTTTTCCCCAAAGCCCCGTTCTCAGGAGTAAGCTTACCTTTCTCCCTCACCAGAAGGTCAAAATACACTAGACCCAAATCCACTCCTTGGACCTTGGCGTCTCTGTAACTGGGCCAAAGGGAAAAGCCATGGATTGATGTCTGAGACTTCAAAATGTGCAAGAGACTAGGAAGGCTAAAGGGGCCTGGAATGTTATCATTTTCACCAAGAGGGTTGGCAGGACCTGGGTAGAGGGGCAGGTATATGTGAGAAGGGGGGGTCAGAGGAGAGCGTTGAAAGAAATGAGAAAAAAGTGGAGATTTTAGGGAACAAAAGTGGCCCCTGAGGGGACTCGGAACCGGCACGTGGGGCCATTTGTCAGGAGCCCTGCTATAGCCAATCAGGGGTTAATATCCAAAAAGTATAAGGAACTCGTACAACTGAATAACAACAAAACGAAATAACCCAATTAAGAATTGGTCAGAGGACCTGAATAGAGATTTTTCCAAAGAAGACATGCAAATGGCCAGCAAGCATATGAATAGGTGCTCAATATCACTAATTATCAGGGAAATACAAACCAAAACCACAGTGAGGTGTCACCTCATACCCATTAGCAAAGCTCTTACCAAAAAAAAAAAAAAAAAAGCAAGAGTTGGGGCCTGGGTGGCTCAGTTGGTTAAGGATTTGACTCTTGATTTCAGCTCAGGCCATGGTCTCAGGGTTGTGAAAGGGAGCCCCACGTCGGACTCCAAGCTGAACGTGGAGCCTGCTTAAGATTCTCTCTCTTCCTCTCTCTCTCTCTGTCCCTCCCCCGTCTAAAAACAAAAACAAAAACAAGAGTTAACAAGTGTTGGTGAGGATCTGGCTGGTGGTCCACAGCTGGTGGAACTGCAAACTGGCACAGCCACTAGGGAAAACAGTCTTCTGTTCCTCAAAAAATTAAAAATAGAACTACCATCTGATCCAGCGACCCCACTCCTGGGTATAGGGTACAAACTGTCAGTTATAAGAGGAATAAAATTCTGGGGATCTAATGTCCAGCATGGTGACTATAGTTAACAATACTGGATATTCTCCTTGCAATTTGCTAAGACAAATTCTCACCCCACGCAGGAGAAAGTAGCTATGTGAGGTGATGGCGGTGTTAACGAGCTTGATTATGATAATCATTTCATTTCGCAATCTGTACAGTATTGAGTCATTGCGTTGTTCAACCTTAACACACACAATTTTTATTCGTCATGTATAGCTCAATAAAGCTGGGGGCAAAACGGATCAGCAAGGCTCACCACCTCTGGGGCTCTAGGGGAAAATCTGTTTCCTGCCTTTTATGGCCTCAAGAGGATGCCTGCGTTCCTTGGCACATGACCCCAACATCACACTTCCTTGGTCACGCCTCCTTCTCTCACTCGGACCCTTCTGCCTCCCTTTTTATTATAAGGACCGTTGTGATTACATTGGCCCACTTGCATAATCCAGGATAATCACCCGATCTTGAGATCCTTAAATTAATCACATCTTTGAAGTCCCTTTTACCATGTGATGCAACATAATCACAAGTCCTAGAGATCAGGATGTGGACATCTTTGTGGGGTGGGGCACTCTGTGCCAGCTATTGTTTTAAACACTGGCAATAGAGAATCAAACAGATAAAAATTCTTCATCTCAAGAGGCTTATATTCTAGTGTCAGGGAAGTCAGAATACGCATAGTATATATGCAAAATCTGTAGTAATTGAGATCATAAAGAATTCTAAAGAGAATAAACAGTAATATGGGAAGGAGGAAGTGAGCGCATTCATGGCTTGAGATTTGGGATAGGGTGGCCAGCAAGGCCTTATGAGAAGGGGAAATTCCATAAAAGACCAGAAGACAGTGAAGGAGAAATATGAAACGTATCCATTTATAAGAAATATAAGAAGCATCCATATGGATATTGGGTCAGAGGGAGCAGTCTAGGCAGAGGGAAGAGCCACAGAAAGGGCCTGGTATGTCTGAGGAACAGCATGGAGGCTGGTGTGGCTGGGGCAGAAGGGGCCAGGGCTGGACTCACAGAGCTTGGGGACACAGAGGTGAAGGAAAAGGAACACGAGGGAATGACAGGACTTTGGCTTTGACTCAGGGTGAGATGGGCAGTGGTTGGAGAGTTTAAGCTGAGAAGGGATACCACCTGACTCATTACAGCAGCATCTCTCAGGTTGTTCTTTTGAGAGTTGACAAAGGGATGGAAGCAGTGGCATAGGCAGGAGATGATGGTGGTATGGACCAAGGGGTAATGATGGAGGCAGTGGGAGGTGGTCAGAGTCTGGCAGAGCCTAGAGGATTCACTGACAGACCAGATGTGGGTGTGAGGCAGCTGGTGGGGGGTGCAGTGGGGTCAAGGACGACTCCAGGTGGTATGGCAACTGAAAGAGTGGAGTTGCCATTCATTGAGGTGGAGACAACTAGGGAAAGGAGGTTTGGGGGACAGATGGGTTCCACGTTGACCACGCTGAGTTTGGGATGTCCATTCAGTATCCAAAAGGAGAAGCCAAGAGGCAGCTGGACATACAGTCTCAGGGAAGAGGCCCAGTCTAGAGTTAAAAATTTAGAAGTTGTGGACGGAATGTTTATGTCCTCCCCAAACGCATATTTTGAAACCCTAATCCCCAGTGTGACAGTGTTTGGAGACAAGGCTCCAGATTCGAGAGGTGGTTAGGTTGTATGCGGTCATGAGGGGGAGCCACCAGGCTGGGATTCATGCCTTCATGAGAAGAGGGAGAGAGAGACACCTCCCTCTCTCCACACGCAGGAACCAAGGAAAGGCCATGTGAGGACACAGCATGAAGGTGGCCATCTATAAGCCAGGCAGAGAGCCCTCAGCAGGAAACAAATCAGCCAGCACCTTGGCCTTGGACTTCTAGCCTCTAGAATGGTGAGAAATAAATGGCTGCTATTGAAGCTGTCTGGTCTGTGGTACCTCATCATGGCAGCCTGAGCTGACTTAGAAGTTAAAAGCATCTAGGTGACATTTGATGCCAAGGATCAGAGGAGCTCACCAAGAGAGTGAGTGAAGCTAGACGTGTGAGGACAGGCTGGGGGCCCCCAGGGCTTGCAGTCAGGAAAATGAGGAATGGGTTTCTCTGATTTTCATGCTACTGAGTTGTCCACAATAAGTAGTATCTATGCCATATGGAAGGAAGAATAGATGTTGTGACAGAGAGCCAATTTTGTAAGCTCCATATTGCAATGTTTGTTCATTTCTAGTTTGATGCTAATTTAAGTATCCTCCAATGTGAGGGTCACCTTTGTGTGGGAGCTTGCTCAGGCTGCTGTAACAAAGTACCACAGACTGGGGGGCCCAAACAACAGAAATTAATTTTCTCACAGTCTGGATGCTAGAAGTCCTCAGACTCAAGTTGTCGGCAGGGTTTCTCTCCTTATTTTGTAGATGGCCATTTTCTTCCTTCCTTCACATCACCTTACCTCTGTGCATGTCTGTGTCCAAATCTCCTCTTGTTATGAGGACATGGGTGTTATCTGATCAGGGCCCACCCTAATGACTTCACTTAAACTCAATCACCTCTTTAAAAACTCTGTCTCTAAGTAGTTGCATTCTGAGGTACTAGGGTTTAGAACTTCATCCTATGAATTTTAGGGGGACACAACCCAGCTCATAACACTGCTTCAAGAAGTAAATGAGTTTTCCTTTAGTCTTTGTGTTCATATAACTTCTCACCCCATCTGTGACTGAGACTGAGGCACCCAGACCCCTCAGTGTCCAGTGCTGCCTGGTAAAGAGACCCCGTCTTCTAGGGACACTGCAGGGTCCACCTGACTGACCACTGACTTGGCTTGTAGCTTCTTGGGCATATTGTTCAAAGGCCAGCAAACACCAAGTGGGCTGAGATGACTTGAGAAGTATCAGATGGGGGGCGCCTGGGTGGCTCCGTTGGTTAAGCGACTGCCTTCGGCTCAGGTCATGATCCTGGAGTCCCGGGATCGAGTCCCGCATCGGGCTCCCTGCTCGGCGGGGAGTCTGCTTCTCCCTCTGACCCTCTTCCCTCTCGTGCTTTCTATCTCTCATTCTCTCTCTCTCTCACATAAATAAATAAAATCTTTAAAAAAAAAAAAAGAAGTATCAGATGGGGATATGACCTGCAGATGTCACCTCCTGGCCTTTCCTCAATGCCACGGTGGCAAAATCCCACCATGGAACTTCTGTGGTTGTCATTGTGTTCACTTGCTCTGCCTTTGCAGGAGAGAATCATGCTGGGTAATCAAAGACACTGCAGAAGTCTAGTGTTGAGGACCTTAAGAGAGGTGGGTGAGTTTCAGTAACTAAATGGGCATGTTGCTTGACCCCTTGATCTCATCACCTCTTTGTTGGTTAATGGAGACAATAGCCTTTATTATCTTTTGTGTCCCTAAACTGATTTTTTTCCCCTAAAGCAGAATATTTGGGGCCCAGTTTGTGGAGCATAGAGGGGATCAAGGCACCAAAACACGGAAGAGGGGCCCATAAAATGGGCCCCGTGTTGAAAACTACACTTGGGACACACACACAAAACTGTATGTCTTAAAGAAATCTGAGAAAACAGCCCAGGAGGATGATAGGGGAACAAAATGGAGATCACAAAGTAAATGGTAGAAAAAAAAACCAAAATGAAATCCAAAATCTGACCTCAACCAAATAACCCTTCCTGGAAAAAACAGGCAGAAAGTTGCATGCCTTGATAGAAGTGGTAAGAGTCGAGGAATCTCTCAAGTGGGTGCACTCTAATGTGCTGCAACTTGAACTTCTGATATTTAAAAGAAAGAATAGTAGAAATATTTGAAACACATATCCATTAAAACCAGTAGTCTGGGAGATCAGAACATGAACATTATTTTGTCTTTTTAAAAATATTTTTTGTATTCTATTGAAAAACCTTAGGGTGATATATAAAAGTCAGATGGGAATATATGAGAAGTACTTCAAGGTGTTTATAAAAAAGATACTACATAAAAGTAAATATTGTTACTAGGCTATGAATCAACACTCCCAGAACTTGTAGAGTTTTTTTCGTAGACCACAGAATTGATGCTCTCCAACTTCCCATCGTTTCCCAGAATGTCTCGTATATTTATGTGCTATCTTGGCGTGGTTCCATACTGGCAGTGTAACCCTGAACACCTAACTTCATTTTTCATAGCCTTTGTTTCTGCATTTGTGGAGATGAAAATTGCTTTCTCACATGGCTTTTTGGAGGATTAAATAAAATCATACAACTAAAGCGTTTACGTAAACAAAACATCCTTCTCTTTAAAAAAAAAAAAAAGGTGGGAGCGGGGGCAAAAGAGAATATTCTGCTGGAAAGTGTTGCCTGACTTGGCCAGTTGTCTGTGCCTCCCTGGGATTGTCACACTTCACGGACTGGGCTCCTGGGGACACCCTAGTGGCATATGGCCTCCCGCCTGTCCTCGGTTGAACCCGGGTGTCTGGTGGACATCTGTCGGAGTATTTGACCATCAGACCCCACCTCCTCCACAGATGCGATCCTAAACCATCCCACCAGGCAGCGCTTGATGCGCCTGAAATGGGCACTCAATCCAAGAGGACCCTGAGTCCCTTCCCTGAGAATGTGGAGTAGAAGGGGAGAGGAACTGTGTAGTCTATCTCTGTTGCTGTATTATGTAAATTTGGAAACAACTGTTGACAACTGTTTTCTACCATATGAACTAGAAAACGGAAACCTTTAGTTTGCAGGGTGAAAGGAGACAGACACAAATATTTAGAGGGAAACAGAGACAAGAGGCAGAAAGTTGAATCCATTTCCCAGAGCTGCCATAACGAAGTGTCTTCGACAGGGATGGCTTAAAACGACAGAAACTTAACTGTGTTGCTGTTCTGGGGGCTGGAAGCTGGAAAACCAATGTAGCAGGGCCATGCTCCCTCTGAAGGATCTACGGAGAATCTGTTCCTTGCCTTTCTCTTCGCTTCCAGTGTTTGTCGGCAAACTTGCTGTTCCTTGATTGGTAAGGACATCACCCTAGTCTCTACCTCCCTCTTCACATGGTCTTCTTATCTCTGCATCTGTTCATCTCTCCTTCTCCTTTTCTTATAACGACATCAGCCATATTAGAATGGGGTCCACCCTACTTCAGTATGACCTCAGCTTAGCTTGATTACATCTGCAAAGACCCAATTTCCAAATAAAGCCCTGTTCACAGGCTCCAGGAATTAGGGGTTCAACAAATCTTTTGGGGGACAGAATTCAATCCAAAACCAGAGCTCTCGGGTTCTCTACTGCTCACCACCCCTGGCTCCATGTCTAAGGCCGCCTGTGCCCTGGCCTTCACATGCCTCGCGGTACCTGAGTCATAGAGCCCATTGTAACAAGAGCTAGCCAGAGCTGATTTGGGCTATTTCTTGTCAGAGAGTCCTAATCAATGTGCTAGGCACGTTCCAACTCTGTTATGGTTCCCTCTTTTCACACCTGCGACATGCCGCAGCTTTTAAATTTTTTTTGCTAAGTGTCGAAAGGGTAGAGGGCGTTCAAATAGGAAAACGATGCAACTAACCAAAGGCAGGTTTCTGACCCAATCACCTCTTCCGAGAGTAAAGTCACCTGACATCCAAGGATAGCATTTTCCAATCCATATGGTACAAAATGGGGCTTCAGGAAAAAATTCACAACAAAGATGGTTGTACTTTAAATTTTATTTTTGTCAAGCATTGCGGATGAGGAGCTAAGACTTGAGAGATTAGGATTTGTCCCAGTGACCCACGGCCAAAGTGGTGAACTGGGGAGGGAAACACGGCCCCCCCATCCCGCTTCACCACACCTGATGACTGAATTCTGACAATCACAGTCAACATGAAGACAAAACACTGCTGTCATATTTCAGAGTATCACTTGATGAAATTGTCTGATTTCTCAACTGTCTACAGAGAGCCTCCTATGTACCAGGCACTAAACTAAACGTCCCAAAGACAGAGACCACCACCAGCGTCTAACAAAGTATGTAAACTAAAATCCTTATTATTTTTAGAGAAGCAGAAAGCAGACTGTAATTCAGTGAATCCCACACAGCAAGCTCTGAGCAGGAAACCAGTGAGATCCTTTCTCCCTAATTCTGCAGTTCTCATGTTTTTAACAAGACCATATTTCCACTGTACATGAAAATTCTGCGTTTGTCCCCCATTTGTTCTAATCTGTGCTTCGGAAATAAACATTTTAGTTAAAAAAAAAATACCATATTATGCAACAAATGGCATGACCAAAAAATGAAAGGGGACTGTTTTAGATTAGCAAAGACTCAAGAGACAGAACAAAAGGACATATGTGGAATTTGTGTGGATTCTGATTCCAACAGAACAAATGTAGAGAGGTTTCTTAAGACAACCAGGGAATTTTTATTATAGTCTGGGTATTACAATCCCAAGAATTGTTGTTAATTTGGAGTAGGTGTGATAAATGGCCTGTGGTTATGTAAGAAAATGTCCATGATTTTTAGAGATATATGATGAAGTATGTAGGAGTAAAATAGCATGAAATCTGAAATGTGCTTGAAAAATATTACAATGGAGCAGATAAAGAGGGACCAAATGTGACAAAACCTTGGTGATAACTTACTCTATGTTTCATTTTATAGAGATGTATTCTACTTTTATACTTTTGTTTGAAATTTCTCATGGTAAATTTAGAAAATACGTATAAATAAAATACCTGTAAAGTTATCACATGATAACCTGTCTTTATCATGTAATCATCACATAAACTCAAACTTACATTTTGCATTCGATAGTTTCTCAAAAGAGTTCCTGGTGCTCTTGGGCATGGCAGCATATATATATATATATATATTTTTTTTTATTTAATAAAGTTTAAAACAAATCCCAGACATTATGTTATTTCACACGGGCATCCTTTCAGGATGGATTGCTCAAAATAGGAAGGAAATAAAACATTACTGCTTTATGGACGTTTCCTTCTGGTGCAGGCGGTTGGGGGCGGACAGTCAGTCCAGAAACTAGTAAATAAAAACGTATCAAGTGATGTTAAGTGCTAACAAGAGAAACAAGTGGGGTGAGGGCGCATGGAATGATGCGGCGGGTGCAATTTTGCCTTGCGGTGGTCAAGGAAAGCTCTCCTGATGCATGGTGTCAGAGCAGAGGCCTGAGCTACGTCAGGAAGCCAGTGCTGGGGAGAGCACTCCAGACAGAAGGACCAACATGTGTTCCTGAGTCTGGGGAGAGGAGCGGGGTAGGGCAATGGGTGATGAGGTCAGCAAGGTGTCTGGGCCAGATGAGGTAGGGCTGTGTGTAGGGCGGGGGGAATCCCCAAGTCCACCCCCAGGTTCAGTGATTCACAGGAGGATCCACAGCCTCAGCATATAATCAGACTCACGACTATGATGTATTACATCGAAAGGATCCAAAGCAAAATCAGCAAAGGCAAAAGGTGCGTGGGGCAATTCAGGGAAGCCAGGCGCAAGCTTCCAGAATCCTCTGCTGTGGAGTCACACAGAACATGCTTAATTCCCTGTGCAACCCATTGTGATCACACATGGAAAGTGTTGTCTACCAGGGAAACCCAGTACAGACTCAGTGCCCAGGGTTTTTATTGGGGGGGCTGACTCCATAGCACCCTCTGCCTGACATGTACCTAAATCCCAGCCTTCCAGAAGGAAATCGGGTGTTCAGCATACACCGTTTGTAGAAATAGTTTAGGCCCAGTGAACCACTCTTACCAGTTCGTGGTGGGAACCTTCCAGAAATCTAAGTTCCCAGATGCCAGCCAAGGGCTAACCTTGTCAACAGGCCCCTCTCAGCATAGTGGTTGGGCCTGCTGTGCTTATGTTTCTCTGCACGAGAGACTTGTGAACAGTGGTGAGGATTCTGGAGTATGGGAAGGAGAGGATGGAAACGGAGCATTTCTTCCCCCTGCCCCCCACCCCGGCGTTACAGAAACATGAAGAGAGAACACAGGCCCCTGGGAATACCAGTGCCAGTGGCACACTTTGCTGGGCATCGTCCTCTTGGATGGAGTCGACTTTCAGCAAAGCATGTGAGTGAGCGTGCTGCCCTGGGAATGGAGGGGTTCCTATCTCCGCATGGCCCAGGCATGCTTACAAGACATCCCTAGATGCTTGGGGCCTGAGGGGATGGGGAGCTTCAGAGACCATCCGTGGGCCAGTAGAGGCCCAGGGAAGAACCAAATGAGGTAGCCGTTTGCCCGGGTGCAGTGCTAGGCACCTGCATGTCATCCCAGGGGGCCAGAGGGGCCCAGTCACATTTCAGTGGTTTACCAGCATAGGGACTCAAAAACACTGGAAAATCACAGCAGGAAACAGCACACCCCTAGAGGACAGGGCATAATTCTGGTGTCCCTTCCAATCCTGCCACCAGGAGGTAAAACCCCTGCTATGGACCAAATTGTGCCCCCTCCCCAAATTCATATGTTGAAATCCTAACCCTCAGTGTGATGGCATCTGGAGGTGGGGTCTGTGGGTGGTAATTCGATTTGGAAGAGGACCTGAGCATGGGGCCCTCACAAAGGATGAGTGTCCTTGTAAGAAGACATAGAGCTCTCTACCTCAATTGCCCCCCCCCATGTGAGGACACAGCAAGAAGGTGGCAGTCTAGAAGCCAGGAAGAGGGCTCCTACCAGAGCCTGACTCTGCCGGCACCCTGATCTTGGTCTTGGAGCCTCCAGAACTGTGAGAAGGTAAGTGTGTGTTGTTTAAGTTGTCCCCTGCCTGCCCCCATTCCTGGTATTCTGTTATGGTGCCCGAGCTAAGACGCCACTCCTACACCAGTTGCCATTAAAGCAAGAAGAAAAGGGAGGAGGCCAATATCAAAGTGACGTAGTTGAAAAATCTAAGCATTTATCCCAAAGAAATCAAGTAATTTAAAAGATACCTTTCTTTTTACAAAAACAGTCTTTATGAAGTATCAGAAGTCCATAAAACCTATACAGAAAAATCCCCAATGGAAGCTTCAATTTTACTGCGTTTAAAATGGAATATTCGAAGTCAACATGCAATGGTTTAGAGCACTTTTCCTAGAAAACCTTAAAATTTAATCAGAATTTAAAAAAAAAAAAGTTTGACAAAGAACATAAGCAGAATTTTCATGTTTTGGTAGTTGACATATTAGGAAAACATCACTGAGAACCATATGAATTTTATGGGAACTGAAAACCATATAAACTAAAGGGTGTCTTTTGAAGTCGGTATACAAGGTTAGAGGTGGCTTCTAAATCATTTTGCTTGGATCATTTCTTTAGAAATAACGTTTCTAATGTCCAGTGAAGACAAAGTAGCTAGAAATTACGGAGCCACAAAAATCTACAGTGCTGAGTGATAGGAAAAGGGAAGTACTTTTATTATGTTCTTGCCCCTAGAAACATTTGTTGTTATTTCTTGTATATTAATCCCCATCCCCCTCCGGAAAGAGACTATTTAAACGAGAAGAGGATGACACCATGAAGAAGAATTTGATGTTTTCCCTTTTACTAGTCAGTGGAGTGCAGTGCTCACAGGGAGATCAGCTTGGTTGTAGTGAATTAAAGAAGATGCTTTGCTTTGTACATTCGAAAAGTGTAGGTAAATTTGCAACCCGGAATGCATTCAATGAATACTTATGAGCACCTATCATTCGCTAGCACTGCAGGGAGCTAGGTATTCAGTGGGGGGGCGGGGTAAGACAGACTCAATCCCTCCTCCCACAGGAATGAGGTTGTTCAACACCACAGATAGGTGGTTTGGCTGAGAACCCACATGCATGCACCGGATTGAATCAGGCAAGAATGGGAAAGACAGTTTGTTGTGAAGCCTGGGTCCAGAAAAAAGAGCTTCCTGGAGCATATGCTCCTCAAAAGCCAGCGGCAGCATATCCGTCAGGGTTCTTAAAAGAAACAGAACATGTATCTGTGTTAAGACATTTATTTCAAGGAACCGGCTTATGTGATTGTAGGGCTGACATGTGTGAGATTTGTAGGGCAGGCAAGCAGGCTGGAAATTCTTCAGCTGGAGCTGATGCTGCAGTCCTGAGATAGGATGTTTTTCTTCCTCAGGGAAATTCTGATTTTTGTCAAGACCTTCAACCGATTGGATGAGGCCCACCCAGAAATATCAAGGGTAATCTTTACTCTAAATCAGCTGATTAGAGATGTTGACCACATCTACAAAATGCTTTCACAGCAACACCTAGATCATTAGTTAATTGACTAACCTAGCCTAGGTTGAGTAACTACAGGCTAGTAAATTTGACACATAGAAGTAATCATTACAGATGGGACCAGCATTATAGGCAAGCCAGAGGGGCTGATCCTCATGTATGCCCAGCAGGCCATAAGTGGACAGTGGTACAACCAGGTGAGATTGGGCTAGTCAAGGGCTAAGCCCAAGGGTGCTGTCCAGGCCTGGCCTTCTACCAAAGCCTTCTTTAGATTATTAGGGTTGAGAAAGCCAGGGTCCTATGCACTCTGTATGTTACCTGAGGTTTTCCCTCCCCAAAGTCTGCTGCTGAAAGCAAGACTCTCCCCAAAAACCAGAACTCAGCTGGAGCTAAACCCTAGCCCCCGACATAGAAGAACAGGGCTTTACCCTAACCTTTATTTTAGCTCTACATTTATTCACTTGGCAAACATTTACTGAGCCCCTACTCGGTACCCGTGATACTCTAGATACTAGGTATAAAGAGGTGAACAACAGCTCACATTCTAGCAGGGGAGACAGATGTTATATAAGCAAACAGTTAAGTGCCTCAGATCATTCCAGATAAAAAAAAAAGTGCCAGGAGGACATGAAACCGTCAAATGTCACAAGGAGTGGCCGGGAATGGGGAGCAGTATTAGCCAGGGTGGTCAGGGAGGACATCCTTGAGGAGGTGACTTTTTTTTTAAAGATTTATTTATTTATGGGGGGAAGGGACAGAGGCAGAGGGAGAGGGAGAGAGAGAATCTCAAGCAGACTCCCCACTGAGTGTGGAGCCAACGTGGGGCTTGATCTCATGATGCTGAGATCATGACCTGAGCCGAAATCAAGAATCAGATGCTTAACTGACTGAGCCACCCAGGCGCCCCAAGGAGGTGAATTTTGAGCAGGGACCTGAGTGATGACCAGTTGCTACATGAAGAGCAAAGTATCACCCTGTTGATTCATTAAACCATTACCAAAACCAAACCAAACCCTAGATTTTGTCACATGAATTAAGCCTGATCTTCCCATTCTTTCCTTAGCACGAGATTCATGCATCCTATTTATGTAAAAACCACATTTTCTTGTTTCCATCTCTGAGGCTTTGACATCCTGGGGCTTTGCTGACCCTGGAGGGACCGCACCTCCCAGAGCTACCCAATTTATAGAGAGTCAATTTGACTGCAAGCTCATCTTTCAAATGCCAACCAATCCAGAGCCCATACCCTCAACCACCTCCTCTCTTGGGCTCTCCCCGCTCTGTGCCCCTATTCCCACGTCTATCACTCCAGGACCACATACCAGACAAGCAGGGACAGAGTTCCTCTACCCTAGAGCCCACTGGAATCGCTCAAACTAGCTAACTCTAAACCAGCCCATCCTGCCTAGCTTTGTCTTTCCCAAGGAAACCGCAATCCAGGCTCTTGCCCACATGTTCTCCTTCTTCCCTCTGCCTCCCTACTGACTCTGGAGTTCCCCATGGAGAGCCCTGCGTGGTGGGCTGTGCCCCCTGTTTCTAGGAAAGGTGGGGGAGTAACAGACCTTCTGTTTTCATAGTAGTCATTGCTGCGTCTACACGTCTTACCATACCTAATTAAAGTAAGTCCCGGGTACATTTTTTAATCATTTACATTGGTCTTCATTAAACTTCTTCCTGTTAGCCTTGGACCAGTGTTGTGGGCTGTCACCACCATTTGAACCCTTGGGTTGTCTTCTATCACTGTATGCATCCCTCCGGTCTTTGTGTCACCTGCAGACCTGCTGATTGCCTCCTGTACGTTCATGTTCATCTCACATTCCGTCACCAGGGGAGTCAGGGGCCACGCCCTGTGTGTGATAGTCCCCCAGGGACCCCCTACGTTAATGCGCCACCACTGTATAAGCTAGGCTTCGGGTCACCCTTTTTTTTAACTTCTCTAAAATCTCCTTATCACAAGCCTGACATTTCTCCATCGACAGCACGATCGCTGACGTTAATTGCCTGCTGAAGTTAAGAACAGCATCAACCCAGAGTCAGCTTCAAAAAAAGGAGACAGGGGCGCCTGGGGGACTCAGTCCATTAAGCATCTGCCTTCGGCTCAGGTCGTGATCCCAGGGTCTTGGGATCGAGTCCTATATCGGGCTCCTTGCTCAGTGGGGAGCCTGCTTCTCCCTCTGCTCTCTGCCTGCTCCCCCTGCTTGTGCTCTCTCTCTCTCTGTCAAATGAATAAATAAAATCTTTAAAAAAAACAAAAAAAGGAGACAGGATGAAATTTTCTATGACTTATGCTGAGTGGGTCCACATGGTCTTCAGTAAATGTTATTCTTAAACTGCTTGTGAGAAATCTTTGCCGAACATAGAAGTCTATAGGTTCTAAAGTTTCATCTTATCCCCTTAAAAACAAAACAGGGCGCTCTTTGCTGTAAGTGAGAGTCATTGCTACTTTGCTCCGCAGAAGCTCAAACGTCGCCAACAGAATGTACGGGAATTATAGGACATAGTGTGGCGATGGTACTCATTCACAGCAAAGAGGTAATTAGTGGTGAGTCAAGATGTACAATTCCCAAGATGTTAAAATGAGTGGATTCTGGGCACTTATTAGTATCAAAACCATGAATTGCCCATAGTGAGGAGAATGTGAAAGGAAGAAAAATTAAAACCGAGAAATATATAATTAGAAGCAAAACTGCTTTTAAAAAGTTATCTCTATTTTTTTCAGCCTCTACTCCCACTTCAAACACAGCAGAATATTTTTAACATTTCCCATGAACGCTTCTTAAATTAGAATATGGAAAGTATTAAACTAATGCATGTTTTTATTAAAGCAATGAATGCTGCTTTTAAAATAAAATTAGTCTCTGAAAGGACCCGGGAGTTCATTTTTCTTTTTAATTTAAAGGCTAAGAACTAGCTACTTTACTTTGATTTAAAAAGAAATGATTATACTCTGCCCATTCCATGCTTTTATGTGGTTTTATTGCATTTGGAGCTAAATTTTTTTTTCTCAGCACAACAAAGAAATATCAAAAAGGATCTCAAAGCAAGAACTTTTGCATTCTTTCCATTAAAAAAAAAATCCTCAACCCAAAACGTGTGCTTTTGTCCTTGTTATTGTAAAATGAGGGGATGGCAGACTCTGGGAGTAGCTGCTGGGTCCTACGAAGACAGCCAGAGGAATCACAGGTAGGGTTTCAGCACCGATAATTTGCAGAAGCCCCGTAACCAGGCTGAAGGAGAGAGTGCCGTTAGACTAACTAGGCGAACGGCATGGACGCAAGGAGCACAAGGGAGAACAAAAATCCACCCCTGAAATATACATGCTGACCTAATTTCAAGGCACGTTGACCGTACAAATGCTGAACACCCAGGATATCACACAGTATCTATATTCAAGTGAGCCAGGCTGAAAACAAATACTGAAGAACACCCAGGATATCACACAATATCTATATTCAAGTGAGCCCAGAGAGAAAAATGTGAAATATTTAAGAACCAGATGATACTTAGGTGTGCATTGATTCTGCTTCATGAAATATATAATGAATTGCTCTTAAAAGTTGCTGGGATTCAAATCACTCCAGGTGCTTGTTCTAAGTGCCTTAGGGAGAGTGGAAAAATGGATGTCGATGCTTTACTGCCTCAGGGGATGGCAGAGGTTACAGAGAAGGAGCAAACCGTCCGGGTTGGGATGACTCCACACAGGGAAGCAGGACAATCATTCTTAGGTGCTGTCCCTTCTGGAGGAAGGGGCCGCAGAGGCTTTACTTGTTTACTCATGCATGCATGCATGCATGCATTCATTCATTCATCATTCATTCTACCTTTCATTATGGAAGATTTCAGCAAACACAGTAGAGAGAATGCTATCATGAACTTCCATTGGCCAATCTTGTTTCATTTATAATCCACGCCCTCCCCCAACACCCACCAATCCACACAATCAGGCATTGCTTTGAAGCAAATTCTAGTATATCGTATCATTTCATCTGTAAATGTTTCAGCGTATAATGCAGGTGGATGTGTGTATGACTGTTCTTGGATTTGATCACAATACCATTACTTTCACTGATAATACCCACGTCCAAATTTCCCCAGTTGTCTCATCAAGGCTTGTACACTTGGTTTGTTTGAAGCAGGGTCCAAAGTCTGCACATTGCATTTTTGTCAATATGTCTCTTAAATCTCCTTTAATGTAGAGGTTCTTCCTCCTGTTGTTTGGGTGTTTTGTTTTGTTTTTCCTTTGCAAATTTTTGTTGTTGAAGGAATCAGGTCATTTGCCTTATATAGTTTTCCACATTCTGGATTTTGTTGAAGACATCCTTGTGGTATAAATATGTTCCTCTAACCCCAATATATCCTGTAACTGGTAGTTAGCTTTAAAGACTTGATCCAGTTGAATTCCATTTTTTTAAAGGAATACTTTATTTGCAGATTTTTTTAAGGAAGCAGATAATATCTGGTTGTCTCTTTTTACGTGGTTTGTGGCCATTGATGATCCTTGCTTAAAGTCTTTATTTCATTTGCGAACACTTGGACACTGACTGGATATTTTTAGATGCAGTAATTAAATCATGGTTATGTGTTGAAAGCGAGCTTTTATCTTTTAGAGATACATACTGAAATATTTACAGATATTCCGGTTCTAGTATTCCTTATTTATAGAAGTTGAAATGTTCTAGAATGAGAAAGGTCTAGAGGAATGCAGTTCGTATTGGAAAGGCAGACCCAAGGATTCATTCTTTCCTTCTACTAGGTTTCCAATGAATGGGTTCTACAGGACTCCTTAGGACTAGTGAGTTGGGTTTCTTTAATAGCTGCAATATGGACTCGTGAATTTTAACATATCTGATGTGTGGCGTGGTCTCTTTTCTCCAAAGGCTTTAGGGCACTGCAACCAGGACTACCCAACCGTAAAAGCAACTTTCTTATTAAAGAAACAACGGTGAAAAATAACTGGGTGACAAGAAAAGGGACAGGAAGAAAGGGTTTTAAAATGCAGCATCATGAGGAAATGCATTAGCGAAAAGCAAGGGACTTCAGAATGAGAAAATCTAATGTTCCGTTTCCCAAGGATCGTCTGTGGGGTGGCCGGAAACCCGGTCAGAGGGAGAAAATGTGAACCTCGACCCCCTTTATTCAACTGGTCACGTGTGATAAGAGAACTAAGCCCCACAGCTCCTAAGTCTCTCTGTTTAAAGGTGGGGGGGGCGCTGAGGAGGCAAGGGGGGTGTACCCACATCCTGCCATTCGTTGCATAATAAGCACGAAGGGTAAGACAGTAGTGAACGTTCTTGGTTGGTTTTTCTATCACCGGGTAACCCAACAGCTGCGACAAACGCACCTGGAGTAATTCATCAGCATTCTCTCTTTCCAGCTGGGTACACAGAACCACTCAGCTTCCCACCCTGGGGGTCGGAGCCAGGGGGGAGTGTGCGGGGGAACCTGACCCAGTCCTGCAGCGCATGCGCAGCTCTCAAAACCCACGCACCCAGAGGCCTTAAGAAGCCATCCCAAAGGCCACTGCGGAAAGATGAGCAGACCCTTATTAAGGGGATAATTAATTAGTCCTGAAACCTCGTAGCAAATGGAATGCATTAATAATTCATGGGCAGCCGCTCACGACTCCCCCCTCCACCTCCTCGGAGACAGGCTTCCTGCATCTGTAGCTTCTTGGGGGAGCCCGCAGTCGAGCATTTATTAGGGAAAGCCAGGCAGTAGCCCTGAGCCTGGCCGTGGGAAAAGTGCAGAAATCATACAGGGCCCAGTGGGACTGGCTGCTTTAATCCCACGAGGAAAGCAGGCAGGAAATTAAAGAGTCACAAAATACCAAAATGAAAATCTGAGAAAGAGGGAGCTGTGGGCTGCAGGGCTGTTTTCCCCTTCCTCACAGGTGGTAGGGTCGGTGACAGCAGATAAAGGGGAGGAAATGTAGGCCAGAAGAAGCCACACTAATAACTCATAACAACATTCATATTTTTATAGAGACCTTTACCATTTCCAAAGTGCATTATCCTATTTGAGCCTCAAAACATCTCCTTCGGGGAGGCATAAATTCATCTTTTTTTCGGACCTATTTGTTCAACAAAATATTTATTATATGCAGGCATTGGATGGATTTCAGGAAACACAGATATCAGGTGGCTGTATCCCAGGGTTTAGGAGTTTTTCTTATAGTTTCTGGTTGTACAAGCCTGAGCTATGCAAAAAATTAAGTGATCGAGGCTAAGGTTATTGGTAATTGTGGAATACACTGGTTATAAATAATGTGCACATACTCATGTTCATAGCAGCGTTATTCACCATAGTCAACAGACAGAGGCAGCCCGGGTGTCCACTGACAGATGAATGGATAAACAAACACAATGTGGTCCCTCCATACATTGGAGTATTATTCAACCTTGAAAGGGAAAAACATCCTGTCACTGGCTACAACATGGATGAACCTTGGGGACATTATGCTCAGCGAAATAAGCCAGACACAAAAGACAAATACAGTATGATTCCACTCACGCGAGGTATCTAAAGTGGTCCAGCTCATAGAGACAGAAAGTACAGTGCGGGTTGCCAAGGGCTGGGTGCGGAGGAAGAATGTGGGGTTATGGTCTAACGGGTCTGAGAGTTCCAGTCTGGGAAGCTAAAAAAGTCTCGGAGATGGGTTGCACAACAGTGCGATTATCCTTACTATGGCACTGTACACTTAAAAATAGTTACTACATTCGGGGCGCCTGGGTGGCTCAGTCAGTTGAGCGTCCAACTCTTGATTTCAGCTCAGGTCATGATCTCAGGGCCGGGAGATTGAGCCCCATGGCCCAGGGCTCCTTGCTCAGCGGGGAGTCTGCTTGTCCCTCTCCCTCTGCTGCTCCCCCCCCCCCCCCCCCCC